>NC_059130.1:125702997-126002997 GCF_020740605.2 Lemur catta
ACTGTTGGCCTGTCCAGGCGACAGGGGAAGGTGGGCGGCCAGAGGCCCACACACCCGGCCACGCCAGCTTCAGGCCTCCCCAGTCCCTGGGGTCCCGGCACAGAACAGTCCTCCACAGGGCTCCAGGGTCCCCAAGACCTCCGCAGAGGCAGCTCGTCCCTGGAAACAGGAGTTGGGGTGTGGGCGGGGCGGGGTCCCAGCAGGGGCGTCCATCCTGCCCAGCTCCTGCAGCCCTCAGCATTCAGGAACCCCAAAGCTTGGGACAGGGCACAGCGCCCACACAGGACGTCCGTTGGGAACTCACCGTCTGACGCACGAGGGCCGCCAGGCTGGTCGGTCGTCCCAGGACTCCTGTCCTCTCCCCCAGCCCCGGCCTTCCCCGCAGTTGCCTGGCTGGACACCGCTTGCAGGAGGGGCCAGGCCAGAGGGGATGCCAGGATGTTGAGGGACAGTGGCCAGGGTACACCGGACCCCTGAGGTCTGGGGCTGGCAGCCTGCTGGGCCCCCACCAGGGCCTTCCCAAGGCCTTTGACCCCCGCAGCCCCAGGCTATGTGCCCCCATTTTCTGGGCTGAGCTGGGCAGCCGGGGCCCACCCTCCCACGCCGGCCATGCGTGTCCTCATCACGCCCGCCAGTGGCTTGGGCAGGAGGCGCAGGGCTGGTGCTGTCTGGGCCTGACCCAGTGTGGGGGGTCCTCTGCTGGGGGCTTCACCTCGCGCTCCCTGCTCCGGTCCCTGGAGGTTTCCGGAACAGGCCTCCTTTGCGGCACGGTGATGTGCCCAGAGCCTCGGCTGAGCTTCCTGCCAGCGAGGGCTGCCAGGCCTGGCCACAGGAGCAGGAAGGGGCCATCCCCAGCCCGGCCGGACACCTGGCCCAGCACAGGACACTGTGAAGACAAGCCAGGCCAGCCGGCCCCCCGCCTGCCCCGCCCGCAGTGGGGCCACCTGCTCCAGGGCTGGGTGCCGCCGTCGTCGAGGCCCCCACCCCCCTGGCACAGGCTGGGCACAGATGGCCACGTGCGTCACCAGGTCCACGGGGTGGCAGGGGCGGGCAGGCATCCAGTCCCCGAATGTTCTGTCCCCATCCCCTCCCCAGGGTGGCCCGGGGCAGGGTGGGCAGTGGGCTTGGCAGCGGGTGGGCATTTCTGGGGGAGGGGTGTGCAGACTCCCCTTGAAGCAGGCCCAGATGTCACATCCCCCGGGGGTCAGCACCTCAGGGTCACAACCCCAACTGTTCCCAAGGGCGCAGACTGTCCTGGGGAGAGGGCAGGCCAGCCCCCCTTCTCCTGTGGGGCCCCCACCATGCTCCATGGTGTCCTAGGCCCAGGCTGCCTGGAGCAGGGACGCCAGCCACCCAGAGACCCCTCGCCTGACCCAGGCTGCCCCAGAGCCGCGGGCCGCCCCTTCCTGGCTCATGGGACATGGCTGATGGGACAGGGCGAGTGGGGGGGGTAGTTGGACCAGGCCGGGGGGCTGGTGGGGGTGGAGACACGGGGCGGGGAAGGACGCAGGGGACCAGCAGAGCCCCCCCCCCTCCTGCCCTGGGCCCATCTTCACCCCCGGGTCCTGGGGGCTTGCTTGCAGACAGGCACCAGCCGGAAAAAAGGGCGTGAGAGCCGAGGCTGAGGGACAGCCCGTGACTCCCGCAGAGGCCGCGGCCAGGGTGGGCAGTGGGGGTCCTGCCAGCTCCTGTCGCCCACCCTGACCACCCCTCTGCCTGGGGGAACCCGAGACCTTTCGAACAGCTTTGGGGAGGGTGTTCTGATGCCGGGTGACCCCAGGCCCCAGCTGCCCCGGGTAGGGGGTAGCCAGAGCTCTTTAATGCTGTGTAAGTTTATACCCGAAGTTGAACCCCCAAAGTGAGGCCCAGGGCGGCTCAGGAAACGAGAGCTGAGCCTGGAGTCCCCAGGAGCTGCCGCTGGTGCCCCCAGCCCCCCAGCTTCAGGGGAGGCTGCCAGGAGACCACACGGTACTCTGAGAGCCACTGCCTGGTGGGCAGAGGCCCACGCTGGCTACAGGGACAGCCCAGCCCTTCCTTGACCAGGGCTGGCATGTGTCTGGTCAAGTGTGCCCTGGGGAGGGAGGGGGACATCGGGGTGGCAGGTGATGCCCACTGGGTGAGTCCCAGCCACATGGAGATGTCTGTGCTCATGGCCCCCATCTGCACCCCCGCAGGGCAAGTGCCCAGGACGGGACACAGAGGGCCTCGGCCACCCGGCTCCACCCAACGCTCTCCCTGGGGAACCTGCAGCCCTAATGGGCTGGCACTGTCACTTTGTCCCTCTGGCCCACTGTCCTCGCTGCCCTGGAGCCCGGGACACAGCAGGCTTTTCCGGATCGAAGTGTGGGCGTCTGTCTGGTCCAGAGCCTCCCTGGGGGTGTGTGGCCAGGGTCTGTGGGCCCTTCTGGGCTGCGGTGTGGGGCAGGGCAGCCGGGGGACTGGGGTCCTGCCAGCAGGTGGGAGTGCGCCTGGGCTCCCCTCGCCATCCATTGCTCAGACAAGAGGCCAGGAGACCCCTGACAGGGCCCGGCCGGGCTGGGGATGCTGGACATGGTGGCCAAAAGCAGCCCAGAGGTGGCCTGGCACCCTAGCGACCCCAGCCAGGCTCCTCCCCAACACAGCGGGCAGTAGGGGCTGGGAGAGGGGTCCAAGGTTCCGGTGCCAACTGGCCCTCCTGGGTAAGCGGCCTGAATGCCCGGGAGCTGCTGGCCCACCCTGGGGCAGGTCTCCCGCCCTCGGGGGGCTGCAACCCTGGCTGGGCCCAGGCCCCAGGGGTGGTTCTGCTCCAGGCCAGGAAGGGCCCCGGCCAGGGCTCCAGCTCCAGATAACGCCCATGGCTCCGAGGAGAGGCGACAAGCTCCCTGAAGCACAGACAAAACCTCTGTGGCCTCATCCGGCTTGGAGGGAACCAGGTAGAAGAGGGCACCTGTGCCCTGCGTCCACTCGGCTCACCAAAGACCCAAGGTCCACGGTCTGGCCCCGGACAGCGGCCCTTCCCTCCCTGCCCGCAGGCCCCGAGGACAGGAGGGGCTGGGCACACGCACGGCGGCCCACGGTGCTCGCAAAGTCCTTTATTGTACAAGGGCGTCTGTCCCGGGGGTTCAAAAGGACTAACAGGTACACAGCGAAATAGATAAATATGCCAAGCTTTTCTTTTTTTCTTTTTAAATCAGGCATTTATAAACAAGAAAGCATACATTACATAAAAATAGTTCTCGAGTAGCAGAGTAAGCATCGTATTGTCATTAGCAGCAGCAGACGCAGGGACGGTGCAGGGCTCCGGGTGCTTATAAAGGTAGAGGTGGGTTTTTTTCTTTCCTTAATTGAAAAAAAAAGTCACTTGTGACTCCTGACTTAGAGCAAGAACAAAACACCTCCCGACCCTGGGGGTGGGGGTGGGGCGGGGGGCCCAGCCCCGTGGGAGGACCAGGCCGGCCCAGGCCCGCTAGGACGTCACGCACGCAACTGGCCAAGGGGTTTCTCCGCCCCCTCTGGCAGGTGAGCATTTTTTTTCTCAGTTAAAAACAGCCCAGAAAACAAGACAACTATCAGATAAGAAAAAGTTTCTGAAAAAGGAACCACCATATACACGTATGATACAACGGAGTAAAATGAAAAGAAGTATTTACACGGCAATTGTTTTTACATTGGCTAGTTCTGTAGGAAAAGCAGATATTATGTGTATGAGTTAGCTGCTCCGTAGATATGAATGTTATTGCTGTTGTTTCTTTCCCTTCGTTAAAAATCCTCTTTCAGCGTAGAAATGAGTAATTAAACTGAATACACAATCATTCGATGATGGGTTTTACACACAGGGAGTCCACAGCCTGCACAACCGTCCCTCCTCTCCCTTGTTCTGAACGAGACCGACTCGCAGCTGCGCCGGCCCTGCAGCCAGCACACCCTGGGGGCCGGGGCTGCCCTCGCCCAGGGCTGCCCCTCACACCCGCCAGGACCCCGGCACCTCCACCCTCACCCAGGGAAGAGACTCGGGTGAGCCGAGACGGGCACAACAAGAACTGCCCGGGCAGGCCCAGGGCGCGAGCCGCTGGCGAGGGGGAGCCTGCCACTGGCCGTGGGGCCCAGGCGGGACACAGTTGGTGACACTGGACCTCACCAGGACGCAGTCCCCTTGGGGAAGAGTCACCGCTGCGGATGCAGCTCTTTCCGCACACACGGGACGGAAGCGGGCGGGGCAGGCGTGGAACCGACCGACGGTGCCCGGCGGGGAGGAGGAGGGCAAGGTGACTGGGAAAGCCCTTCACCCTCTGGGGGCCTAAAACCCAGAGGCAAAGGGACAAGCCTGGCAGCCCCTGGGCCTCACTGAGTTCAGACTGGGGACAGGGGACAGCCACACAGAAGCACGCCAACACACGTAAAGCTTTGCTCCAACTAAATCATTTAGTTTCCCTTGAAGAAATGACTGAAAAACACAACTCTGGTAAAACAAGGCTAAAAACAGCATTCTGCATGTTGCATAACAAAACCGACCCTTTACAAGACACGGTAATAATGCCCATCGATGGATCTACCTATGGCAGAGGTGTAAAATCCCATGCATACAAATTTAATAACTGCAAAAGTAAAACAAAAGCAAAAGAAAAAATTTCCAAACAAACGCTGCATATACATGATGTCCCTTTTGCATTGCACTTTAGAAGGGGGGGGTCCAGCAGCCACCGAGACCCCCTCAGTAAACCAAGGGCAAACCCTGCGGACGATTCTGTCACCCACACGCACGGGGTCAGTCTCGGGTCTTTGCTTGCTGCTGCCGGGTCGAGGATCCCAAGGCCGTTTGTACTGGCGCAATCTCCATCCGTGAGCCGTCGCAGCTGCCGGGTGTCAGAACAGATTCAAGCAAAGAATTCCTGTCAGATCTTCCTTATGTCAATAAATACCGTAATTTTAGGATGGGTAGCCGCCTCTTGTCTACTGGGAAGTCATTTTTCAAGCCTGGGCATAAGAAACCTTACACAATTTGCATAAACAGCTGAGAGTAAACGAGATTATCTGGAATAAATGCAAGGAACTCACTTTGACAGTGGCAGACTCAGTCGCTACTGAAGACAGAGATTCTGGGGGTAAAAAGACATGAGTCAGGATTTGCTGTACAAGATGCTGGAAGGCACAGGACGACCCCGAAGTTCAGTTTTTGCATTTTCATTTTCTTGTGATTCCCTTGTTCAACCAAGCACCAGAGGGGATTTCTAAGCACTCGAGCACTTAGGATTTGAACTGCTCTATAAATCGGTAAAAACCTCAGTTAACTGGGGAATAAAAAGAGAAGGGAAGATTTTTGACAAAGTGCAGTTCTAAGTATACGTTTAAAATGAACGAACAAACAAAAAAAGTAAAAGAAAAAGTGAAGTAATGCTGTAAGTTTTGTTCCAATGCTGCAGCCTCAGTCCCGGGGGCGCGGGCCGAGTGGGAACGGGCGCCGTGGTGGCAGCGCGTTCCCCGAGGGGCGGAGGTTGTGCCCGCCGCCCTGCGGTGGAGGAGCATGGGCAGCGCCCGGGGCGCGGAGAGCTGAGCACGGCTCCCGGGCTCCGTCCTTCCCGGGCCCGCGGGTGGTGCTGGCGTCCACGGCAACGTGGCGGGCGGTGGGAGTCGTAAGGCGGGCAGTGTTTGGGCTCATCTAGCACGCGGCACCGTCCCTGCTCTCCCTGGCAGCAGCAGGAAGACCTGGGTCCTTGTCGCTGAAAAAATAGACTCTGAAGAAAAACCCCTGCTGTCCTCACGCAGCCGCGGGCGCAGATGAGCCGTGATGGCTTCCCGGGCGGGGAGGGTGGGCAGCCGCCACCCCCGCTCCATCGCGGGTCTTCAGATGGCGTCGTGTGTTGGGGCTTTGAAAAGTTAGTCATTAAAAAACATGTTGATTTTCTGAATTTCAAGTCTCCTTATTGGTTTTAAATAGCTTATAACAAAAGTGTAAATGTTAGAACGTTCTGGCAAACAGAGGGGCCTGCCAGAGCCGCCGAGCTGGCCTTGTCCCGGCTGCAGCTGGGGGACACGGCTCGCTCGCTTGAACTTGGCCAGTACAAAATTTTGCAGTGGATTCCGAAGTATGTGGTTACAAACACTCGCGTGGTAATAGGCACAGTAAGACGTTGTGCTGTGTGGGCTGCAGGGGCCGGGCTGGGGCAGCGCCACCCGCCCCCTCCTCTCTGCACCCTGCCGTTGTGGGCGCCGCGGCAGCGGAGGCTCCGCTAGGGCTCCAGCTCAGCAGTGCCCTCGCTGCCCGCGGCCTCGGGGCGGGGCCGTGGCCAGAGCTGCTCCTGCAGCTCCTTCACCACCTTCTCCAGGTGCTCGCGGGCCTCGCGCTCCCGCAGCAGGTCGGCCCGCAGCTGCTCGCGGTCGGCCTCCGCGTGCTGCAGCTTCACCTGCAGGTCTTCGATCTGAAAGGGACGTCACTGGTCAGTGGCCCTGCCCGTCATCCACTGCCCCCCTCCACCTGCCAGGACACAGGCTCCCGGGGGGGAGTGGGCACGGGACAGTCCACCCCCCTCCCCTCACCCATGGGGAGGCTCCGCCCCGGCATCTGCTCGCACGGCACTGTCCCAGCTCCCCAAGGCCCAAGTCCCACCTGGGGGCCGCTGCTCTGTGCTGGGCTGCCACCACCCTACCTCCTCGACCTGCAGGGCAGACCCGGCCTCCCCAAATCTGGGGGCCCCTCCACCCTGTGTGTGGCTCAGAGCTTGTTTTTCAAGCAAACCCACCGGGAGGGGACCCTGGGTCTTGAGGCCTCCCAGGGCCACAGAAGACAGGGCCAGGCCTGCTGGCCACAGCCCTGAGCTGGAGTCCACCCACCACGTCCCAGGGCCGCTGGCTGGTGGCCCATCCATGGTGCCCCACGACCCTGTCGACCTGGCAGGGTGGGTGTGGCCGGCGGAACACGGACTCCACGGCAGCAGCGGGCCCTGCACCCTCAGTGCCCCGCTTCCCCCAGGACCCCGCGTACCTGGGCAGAGTACTTGGCGCGCAGCCGGCCAGCCTCACAGCCCTTGTCGCACACCCGGACCTGCCGCGCCTGCTCCAGCTCTCGCTTCAGGCGCACGCGAGACTCGTTGGCCTCCTTCATCTTCTTCTCATTCTCCGCACGCAGCCGCTCGATCTCCTTCCTCAGGTTGCGCTTGGCCTCCGTGGCCTCCCGCAGTTTCTCCTTCTTGGCCACACGCAGGAACTCCAGCTCCTGGGAGGGCAGCACGGGCAGGTCAGGGTCCCGGCGCCCCCGAGACCTGCTGGACGCAGCTCCCTCTCGCACCCTGGCATCTGCAGGCCCACCCCCGACGCCACCAGCCTAACCAGGCCGCAGGTGCCCGGGTCCCAGAGGTTCTCCCCAGACCACTGTCCTGAGGCTCCCACGGGCTCGCACCACCTGCTGCTGGGCCCGGGGTCTAGCCAAGCCTGCCCCCCTCCAGGCTGGGCCTCGGCAGCCCTCCCTTCCCCAAGTGCAAAAGCCACGTCCCCTTGAGGGCAGCCGGCTGGTGCTCTGGCTCCTATCAGCGTGGGTGGGTGGCCTAAGACATCGACGGCTGAGGGCCCAGGGCCCCCCCACAGGCAGATGGAGACTTACGTGGGCCTTGGTGCCTCTGAAGGCCCTTCCCCGAGCTGATAAAATATCCCCGACTCCCACCCCACCCCACCCCACCCCAGGCTGCAAACCACACCTCATGAATATGCGTGGCGGAAATCACACCTCCAATCAGAAGACCTAGACAACAGAGGCGGGGGCTGTCCTGGAGGGCACTCACACCCTGGGGGTGTCTAAACCCTGCAGCTCAGGGGCTGGCAGGGCTGTAGTGCCAACGCCCACGCTGGTGAGGCTGGCCCCGGAGCTGCCAGACACTGCCAAGGTGCGAATTCAGCAGACTCTGGGATGCTGGGTTGGCCGGGGTCAAGGCCCAGGCGCCCACGCACCTGCCTCTCCCTAGGCTGTCTGCAAACCGCACACCCATCGTGCGCTTCCGGGGAAACCAGAGCAGCGGACGGAGGCACGGGAGCCAAGGCTGCGTGTGGGGAACCTCGAGCAGGGCCCCGGGAGGCAGCGTGTGCAGGCGGGGCCCGGTGCGTGTGTCTGTGCGTGTCTGTATGTGCCCATGCGTGTGCACCGAGCCTGCTCCTTCCTGTTTGGGAGGCCTGGCGGTAACCATCTCCCAGAGCACAAAGCTTTAGGAAGTGCACCCTCACCCTGCGCTCTGCAGGCGGCAGGCCTTGCTGGCGCATGTGAGCACCCGCTCCTGGCGCACAGAGCACAGAATTGTCTCAGCACAGCTGCTCCTGCTCCCGCCACTAAAAATAGCCCAGCCGTCATTACGCCCGAGGAGCACACCCACTTCCTCAGCGGGCGACTGTGCAGGGTGCCCGGCGTGTCGTGTGGGGCCCGCGGGGAGGGCTGTGGTCCAGCCAATGGCAGGGCCCTCGCGGGACGCCCAGAGGGGCTCCGCACGGCAAAGGGGTCACCACCCCTGAGCCGCAGCCCCTGGAGGCTGAGAGGAGCACGAGGAGCCCGCAGGGGCGGCGGCTTCACCTGGTGGAGGCTGCGCTTGGCCTGCAGGGCCGCGTTGAGCTTCTCCTCCTGCTTCACGCGCATCCTGACCACCTCGTGCAGGAACTTCTCTTTGGCTTCCTTGGTTTCCAGGCCGCCCTCCAAGGCCTGCCGCAGGTGCTCCAGCTCCGCCTCCAGCCCGCTGGGGGTGTCGGCGTGGGCTGCGGCATCAGGGGCGGCCCGAGGGTGGGGCGTGTGTGCCCGGGGAGCTCAGGTCCTTGGCGGAGCTGGATGAGGTAAAGGACGGGGAGGACAGCGAGGACAAGGAGGACGTGACTGAGGAACAAGCAGAGACAGAGACCACGTCACACAGGCGTCGGGAGCTCCTTGCTGCAGAGACTCGAGGGCGCTCCCGAGAGGGGCCTGGGAAATGCCAGGGGCCAGGGGCACCTCTGTCTGAGGGCGTGCTGGACCCCACGTGTCCCCCCAACTCCTCCCAAGCTGGTGCCAACCCCACGCCAATGCCCGCAGGGCGTAGAAAAGGAAGTCAACTCACACTTACATTCCTCTCTGCTTTCAACTTCGACCTCAGCCTCTGAGTCCTTGTCCTCCTCCGGGGCTCCGGGCGGGAGCATCTCGGGGGCTCCAGGCGGGTCCACGGCCAGCTTCCGCTTCCGCGGCTGAATGCAAGTGGTGAGAGGCTCGGTGGCCCGGGAGACGACGGTGGCACATGGCGGGCTGTTCACAACCTTCTGCTGGGCCGGGTGGTGCGAGGGCCACGTTGGGGGCCACAGCTGTCTCGAAGCTCTTGTAGGAGTAAAAGCTGGGGACAGGGGGCGGGGGGCGGACAGGGCAGGTGTCAGCTGAGGCAGCTCTAACCCCACCGAGCCCCTGCCTGACACGGGGAGCCACGTGGCACCCACACCACGAAGACCCATCGCGGAACGAGCTCCCTTTGAAGCTGTTAAAGGTGTTAATACTTTCTCTTCCAACAACAAAGCTTAACGTCAAGCCTTCAGTGACTAAGAATCTGTCAATGTTTTCTGCTGGCCATGTGCCCTGGGCCGCTGGACACAGACTGACCATGTCACGAGAGGCAGCACCCGGCAGACAGGGCTCCACAAATGCCACCAGCCCACCCAGCCCCACCACAGGAAGCTCCAGATGTGCTCGTTCTCATGCCAACCAAAGGGACCAACACTCTGACCACGATGCCACAGGTCTGGGCACCCGGCTTGCAGAAACACCATGGTGTCGCGTGGACGCAACACGCAGATGGCGGCACCTGTGACTGTGGACACCGCGTGTGGCAGCCACTCACCTGTCGCGGATCAGGGCTGGCAGGTGTGGGGAGAGCTCTTTCTCACTCGTGGAAACAGCGGGGGACCAGGGTCGGAAGGCGGAGAGGCGCTGGCGAGGGTGGACGCAGCCGAGACTCTGTGGAGAGAGAGTCGCCTGTGTGAGCCGCTGGGGGAAACCAGCCGCTGCACGTCCCTGCGGCCCGGGCGGGCTCCGAGGAGAAGGGCCCGGCGCCCCCTCCCCGAGGACCCCACACAGGCCCCCGCGCAGCACCTTGTTGGAGGAGCCGGCCAAGGTCCGCAGCCAACCGGACTGCTTGTCCTTCTCAGAAGGCGCGGGGGGACTGGGAGGAGGTGTCATCTGTTTGGGGCCTTATGGAGGCCGGGGGCTCGAGGAGACCTGTGATCAACACAAAAGGCCCAGTTGGCACCTCTGGGCCCCGTGCGGTCTCCCTACCAGCCCAGTGAGCTCGTGCCCCGCCGGGCCCCAAGCCGTGAAGCACCCCGGGGACACCACGGGCAGACTGGACCTCGCCCGGCAGTGCCGCCTGTGGGATGTGGCTCCCTGTGCGCCGACGGGCCGAGACGGCTGCCCGGGCCCCTGTGAGACGGAAGCCGGACACTGCCGAGGGCCCCCACCTCGAGGATGGGACGGACGCTGCTGTGCGGTTTGTGAGGCTGTCACGCAGGGACCTCGCCCCACAGCTACAGCGGGTTCTGAGTCGCATCAGGACCTGCCCTCCTTGTCCACAGCAGCTCTGCCTGACCCGAGCCCCCGTCCTCACCCCTCTGGACCGCTGTCCCAGAACTGAGCCTGAAATCGGCAGGGACCCACGCTGGGGACCTGGGCGGAGCCACGTGGAACAGCAGGCCCACCTGAGAGCCACCAAGCAAGCCCAGGCTCCGGCTTGCGGCAGGCCCGGGGACGGTGGGCTCGCGGGCCAGCTGTGGGGCCGACACATGGCTGCCACAGGGAGAGTGGGCAGCACCTCGCCACTGCCTTGTGAAAGAACAGGCTTCCTGGCGGCCCTCCCCGTGGGAAGAAAACATTCTCAGCACGAAGGACACACGTCACACCCAATGAGCTCAGCTCTCCTCGTTTCTCACCGGTTCTGCTGTTGGAGGAAGCTCAGAGAAGCCCCCAGCCCCCTCCTGTCCCGGAAACACAGTGCTGCGCCCAGCAGGCGTGACGGCACATTTCTCAGAACCGACAAGAGTACGGAGGCCCCGGGCTGAATGGCCTCTGGAGCCAGTCTAAGTGGGAAAAGCCACTCCTGCACCCGACCCCACCGCGGCCGACAACAGGCACCAACTCCCCCCACCCCACGACTCTAGACCCCTGAGCTGTCCACTGCAAGACACGATCCAGACACAAGGTCTGTCCCCAAGCAAAACCACAACAGTCTTTGGAAGATGGAACCCCCAGGCCCCACAGGACAGCAGGGAGGTCCCAGGGCAGCGGTGCCAGGGTCTGCACCCTGGCCAACACAGGACGAGCTGCTGAGGGTGACGCCCGTTCTCCTTTCAGGGCCAAGAGCAAGAGGAGGCTGTGAGTGTGGGGGCCTCTTGCCTCCAGCCAGGAGGCCTGGGGGGCAGTCGGGGCTGGGGCTCCTCCTGCCTGCAGGAACAGCTGGAGGAAAGGGTGCAGCTGCCCCGGGGGCAGGGAGCCCGCCCTAGTCAAGGTGCCCTAAGTAACAGGGTTTCACCATAAAGTTCAGGACACAGCGACAGCCCAGACCCTGGGGCAGCCCTGGGGAAAGATCTCGCCAAAGCCACGGCCTCCCCAGGATCACAGGCCGAGCGTGTGGGGCGTGCACACCCCCCCAGCCTGCAGGGCTGCAGCTCCTCGGGGAACAGACCGCCAAGTGGGGTCGGGGCAGGCAGCCGTCTAACCCGGGCCCTGGCGTGGGTCGCCCTGGGGAGGGCAGGTGTGCGTGGGGTGCACTCTGGCAGGGCCTTCACAGAAGCAGCTGTCCCTCTGGCCAGAGCAGCCCCAGCTCTGGGGAAGTTTCAGGTCAACTTACACACTCAGCCGAGACACTAAAATAACCATTCAGGAAAAATGACACTTAAAATACACACTTAGTGTTGCTGCTTTCTAGGGGAAGTGCGGCTCGGTGACGTCTGGTGGGTGCCCTGACCACAGGCAGGGGCAGGTGGGATCCTAGCTGTGGCAGCGGAGCCCCTTCCAGAACTGCGTGGCCCCCCGTCCCAGGGCACGCAGAAAGGGCCGGCCCAGGACGCCAGGCCAGGGTGGAGCTTCCTGTCTGAGCAGCCGCCATGGCAGGCGTGGAAAGGAAGCTCGGTTCAGAGAAAAGCCACAAGGCCCGGCGCCGTCTGGTGCTGAATCTGAGAAACCTCAGAGACCTCTTGGGGGGAGAAGTGTCAGACGCCACCAGCTGCAGGGACACGCCCACCTCATGCCACCCCCATGAGAGCCAGTGCCACTGCAGACACAGTTCTGCCCGGCGGGCACCAGTCACCCTGAAGATGTAGCTGGAGGACCTGTGGGCAGGGCCCCAAATCCTCCACACAGTTCCCAGGACCCCACGTCACCCCAGCCACGGATTCGGAGAAGGGGGCGTGGGAGGCCTGGGCTGCCCCCGATGGAGTGAGTCCCCTGGTCCTCAGGGAGCCGGGGCAACCTTCTGAGGCTCTCAGCAAGAACCCAACGGCCCCTCTTACCAAGCACGGGGCTCTTCTGAGTCTACACGTCACCCACACAGCAGGAAGAGGAACCTGCCAAACAGAGGGTGTCTGGGGCCTGGCAGCACCAGAGGGAGTGTCGCCAGAGCGGTGCCAGCCCAGGAGGAAGGACAGCCTTCTTCAGGCCTGGGATGCCACCACACCCAGCAGGTCCTACTGGGGGCCCCACTGTAGGGAGACAGTGAGGGACAAAGCCACACCTGGCAACAAGACTACGGTGTCCCCATTCCAGGAGATGAGACCAGCCACCTCTGGTTTCCGACCCTTCCCAAGGCCTCAGAAGCAGCCCACGAGGCCACCCTGGGCCTGAGATACGCCAAGGCAAGGAGGCCGGGGCCGGGGGAGCAGCCAGGGCAGGGCAAGGTTACGGCAACCCAGCACCTCGGCGTGAAGGCCACAGCAGCAGCGCAACGACGGCGGCCTAGGGACACTCCTGCCCTCTCTGTCTTCGGCCCCAGAGCAAGGGAAGGGCAAGTGGGGACACCCACCAGGGACCGCCTGGCCACGGCACGCGGCTGCGGGTGAGCTACGCAACTCCCCTCGCAGGGTCACAGTGAGCCCCGCAAAGATGCTCCAGGTGTCTGCCCACCCTCTGGGGCTGACTCTGAAACCCTCCCAGTGACCTGGGCTGAGGGTGGACGCAGACACAAGGACATGGTGCCCACTGGACACGGATGGACCCTGGTACTCGGGAGCTGGGCCTGACATGGGGTCATGGTGGCTGCCAGAGCCACGGTGACCCTCCAGAGCAGAGGAGGGAAGAGCATCAGATATGAAGGGGGCCCACATGCCAACGGGCCACGCTTCCCCAAGGGCCTCACTTCCTGTGGACGTCCCCCTACCCCTGCACAGCCAGCATGGGGAAGGCTGAGAGGAGGCCTGGGCTCCAAGGGGCCAGCAGGACCAGAGACTCAAGAGGTGTGGGGGTGACATCCCAGGGGACCCCCGTTCCCAGGCCTTCAAGGAGCCAGGGACAGAGAAGACCCATCAGGAGGCCCCTTGAAGACCTTGTGCCCCAAAATGTGCACAGCGCCTGGGGCTCAGAGAGATGCCGCAGAGCAAGGAGAGGTTGCTCCTCACCCAGCAGGCGGGAGGCTGATTCCCCGAGGTGGAGCGCCGGGTCAGACGGCCGGCCCACGGGGCCTGAGTGACGCTGGACAGGAGGAGCCACGTCTGCACTTCCTGGACCTGCCTGGACTTCCTGCACCCCCCCCCCGGGGGGACGACACACACAGAACCTGCCACTCTGGCCACTGAGCCTCAGCCTGGAGCCCTGGGCAGTGACCTGGTTGGCCTCGCGTGGTGCTGCTTAATTACTGACTGGACGGGAAAACAGCAAGACCCAAACCAAGAGCCTCCCCGCCCTGGCAGGTCAGTGCTGGTGGCCCCCACCTCCACCCTGCAGACACTGGGGTTTCGGCCGACCTTGACAGAGGGCTCATACGCCCCACAGCCACACGTGCGGCCCAGTGTGAACCCACGCAGCCCACCCAGCGCCCACACAGCAGGCAGAGGTGCTGGTGGGCAAGACGGCTCGTGGCCATGGAAGGCAGAACTCCAGCAGGCTGCAGAGGGAGGTGTCTGTGAGCGGTGGCACCACAGGGACGAGGTCTGGGCACCAAGGAGACCACGGCAGGTGGCAGCCAGGCGACCTCGGCAACACCTTTGTGCTTTTTGTTTATCACCAAAGAAAGGGCCCCATTTGGTGGCCGCAGCAGCCAGGGTTAGTGTAGACCCATCTCCAAACCTGTGGGCCTCAGCTGAGAGGCCACCTGCCTGCCCCCGGCACCCAGGCCCCAAGGCAAACAGGGCGCGGTACAGGAAAGGGACATGCAGGGTTGCACCTCCGCTCAGCTCCAGGGAGCCTGGCGGACGGGCCAAAGCCACGACCCGCACGCTCTTTGAGTGTGGCCAACCCGGGAGACCAGGCCCACGCCTGCTCCAGGGGCAACAGGAAGCAGTGCCCCTAACGACGTGCCTACAACTTCTTCCAGCCAAAAAAATTTAGTATTTTCCTGCTAAGTTACAGCCTGTCTACCACCTCACACCGACTAAAATGGCCACAATTTTTTTTTTTTTTTTTTGAGACAGAGTCTTGCTCTGTTGCCTGGGCTAGACTGAGTACCGTGGCATCAGCCTAGCTCACAGCAACCTCAAACTCCTGGGCTTAAACAATCCTTCTGCCTCAGCCTCCCAAGTAGCTGGGACTACAGGCATGCGCCACCATGCCCGGCTAATTTTTTGTATATATATTTTTAGTTGTCCAGATAATTTTTATTTCTATTTTTAGTAGAGACGGGGTCTCGCTCAGGCTGGTCTCGAACTCCTGACCTGGAGTGATCCACCCACCTCGGCCTCCCAGAGGGCTAGGATTACAGGCATGAGCCACCGCGCCCGGCCAAAATGGCTACAATTTTTAAAAATATGGACAATACAAATGTTAGCGATGATGCAGAGAAACCGGAACACTTGTGCACTGCTGGGGGAAGTGTAAAATGATTTGATTGCTGTGGAAAACAGTGTGGCAGCTCCTCAAAAAGTTAAATATAGTATTATTGAGCCAGGTGCGATGGCCCACACCTGTAATCCTAGCACTTTGGAGCCCGGGGCAGGAAGATCGCTGCAGCCCAGGGTTCGAGGCTGCAGTGAGCTGTGACGCGCTGCACTCCACTGCACTCCAGCCTGGGCGACAGCGTGAGACCCCATCTCCAACTGAAAACAAAAATAATACTTACACTCTGACCCAGCAATCCCACCTGTGCACTCCTAGGCATAAACACACAAGGCCACGGAAGCCCGCGTCCACACGGCCACGCACGCACACAGCAGCACCGCTCGCAATCGCAGTGGAAACAACCCAGTGTCTGTCAGTGGGCGAGGGACGCACAAGCCATGGTCCGCCCGGGAGTGGGAGTGCATTTGGCCACGTGGCGGGAAGAACCACAGCACACACCGCAACGAGGACGGACCCTGGGAGGGAGACGTCACGCCCAGGGGAAGCAGCCAGACACAAAGCCACACGCTCCGCAGTCCTCCTTACACGGAAGGTCTAGAATGGGCCAAGCCAGAGTCGGAACGGCGGGGGCTGGGCAGCGAAGACTACCGAACACAGGGTTTTTGGGGGTGACAAAAATATCACTAATGAGACAATGACGGTCGCGTATACTACAAACCATTGAACTATACTCTCGGCAAGGGCAGGAGATCCACAGCATGTGAACATCTCAATAAATATTATCTAAAAATCTTTTATTAAACAACAAAAACGTAAGAATGAATTCTTGGTTGAAAACCAAACCGCAGAGGTGACTGGTTTTCGCCAACATGCTGCCCTCAGAGCAAGAGTCAGGGCGGAGCTCAGGGTGGGCGGGCCGGCCGAGGGGCCACCTCGCCACGCCTGCGTGGACAAACGGGCAGATACCAGGAGGTCCCCAGGTCTGGACGCCAACATGACCCCCGACAACAGGGCCCACGCCACACACAGGCCGCACAGCCCCCGAGCCAGCGATGCAGCCGCGCCTCCGACAGGCAAGCTCTCAGGATCAGAAGGGCCCCGGCAGAGCAGGAGCCGCCTGACCTCCACTTCAGGGGACAGCCTGGTCCTTGTCACCAGGGGTAGCCCACAGGGCACTGGTGGCCACAGCCCTGAGGTCAGCTCTTCCCACCAGAAGGGCCCCGGGGGGCAGCAGGCTCCATCCCAGACACAGGGATGAGTCCTGCCCAGCACACACCCCAGGCCACTGTCAGCGCCGGGCCTGGGTGCCAGGAGACCGGCGGGCAGGGCCGGAGTCCCCCAGGACTGCGGTGGCTCTGGGGAAACAAGAGCACAGGAAGCAGCTGGCTGGGAGAGCGGGGACAGGCCCCCAGAGGCCACCCGCCCAGAAGGGGCAGGGAACAGGCACTCTAAGGCGGCACTCAGTGCCCAGCCGGGCAGCCAGGCCACAGCAGTAGCTGCGACATGACAAAGTGGCCCTGGCCAAGGCTGGGGGGGGGGGGGGTGCTGCACTCACACATACCCCACAAGGTGGACCAGGGGCTGGGGGGGAGCAGGCATAGGCCTGGGGAGGGGAGGAGCAGGTACAGGCCTGGGGAGGGGGGACAGGCACAGGCCTGGGGAGGGGGGGCAGGCACGGGCCTGGGGAGGGGGGGCAAGCACAGGCGGGGGGGAGGCACAGGCCTGGGGAGGGGGGCAGGCACGGGCCTGGGGGGGGACAGGGGAGGGGGGAGCAGGCACAGGCCTGGGGGGGACAGGCACGGGCCTGGGGGGGCAGGCACGGGCCTGGGGGGGGGACAGGGGAGGGGGGAGCAGGCACGGGCCTGGGGAAGGGGGGACAGGCTCAGGCCTTCCTCCTGCCACAGGGGCCCAGCGGCAGGCACCACAGGGAGCCCCGCCCAGGCCTGCTCCCGCCAAGTGGGCCAAGTCACAGGTTGGGACAAATCCCACTGCTAGAGACACCGCCCTCCTCGCATGGCAACAGGCCAGGGCAGAACTGTGCCCCAGCCCCCTTCAGCCGACCTGCGACCCCCATGCCCCACCCCTCCCCCACGGGCCCCTCCCCTGTGTCCCGTCATCACCTTACGAGCAACTAACAAAACACGGCACCCCAGCACCCCACTGGTGGGACAAATCCTGGTCTCAAGCCACAGCCAGGAGGACCAGGGTTTTCTCATTCATCAGCAACATGAGAACCACATCTAGGCATCTTAATAAAACGTATCTATTTCCTAATTTAGAGACTAAATAAAAAAAAGTTCCTTTTTTCAACAAGTAAATTTTAATACGGAATTCAACCACTAAGTAAAATTCCGAGTTAAAAAGTAGCCGCAGACTTAGAACTGAGATGTGACCAAGCATGTGTCACCCACAGGTTCTGGGTGAAGGATAAACACACTTGCAGGTTTTTATCACATCAGCCTCACCGGGATTTCCACGCCCTGGGTGAGCAAGGACCGCAGACCAGCAGGGGTTGGGGGGGTGGGCTCCAGGGACCACCTTGGAGATGGCCAGGCCTGAGGTGCTGGGGGCCAGGGGCTCTTGTAGGGGCAGCCCCCCCGCCACCCCTCCACCCACACAGCGTCCACTGTTGATTTTCGTGCCGCTCTGGGTGAGCAGACGAAAGCATCTCATAGTGACGTCACCCTAGATGAGACCAGGCCTTCCTTACAACGTGCACCTCGGGTGTATCTGTCACAACAGCCAAATCCCGCAAAGCCGTCAGGCCAAGGCCTCAGACACTGGTGGGAAAGCAGCTCTTGGGGACGCCGCCCAGGGAGAGAGAGAGCCACCGAGTGCCCCGGGCTGGCTCCCAGGGCCACTCTGAGACCCCCGAAACGTGCCGCACAACAGGCTGCAGACAGCGGGCACAATACGCGTGCCCCTTCAATGCAGAGCTGACCTCCCAGAAAACAGGCAGGTCCTCAAGGCCAGAGATGAAAAGACAACGAAAAACCAGAGTGACCCACGTCACGTGGGAGGCCCATGGTGACGCCATGACCCACTGCCCATGCTGGAAGGGACCCCTAGGACCCAGGACAGACACAGGTACCACCAGAGGGAAGCCCGCCGGGAACTGCATCCATGGGTCTCTTTGTTGGCCATGGGGTTCCAAGGTGCCAGCTGGAGAGGCCACGAAGGGGGAGCCGAAACAGAGGGTCCCAAGCTGCGGCCAAACCTTCCCGGCCCACGGTGACTGCACTCAGACCACGCGCCTCCACCCTGCCTGCCTGGTGGGTCCAAAGATATCTGCGCTGCTGTCTAACGTGGCAAATCCCAGCCACCAGACCCCGTGACGCAGAGGGAAGCACTGTGGGTCCGGAACTCCTGCTCCCTGAGGTGGACGTGCACAGCACAGAGTCCTGACCCCAGTTTCCATCCCCGAAGGACACTGGGTTCAAGATTATTGCCCACTTTAGCTGGTGCCTGTCAGCACCTGGTCTCCCCAACAGTGGCTGCTGGACAGCACGGTGCCTGTCACCACCACCCCAGGGATTTGAGGAACGTTCTGTGGCCTAAAGGCTCCTGTTGTCACAGCCTGAACAGTGCCCACAAGCCTGGCTGGGGAGAGGACACCACTGGGACCCTGGGCCTCTGGCCTGGCTGCACCCAGGGACAGGCACTGCCCTCCAATGAGGGGGCTCTGCACAAACCACCCCTTCCTGCACTTCCAGGACCCCAACGGCATTAGAAAAGCCACCCCCAGTGCAACACTTCTGCCCGCAAAGGTCACAGGCCTGGCCCCTCCCCAGCAGTGGGATAGGCAGAGGGCCTTCCAGGCACAGGGGTCGTCCTTTCTCCCCCCCCTACAGGCAAGGGAACACCAAAGGCAGCTGGCCAAGGGGGCACACCTACATGGGCCAGGACCGACCCAGACGGGAAGGACCCTCACAGGCAGCCCCGGCAGAGCAGCCCTTGCCAGCAACGAGGCCGGAGGACAGTCATGGCCTGGAACACACTCCTCCGTCCCGAACCCACCAAGTGGCTGCCACTCCAGTGGGGACAGGGAGCCGCCCGAGGTGGGCTGGGGTATCCACCTTGCCGGGGCTCCATCCGGCCTGCAGCAGACCCGGAGGAGCCTCCGCGGGTGGGGGCAGTGCCGGCCCCGGGCAGGATGCTGCCGTCACCCCCCACACCGGCCTGGGCTCCCCACAGCCTGGGCAGTTCTCCCCGGCCCCGGGCAGGATGCTGCCGTCACCCCCCCACACCAGCCTGGGCTCCCCACAGCCTGGGCAGTTCTCCCCGGCCCCGGGCAGGATGCTGCTGTCACCCCCCCACACCGGCCTGGGCTCCCCACGGCCTGGGCAGTTCTCAGAGGCCGGCAGAGCTGGTGTGGGCAGGGTCCGCTCTGTAAGTGGTGACATGATGCCTCGGGGACACTGGGCATTCCATGAATAAGCCCTGCTGAAGCCAGCAGTGGCTTTCCACAGGTAAGCCCCCAAGTTCCCACACTTGGGAATTGGCTCGAGATTTGAGCTACGGCACTTTGCTGAAAATTTCACAGTTCTAGAAATTGCAAAGCTATTTTTATAAGTACCATTAATATTTTACACGTGATAATTCACATTTCATATTATGCTTAAATTAACCTATTTTCTGGTTATTGTGGTACAGAGGAAACAGATTAAATTTGCAAGACAACTCCAAACCCCAAAATGAGGTGAAAATACCAATTTTAAAGATTCACTTGGATTTTTCTTTAACTTAAATTAAATAGGTCATCTTTGCTGTTACCAGTGCTGTTCACAGGAAAAAGCTAAGTTTTCCAAGGAAACCGAGTCAACCATCTGGTCCCATGCCTGCCCCTCCCACCAGGGGAGCCTCCCCCTGGCCGCTGCCTGCTGCCTGCTGCCCAGCGTGACCTGCCTCACAGAGGCCGACGGCAGAGCCGTTGTCTGTCAAAACCCAAAGAAACCCAGCGATCCGGGGGAGAAGGTTCCGGAAAGAGAGGGTAAGGCCGGGCCACTCACCAGTGAAGGACTCGCCAACGCCCGGCCCAGCTGCCCTCCTACACTGCCCAGTGTCGCTGGGCAGGGGCAGCAACCCAGAGCCTCTCCTGGGACCTGGGTCTGAAGCGTCCACCAGCGGCCAGTGCCCAGCAGCGGCGCGGCCACGTGGGCCCGTGGAGCCCTGGACACGTGCCCTGAGCTGGCGAGGCCTGTGCCCTCCCGCCCCGCCCTGAGCCCGGTGCTCACCCTCAAACCACCGCACCGTGGGGCCAAGCGTGAGGTGCTGCCACTCAGCTCTGCAAAACCTCTCTCGGAATCGGGGTGGGGGGAGGGAGAAGGGCCCAGGGGTACAAGGGGCAGCGAAATAGGGCCATTCTCCTCCTTTGCGGGGAACCACTGGAAGGACTTGAACAAGGTAGAATCCCGAGAACAGTGAGTCGGTCGGGGCATCCGCGGTTTCTGTGCTGGGGGCTTCAGTCCTCTAACTGTTCTTGTGAGCCCGGCCAGCCGCAGGGACACTGCTCCCTACAGACATTCCAGCGCGATGACTCGCTGGCGGGAGGGGCAGTTGTGATGGACGTCTGGCCGCCTGCCACCCCGCACCCACGATGGATGAAGACAAACAGGCCTTTCCACCCAGAATCGGAGGAAACGCTGCAGAAAGAGAAAAATGCGGAACACAGGAGGCAGGGCAGGATGCTGCGGTCGCTGTTCTTGGAAGGCTGATTCACTAAGAATCGACTTCATTAAGAGAGAGCTTCACAGAACAGCAGGAGAGAGGTGGCCCGTCCTGCCACCCGCAGCTGCACGGGGCAGTGGTGCGCGCGACTCACCCAGGGTGCAGGCCGGGGGGCTCAGGCGAGGCAAGTCCCCTTGGGAAAGCCCCCCCCCCCAACAAGACCTTGACACCACAGAGAGTGTCACCGGGCCCCAGCCTCCTGGGAAAGGGCAGGCGTGTCTCTGAGGAGCCCAGCGGCTCTGGCGACCTCAGCCCGGTGCCCACCCGCTGTTCCGGGCCTGGTCCTTCCCTGCCCTACAGTCTGGGAGCAGCAGCTGTGAGTTCTTGCTCGTCCCAGACGGCCACACACAACACGCAACGCCGAGAGAGGCGCTCTCGTGTGAGGAGTAACAGCAGAGGTGACCTGTGTCCACCCAGCTCCTCCGTGTCCTGAGTCCGGAGAGCCATCCGCACGTGAGCACGACCAGCCTGCCCCTACCCGGCATCTCCTCCCATGGGGGCCCCCGCCGAGGCCCACACCCATCAGGAGGTGCCGTCAGCTCCAGCTCTGGCCACAGCCGAGTCCCCATCAACACCTCACCCTGCCCCCCAAGCCAGGCCTGGGCCCACCCGCACCTGTCCCCTGTGACCCGAAGTTCCTCTGTGTCACCATGGCCCTCCCTCACAACCAGCCCGGATCAACAGGGACCCCAGCACCCCGTCACAGGTAGGGGTCCCCACGCTTGGGCACACAGCCGTCCTGTGACCCGCCACAGCCGTAAGGGCTCAAAGCCGGTGCTGTGCACGAGGTGTGCACAGGGCCAGGAGGCACAGACTGGGGCAGCAGGCCTCCCTCCCACAGAGGACAGCCTGGCAGAAGCTTCCGGAAGGAAGATGGCCTGGAAGGGTACTTGGAGGAGGATGACCCTCTTTTGCTTGGACCCGCCATCAAGGCTGTCAAGCCCAGAAGCCACAGGCTGCGGACACCTCAGATGCACCAGACAGGGAGCTAGAGCGAGGCAGGAGCAGGAACTCGGTTCCTGCACTTTGCAGGGGTCTCAAGCTGGCGCCTCTCTCCAGGCCTTGGCACAGTGAAGCTGGGGTGTTAGTGGCTGAGCCCACGTTTGATCTCGGAGGGACAGGGGTCTCACAAAGGAGCCACAGGGCGGCCAGCAATGACAGGCTGGCGGGAGAAACGGCCGCAGCAGCCACAGCGCCCGCGGCAACCTGCCGGAGCCCCCGTGAGAACACAGCAAGGGCTGCCCGGCCTCAGCACCCCACGCCCCAGGGGGCGTCTGAGCTCTGGCAGGGGCAGCACCCTGGCCTTGTGCTGCCCCAGGTGTGCTCTGGTGTCTTCTCACCGCATCCATCCCTGGAGGGAGGAGCAGCCGGGTGTCAAGAGCCGGCAGACCCAAGCCCGCCAGGTTTCCACGCACCGTGACTCCCAAAGCATCCCGCCTGAGAAGAGCACACATGTACCCACGCACACACACGTGCACACACACTAGCACGCTAGCACAGGAAGCAGTCAAAGGACAACTCAGCCTCTGAAAAGAGCCATCCCCATAGGAGATGTTCTCACTCCTAACCTCAAAATAAAACAATTTAGGAATCCAGAATGTTCACTTTTAAAAAAATAGCCCGGAGAGTAGTGCCTAGGGGTGCAGGGCGTGTGGGGACCCTGTGCTGGGGAACGCACCGTCGGGGCACACCCACAGACCCTGGCCCTGCCGCCCAGGTGAGGGCAGCTCCCCTGCCCTAGACCCCCGCCCACCCTGCAGCCAGGACCGCAGATGCACCTGAGAGGTCCCCAGAAGGGAGGGGTGTGACCTCTGTGGGATCCTCCACAGACCCGCATTTTGCAGGGTCTGTGGAGATTTCGGCTCTAAAACAAACCACGAGTTCGAGCTTCCTGCCGGCTCACATGCTCGGCACGGGTGGGGATCCTTGAGGCCATGCAGGGACAAGGGCCGTCACCCACAAACCCCGTCCCCATCTCCCCGGTCGGAGGAAAGGCACAGGTGGGAAAGCCCCTACCCCCAAGGGGGCGCTCACAGGGTCCACCACCGCCCTGGGGCAGGAAGCACCTCCCAGAGACATTGCTCCTTGAACATTCGGAGATCCTCCTCTCTCCAAAGTGGAATTAGATTTCCTGTCCAGGACCAACACTCTCCCATCTTAAAATCTACACAGAAACATCCCAAGTGCCTCCACCTGGAGGAAGACACCCCCTCTCTGCACAGGATGGGGAAAGTGAGCAGGAGCCCTGCACAGGGCAGGGGTCGCCCAGACAACCAGAGCCTCCGGGGCGAGCACATCCGACGCCCCAGCACCCCAGAGACAGGCGGCTGGGCAGGGGTCTAGATGACCGGCTGCACCTGGGTGTGCACAGCTGGGCCACTGGGCCTGGGAAGGAAAATGACTGTCCACTCCTCGACTTTGTGACCCAGAGCTGGCCCTGTGGGCGTGCGGCACTCTGCTGTCCTCAACTTGGAATTCCAGACAATCTCACTTCTGACAAAATCTTATTTCATAAGCAAAGTCCTACATGGCTACAGAACAGGTGGGTGACTGAGCTGGCTCCTGCAACACGCCTGTCCACTGCCACCCCGGGCCGCGCACTGGCTCAGGGCTCCGAGGCCACGCCTCCTCAGACCAGCACCTCCGCAGAGCGACGCGCCTGAGAAACAGGCGTGGTGGGGAGGCTGCAGCCTTGACACACAGCTACTTTCTCTGTCCGCCAATGTCTGACACAGTAAACCAGGGAGGAGGGTGACACAGCCACAGCCCTGCGGCTCAGCCCTGCTCGGCAGGGGAGAGCGGGTGTGGCCACAGCAAGGAAGGAGAACTGAAACCAAACAGCTGCGCTAGATTGTGCAGCGTCTCCACTGCCGTGGTGAGAGTGAAATCCGTATGCACGTCTGGGTACAAAACATGAATTGTGCAATTTTGGTGATTCCATGAGTTAAATGCTCTCACATTTACATTTCAAACTAACGATGCACAATATAAAGATGAATGGTAAAACTTATGGTAATAAATTTCTAATTTTTCTCAACTTAAAATGACGTTGAATAGCAACTGAAAACCACCAGGACAAGCTGAGAGGGAGCGCAGGACAGAGGCTACGCGTTTATACCCGAGCAGCTCGCACCGCACCTTTTCCCGCCATTTGGAGGAGGGACCAAGCCGCAGAGCTGGCCATGGGCAGTCCCCTCCTCACACAGCCATGAGGGGCCGGGGTCCACGTCGTCCTCAGCAGGGCTGCTCCCAGCAGCCTGCCAGAGGGCGACGGCCGCGGCGAGGCCCCAAGCAGCTCAGGGCAAAGGGCTTCACGCCAGGGCCAGGCCCAAACGCAAGCGCAGGGTCTTTCTGAACAGAAGGCACCGTGAGTGTGCGGCCCACTCGGAGCCCACCAGCGCAGGTGAGGCCACCCACACCTGGGGCACCTGTGTAGCCAGGGCTCCCGCCACCACTGCCGCTGGCCGCGGGAACTCGGACAGGGTTTTCTAATCTGTCTAAAAAAGAACCTCCAAAGGAAGCGTATTAAGCCCATTTGTTAACACCTTCCAAATGCATGTCAAAAGCCGGCTGACGTCAGGGAAGATGGAAATTTACTAGACAGATGGGGACAAGTTTGCACACCAACTGCCACACGACACTGACCTCCAAGCAGACTAACACCGTGCCACAGGAATACCCTACAAAGCCCGAATATGAAATAATAAAACTTTATTTCAGAACAAACAAAAAGGCTCTCTGTTCCATTAACTCACATCACAAAATGAAATCGCTCCTCACCGCTGATCAGAAAGGTCCACTTTGGGCCCAGCTGTCCAGGACAGCAGGCGTGTGGGTCCTGGACTCGTCTCTGTGCTGCCCCCAGGATGCAGGGCCAGGACAACCACGGCCGGGTGCTGAGGGCCACTCTGTCACCACCAGGGCCTCGGCACAGGCCTGGAGAGGGCCGCCATCTCACGGGCACCACTGGCTCCCCTCTGCCCACGGCCCCTGCCCACCCGAGGGCCAGGCCCCGCGTCCACACTGCTCGCCAGCCCTCATCTGACGACCGGGGCTGGGGGAGGGCGCTGCCATCCACCTGCTTCTCCCACGTCACACAGGCGTGCAGACAGTGGGTCCTCCAGGGACGGCAGTGTGAGCTCTGCCAACTGGTGGGTGAGCTGCTGGGGAAGGGTCTCCGCCCCCGGGCATCACAGTGCCCTCGTGGCTGCCTCACTCCTCTGCACACCGGCAAATCTCTTCCAATCTGTCCCTCATGCAGAGGAGCCGTTAACCAACCTGGGTTTTGAGTTTCTGTGAGATTAACTGTCAAAAAGAGGCGAGTCTGAGAGCCGCCTCTCCCTGCCCTGCCGATCCACAGCCAGCTCCTCTGAGGCCCCTGGGAGGAGGGAGGGTGGCAACCCCACGAGGACTTCTCGGCAGGGCCAGGGCCAGGAGACCTGGTGGCAATGCAGCAGGGTCTCAGGCACCACCTGAGAGCCCCTGGTCAGGGTCCAGGCCCCAGGGCAGGGCTCTGGGGGTGACAGTGATGGGCAGGAGAGCCGCAGCCTCTGGGAGCCCGACTCTGCACGCTCAAGTGGCCGTCATGAGAGGGGTGCACACGGGAAGCAGACAGACCCTGAGCCTCGGGCCTCATCACAGACACGAAACAGCCCAGTGGGACAGAGTCCCCAGAGCCACAACCGATGTGGACCTTGAGGCAAAGGGGGTGTCTGGGTGTTCGGAGTGGGCGGCAGGAGCACCACACCTGCCAACAGGGCATCGGCCCCCCGGAGACGTCCTGGCTCACTGCCACTCTGGAGACAAGCGCTTCCACCAGCCAGGAAGGGGAAACTGTGGCCAGCCCCGCCTCACCCCGCCAGCGGGTCTACTCAGCCTCCTCTGGCGGCTGACGCCCACAGTGTTTTCTCTCCATAGAAACCGACACAACACGGAGCCAGGCCTCAGCCGCGTGGACCCTCCCCGGGCCTCTGGGCAGCTCGGCCTGGAGCCACACGGCCTGGACTTCCGGCTTCAGCAGCAAGGCTGGGCACCCCAGCGCCTTGGGCCCCACGCTGCTCACGGTACCGAAAGGCACAAGGGTGTCCTGCAGCTGAGGGCACAGCCCTCGCCGCGAGGCCCCTGGCCTACAGCGCAACATCTGCCTGGGCGCAGGAAGTGGCTGCCAAATCCACAACAAGCAGCGGGACGGCCCCGGCTCCCGCCAGCACAGCACAGGATGACGACGGGCTCCTCCCAGCAAACTGACAAAACCAACGCCTCTCCGAGATGTCACCCACGAGGCGCAAGGCGTGTCCCCTCCTCACTGTCGACTTCACACACACACAGCCTGGCCCCCCCAGGAGGCCCCAGGTCTCTGTCCTGCAGGCTGGGCTGGGTGTGGGGTGGGAGATGAGGATGAAGCCTGGGCCAGCATCGGGACCCCCAAACACACGCAGGACAGGGTGAGGTTTTCCAACCACAAATGTATGTCTTCGCTGTCAGACAGGGTATCTCAGGCCTCCGTGGACGCAGCTTCTCAGCACCCCCGGAACGCCGAGGGACCTCCTTCCCACTGAGCACCCAGGGGGCTTCAGGCTCCCAGCACCAGCAAGGCGGTGGGCTCAGCCTGCCCAGACCTCAGCCTCCTCTCCGGCACAGGGTCAGTGTCAGGGTGTCAGGCTGGGGCTGCACCAGGGGGCTGAGGCTCAGGTCACAACCCACCCTTGCGAGTGCCATGAGCAGCCGTGCTGGGGGCTGAGGACAGGAGCTGGTGCCCCAGGAACCATCCCTAGGCTGGGAGCCCCCTGCTGACCTGGCCGCAGCTTCCTGTCCTCCTCCGGGTGGGGGGTCCAGTAGTCCCTCCCCCACGGCCTACAATGAAGGGATTCCACGGCTTTGGAAACCCTGCTCCCGCAAGAGACAAAGTGCCATAGAGCCCTTGGCACCCCCACCCCCACCACCCTCTGCCCCTCGGATTCTAGGGCGCTGCTCAGGGCCACCAGGCCTGGGGCTCTGCTGGCCAGCTCAGCCTGTGTTCTCTGTCGTCTCGCGGCTTCTCGGCAAGGTGTGCGGCGGGTCAGGAAACACTTCCAGGGGAGCCGTTTGCCTCCCTCCCCAAGACTGGAGGATTTATTTTTTGGGGGGACAGTCTGGCTCTGTCACCCAGGCTAGAGTGATGCAATCACAGCTCACGCTGCCTCAAACTCCTGGGCTCAGGCGATCCTCACGCCTCAGCCTCAGAGAAGCTGGGAGTGCGGGCACTGCCACCAGGCCCAGCTAGTCTTGCCACTGATTTTTCTGTTTTTAGTAGAGATGGGGTCTCACTCTTGCCCAGGCTGGTTTTGAACTCCTGGCCTCAAGCGACCCTTCACCCCGCCCCTCACCTCCCAGAGCACTGGGATCACAGGCGTGCGCCGCTGCCCGCACATGCAGAGGACTTTCATGCCCGCATGGCAGTGCCCAGCGCGCTCACAGGCGGCAGGCTCCCACGAGGGCTGAGCAAACTCAGGGAGTTAAACCCACCTGACTGCAGACATTTCTCCTAAATGGCGAAGAACGTGGATGGCTGGGGGCAGGGGCCCAATTTCACCTGCTTTTTAACAAACCCTACTTTAAAACTAACTGTCACTTCTCACTCAGGAGACCTGTCAGGGAGGACTGTGCCACGGGCCCCAACTCCCCACACAGGACACACATCCACACGGGTCTACAACGAAGAGGAAGTAAGAACCTTTCTGTCTGCCTGGGGCTGGGCCAGGCTGGGCCCTGGTTGGGGGTGGGGCACAGCCACCCTCCCCCGCGCCCCGCCCTCCCCCGCAGCTGGAGCTGTGGTCAGAGGAAGGGAAGCATTTCCTGTGTCCCCTCCCCCAATTCCCCTGCATTCTTGGCAAGCCCAGAGAGAGGCCTCGGCAAGAACTGGGGGGGCAGGCGAGAGGCTGGGAGAGAAGCCAGGCCCCCCTCGCACCAGGCTCAGGGAGCAGGGCCAGGAAGGAAATGGGGGAGGGGCGACACGGTGCCCAGAGAGGGGCCGGAAGGGACACCCTGTCACCCACAGAAGGTGGCCTCTGCTGGGCCCACAACTCCCTCCCTCAGGTACCCACCAGGCTGCGGCCCCAGGACAGTACTGGTGCACAGCAGCCAGTGGCTGGGGTCCCCCTGGGGGGGTCAGAAGATCCAGAGAACTGACCACCCTGTGACAGTCACAGGTTAGCAAAGCTCCCACCACCCAACAGGGGGGTGGCACCCCTCCAGGACACGGGCCATGGGGCAGCTGGGAGGCCTTGTGAGTGGCATTAGGGAAGGGGCCCCTCCACCACATGAGGACACTGGGAAGGACCGTCCTCCCCACACCCCACACCTGCTGGCACCCTGATCCTGGACCCCACCTTCGGGAACAAGGACTCTGAGGGCTGTCTGCTGGCCTGGCCGCCAAGGCAGGCAGACGCAGGCCGGGCTGCTGTGGACTTTTCCCCCGGGAGCTGTCTTCAGATCAGATTTAGAAATCTGCAGATTGTACCAGTGGCTGCAGACTCCCCAGCCCGTGGTCCAGGTGTGTCCCCCAGCACCGTCCTTGCGGGGAAGCAGCCAGGGCCAAAAGGCGCCAGTGCTCAGCAGTGCCCATTACAAAAGCAGAAAGCAGCGGGGTCAGGGGGGCCGGAACCTCCCACTCCCAAACCAAGGAGAAAAACCACAAAGGGCGCTCAAGTATGTCAGGAATGAAGCTGAGGGAAGAGGCTTTTCATCTTTTCCAGGTAAGATCAGCGTGCTAGTCAGAGAGCAGCCAGGAATCCGAGGCTTACAATACGGGAGGATTGCGGCAGGCAGGTGTTTTCCGACGGGCACCCAGGTGGGAGTGTGTCCCCGGCAGGTCTGCAGCTGCCCAGCCCCACACGGCAAGCAGCGCGACTCTAAGCTCCAACAGAAAGCTCTGTGCCTCCTGCAAAGCTGCCTCTGGGAGGGTGCCAGGCTGGCCCTGGAGGCACAGACTCCCCAGACTGGCCCTGGCTCCCCCACCCCAAGGGCGCCCTGACCTCCCTCGAGGGCCAAGGGCCGGCCCACCTCTTTCTCTGGAGATAAACATCTCACACCAAGAAAACCACCTTTGACCAAAGCAGGTGAACTTCTGAGCCACGTGCCCCTGGGGTGGCCTGCCCAGCTGCCCCAGCCAAGTGCAGGCAAAGCTGGTGGCGGCGCAACCGGTTCCCTCCCAGAAGCTCGGCTGCGTATGACCGGACAGACGGCTCAGGCGCCAGTTCCTAAAGTCAGGGGACTGAGAGCTTCTCCACAGAGCAACCTCCTCCTGCTCGGGGAAGAACCAAAGAAAAGAACAGTTTGAAAGACCAAAAAGAAACCACTCACTTCTCAACAGCCCCGAGGGGCTGCTTCCCCCAGGACCACCCCCAATTTGCCTCCAGGCATGTGGAGCCTGTAGAATCCCCTGCCCAGGCAGGAGGGGCATGAGGCCTCGCTGGAGTTGCCCCACTGAGAGCTGGGGTGTTCTGGGGCTGGGGCTGCAGGGGGCCTACCAAGGACCCTCCCGCGGAGCCAGGTGCGGGAAGCCTGGCCAGGCCCAGGGAGGAACATTTAAAGACAACATGCGGAGCCGAAACCACCCTGTCCAGGCCTCTCCAGATCACATCAGAGCAATCCCCCAGTCTGGGGTCCGCATGGTGCAACGTGAGGCCAAGAAAGGCGTTAGGAGGGGTCGGTGCTCTGACTGCTCAGGGCCCAGAGCTCCTTTCAAGACAAAACCGGGGCCCAGGAACCACCACCGCCAGATTTCAGCCAGACCCCCAGGGCCATCACCCTTCTCCCGGGCCGCAGCCCTCGGGGGTGGGGGCCCCAGGACAAGCCTGTCAGCTGGAGAAGCCCTGGTGCCCCCCCCACATGCTCCACATCTGCCACCCTGAGAGGTGCCAATGCACACAGCCCAGGGGGTACTGGAAAGACCGTCACAGAGAGCAAGGGACAGCAGACCCCGAGCAGCTGGGGCACCCATGCCCACCCTCACAGGGGGCCCAAGCAAGGAGCCGGGCGGGGGCTGCCAAGTGCCGGCCAGGGAAGTGATTAAGGATGGTGGCAGGAGCCGGCCAGCCCCCTCCCCGCCCCAAGCCCCACACACCCTGGCACCCACCAGTGCCACTGTCCTCCTGCAGCCCGTGCTGCAGCCACAGTGTCCAGAGACCCCTGCAGATACTGTCGACCAACTGACAAGGGCTGAGTGGCCACGTCCATCCCACTGAGGGTCCACCCGGGAAGCCACGTGGAAACGTGCTGTAGGGACACACGCAGCCGGGTGTCGCTGGGCCTGCCCACTGTGGGAGGAAGGATCACACCCAGGTGGCCCCAGGAGGACCCAGTGTCTACACGCCAGAACACACAAGGCCACTGCACAGGACGCGTGAGCAGAGTGAGGCCTAGAGTGATGGCCACATCTTGGCCTTGAGGCAGACACTCCGGAAGTCCCAGAAGGAACTGGACAGAGGTGCAGTGTCCCTGAACACCTGAGCATTGTTAGCCCGTGAACAGCTTCCCCACAAGCCAGCCAGGGGACGGCGGAGCCGCAGCAGCAGGAGAAGAGCCTCCAGGCTGCGGCGGCTGCAGACAGGACGCGGGGCAGGGAGAGCAGCCGCTGCCCCGCGAGGAGGGAGTTCACTTGCAGTCAGCGTCAGTGGGAAGGCCGTGACCACGAGAGGATGGCCTCAGAGGACAGACTGCGCACCTGGCCCAGAGCCTGGTGCCATCCAGGGCACACGGGCAGGGTCTTCTCACCTTCACCCACCACCCTCCATGCTGGGGGGGCGGCCCTTGGCTACACTACACTGTCCCTCGGTCGCCCTTAGGCCCACTGGCCATGCGCCCTTGGCCACCCTTTCCAAGGGCCGGGGCCAGGCACGGGGTTTCTCTGGCTCAGAGCCGCTCAGGTAGGGGCTGGTGCGGAGCTGACAGGGGAGCCGGGGCACCTGCCCGGAGCCACAGCACGGCCAGGCCATGGTGCCTCAGGACACCCAGCGCAAGCACGAGGTGGGCCAGAGGCCGAACGGAGCCTCTGAGGGGAGCGGGTCAGGGTGGCCACGGCACACACAGCCCGTGGGGACGCGCACCTGTGCAGCTGGCTCTTGGGACCTCGCCTCACAGAGCCTGGGGCCTGTCGGTGCCTTGGCTTAAATGCAACGGAGTCATGGAGAGCCAGCAGCTCCTCCAGGACCAGAAAGGGCTAAGAATTTGCCAGAACCAAGTATCTGCAAGGCAAGACTGACAAAAGGCCAGTGTCTTTATTTAGTCAATAGAAAGCGGAGACGGGAAACAGGTGAGAAGCAGAACAGCTCTGTGAGAAGACGCAGCCGTGCCGTGCCGCGAGCACAGCCAGGTGAAGGCAGAGCTCTCCTCCCTCACCTGCCAACCTGAGACAACAGCGCCCGGTGCAGGTGGACGCCCCCCCCTGCCGGGCACATGCGCCACCTGACCCTGCGGCCGGGCTGGGCCTGCAGGTGGAGGAGACCCGCACTGTGCTGGGCACTCCCGCTGAGGGCCGGGCAAGGGTCTGGATCCCAGCGCTGCCGAGTCAGCGCGATGCGGCCCGCTTCCTCTCAGGGCTGCGGGGCAGAGGTCAGGGCGGGGGCTCCCCGAGCACCACCAGCCGTGACTGCCCTGCAGAGTCTTCAGAGTCCCCACGCCACGGGACACACTGTGGCGGGGCCCGAGGACCAGACACGAGCCCACCGCACTCGAGACCGTCCCCGGGCCTGGGCTCTCCACTGAGAGGCGGCAGTCAGGGCTTCAGGCCCCCGAGCCAGGACCCGTGCTGTCCCCAAGGCCTTCCCGGGGACGGGTGGGTGTTCTTACCGCCTGCCACACGCACCCAACTCGGTTGCTGCCTCCCCCCGGCTCCTGGGGCTAAGGGGAATTGTCAGGGGCAGGGTCCCGGGGCTCCAGCTCACCCGAGGAAGCAGGCAGGAGAGGAGGGAAGGCACTGCCATCCCTTTTCCCACCTGGGGACTGTCCCCAGGCCCAGCCATCCTCTCCACAAACTTCCCAGAACCTGCAGCCACGGGAAGAGGAGGGGCCCAGGGCACGTGGCCAGGTGGACACCCCCAGGTAGGTCTCGGGGGGCTGCAGAGACCTCCTTCACCTGTTTCCCAAATAAAGGGCCAAAGGGCTCTGGCAGCCATGTCGGTGAGAACACCCTGTGACACCTGCGCTTTGAACACGGTGGCGACGTCACAAACGTCCTCACGGAGGCGGTGGACAGCCTGTGTTCTCAGGTGCCGTCGGCCAGCCCGCGGCTTCCCCGGCTTCACGCCTCGCCGACTGGAGGACACACAGGCTCCCCATCTAGGTGGGCGCCTGGGGGCCTCCGCAGAGGTGAGGGCCGCGTTGGCACGGTGCTGTCCTCGCACGGGAACAGGGTCCGCCTGTGCAAACAAGGCTGGCCGGGCCCAGACCCCAGCCGAGAGTGCCGAGGCAGCAGCCGGAAGTGCCGGTTCTGAGGAGACACACCCACGCTCCGGGCAGTATTGCCAGCCCGGCTGTATTTAACTAAAGAGGCTTGGCGTTAAATTACAACGCAGAACTATGGACCAACTCACCCTCCGTTAGTTGTAAAAAAATAATAATAAAAACAAAGTCACAAAGGGCTTCCCCGAGCCCAAGCGGGAGAGCGAGGCCACCAGCACCCGGCACGGCCACTCCCGCCCCCACTGCCGGGAGGGGCTGTCTTCCCGCCTTCTTCCACTTGGCTGTTTTGTTTTGGGGGTGACAGTTGTTTCTATTTGCCCCTCAACTTGGAAGAGTATGTGTTTTGCCTGATTTTTAACACCATTTTTAAGCGACTGAAACATTTAACCTTGGTGGAGCGACTCAGACCTTTCAGCAGGTTTTTAGTCCCCAGAAAGGCTGGGCCCTCTCGAAAGTCCAGCCCCGCCCGTCTGCACAGAGGGCATGGGGTCGTGAGAACGCAGGAGACGCAATAAAACTGGGGCAGTGACCTTTTGAACCTGCCTCCTTGCAGGGCGGGCCTGGAGAGGGCCAGGCAGCCTGGGGGGCCCTGCACACGCCCATGGGGGCGAGTCCTCCCTGGAGAAAACAGCATGAAGGACACTTGCAAACACGCACTGCTCTCCCAGGCCTGCTCCCGGCCTGCTGTTTCGGGGACCAGGTGCATCTTTAAAAACCCCTCTCTGGGACCATCACCAGCCGGGGCTCCCGGGGCGTCAGCCTCTCCAGCCATCGCACAAACCTCAGAACCTCCTGGCCCCTTGGCAACCACCCTGGATGCGGGACGGGCTGCAGGATGCTAGAGGGTCCCCCTAAGGCACCAGAAACCCCTCCAGGGGTTGGGGCCTGCAATCCCCACCCCAGGGGCAGACAAGGGTGGGGCTCAAAGGGACAAAGGTTTCCCCAGGGCAAGCACAGCCCGGCATAAAAGGGAACCGTCTGGGGTCTGCACGGGCAGGCCAGGCAGCACAGGGCCCCCTCCACAGGAGCGGGCTCATAGCGCGTCTCCCAAGACCGGTATTAGTCTGGAAGTTTAATCCTGAAACTGGAAACAGCCTGGGTGATGGGACATTAAACAGGTCCTCTTAAAAGAGGTGCTAAAAACGGGGTGAACCACAGTCACGAGCTTCCTGAGCCTGAGCCCAGGCACCCCATAGCCAAGACATTCCCCCACAACTGCCTGGACACAGATGGCTGCTGGGGGACAGGCAGTGGCTCACCCTGCCTGTGACCCCAGCAACTCGGGGGACCCGGTGGGCATCCCGGGAGGCGGGATGATTGCTTCAGGCCAGGAGCTCGGGAACAAATGCCCCTGGAGCCAGCAGGGAAGACTCGGGCAAGAAGGGGAGGGTGTCCCAGCCTCTGCTGTCCTCAGGGACTGTGCGGGGGCTCCTGTAGTCCTGGGCACCCAACCAGAGTGAGCCCAGGCTCATACGCACCCCAGACCCCCAGGGAACCCCGAGTGCAGGTGCGCGTGAGAACGCACATCCCTCCAAGCTTGCAGGCCCTGCATGCGGCACAGGCCCCAACCCCTCCCCGCCCAGCCTGCCCACGCCCGGGATCCACCCTCCCAGCAAGGTGGGCACATCGTCCAGCCCAGGGCAGCCCAGGATGGGGACAGGCACTTTGGGCAGGAGAGGGGCTCTCATGAACTTGCCCACCCCACAGGCTGGCCCCCGGAGGGCCCTGCAAAGTGCCAGCTGGGACCTCCAACAGTCGGGCCAGCCCTGCCTCCCTGTGTCTAGGGGACCAAACGGAAGGGAAGTGGGGAGTGGCCGGCCATTGAGTCCCTGCGTTCCTGCCCCACCCCCAGCCCCTCTGGAGAGACGGGACAGCTTGAACTTTTCACCTTGGGCTCAGACTCCAGAGAAAGGCCACGGAGGTGTCCGCCTGGGAGGCGTCTGCAGCTCGCTGCCCTCCCCTCCCCCGCCAGAAATGTGTATTGCCCGTTTTACGATCACCAGATGGCAGCCTGGGGACCTCGCTCCCCTCACCCACCCGACCGCCTGACCTCTCATAAACGGGACAAAGCCCAGGACCTGCGGACACACCCCCAGCCAGCCAGGCCCAGTGCAGGAGGCTCCAGGTCACCACTGTGGGAGACCCGGAGGAAGCCGGGACTGAGGGGCCCAGGGACAGGGGCGGGCTGAGGACCGAGCCTCATCCCTGCACCATCAGCCTGCTGCCCCCTCCCTCGCAGCAAGGTGCTGGCCAGACTTCACTGCCCGGCCACAGGGGCCTAGAAGACCAGGGCGCAGCCACCCCTGGGCCAAACCCCAGCCAGTGGTGGAGGGGTGAGCCTATCCAGCGAGGCAGCAGCCACCTGACACTCGCTGCTCCTGTCCAGAGCCCTGAGGGGCAGCTCCAGGCCTAGCACGCGGCGGCATTCGCCCCGTGCCCAGTGCCCAAGGCCAGTTCAGAGATGACAGGAAGGAAGCAGGGACGTGCCTGGGACCGGCCACAGTGCTACTGCCCCAAGGCCCGTTATTGTCCACGAAGCGAAGGTCTGAGGCAGCAAAGCTCACTGTCACAACCCAAGAGCGAGATGCCATCAGAGCCACAAGACCTGAGCACAGACGACCCCAGCCGACAAAATGGCTTCGCTGCAGGAAATGCCAAAAGCTGCTAAGGACAGACAATTTAGACGGGCCCCACAGGTGACACTGTGGGGGCCCCGCCGTGTGGTCACTCCCTTGTGGATGCTCATGTCACCGTCCACAACAGTCCCTGGCTCTGCCCCAGGCACAGCCACAAGGCTCTTTCCTCCCAGAGCTGAATGTGCAGAAAGAAACAAGCACAGCAGCGGGGCTCCTCGGGACAGAGGGCACAGTCCCCAGGTCCCCTCCCCATGCGGCCCCCAGCTGCAGGCTCCCGCCACACTGGCCTGCTGGTCCCTGTGCCCCCCACGTGGCCTCAACTGCACCCAGGGCCCCTCTGCCCCCGCACTGCAGCCCTCACAGCCAGAGGGAAACCACCAGCCTCACCTCCCCGTCCAGGCGGAAAGTCAGGCCCAACTCCCCACGCGGCCAAGGAAGAGCAGCCAGGAACCTCCCCCGAACCACCAAGGACCAAGCAATGTGGCCCCACGGCTGCCCTGTGGCCAGCTCGGCACCACCAGGGAAGCTGGACAGGCTTCTGTGCACCTGGAGGCAGCTCCCCAGGTGGTTCATGAGCCCACAGGGGGTCTGGCTCACCCCTCAAAGCTCCTTGTCAAGTCGTCACTCGTGTATCAGCTGCACGCGAGTCACAGAGCCTTGCCAGGAAGCAGAACACCGCCCAGAGCCACGGCCCCGCCACGCCTCCCACCGCCCAGAGCCACGGCCCCGCCACGCCTCCCACCGCCCAGAGCCACGGCCCCGCCACGCCTCCCACCGCCCAGAGCCACGGCCCCGCCACGCCTCCCACCGCCCAGAGCCACGGCCCTGCCACGCCTCCCACTGCCCAGAGCCATGGCACTGCCACGTCTCCCACCGCCCACCCACAGGCTCAGCACCTGTTCCACGCACAGGTGTGTCCTGTGGTCGGGATGTACAGCTGGCTTTGTCCACCTCTACCCTCACTAGCCACCTGGTTACTGGTTGTCTAGCAGCCTCCAGGGAGGAGCCCAAGGGGTAAGGAGACACATGCAAGGGTGACAGCAGCAACACGAAGGCACCATCTTCCCGGAGCCAGGGTGCACCCCCTCCCCCCGCAACCCAGGAGGAGCTGGGGTGCACCCCCTCCCTGAAACCCAGCAGGCACCTGTCCAGGGCTAGGGAGGAGTCAGATGCGCCTGGCCACGGCGGGCACCAGTTCCACGCAGCACCCTCAGAAGGATCCTGCACCCTGGCCCGTGGGAATAAGCTTCTAGAAGAGAGTGACGTCCACAGGGGGTGGTGCCGCCCAGCGCCCAAGCAACCATGGCCAGCAGCAGCCACAGAGCGCAGGCCCCTTGAGGACCTCCATCCTCCCCCTGGAAGCGACCTTGGGTTCAGGCTGTGAACCAGAACCAAAGCGTGACCTAGTAAGTCTCATAGAACATGCACTTCTGCTCGTGCACCTGTGTCTCAGAACAGTCTAGAAACACAAAGTCCACAAACCAACCCCACACATCAGGACACCTGGGCCACGAAGGCATCTGTGTTCCCAGAAGCAGGTTCGGGAGCAGGGCTGTGAGTGCCGAGGGGCTCTTGGGGACCCCTCCCCGGGACAAGCCTCCCCCTGTGCTCTGGCCACAGCCGGAGTGGAGCAGAGCACCGACCACACAGCCCCTGAGCCCCCCAGGACTCCTCATGGGAACGCAGCACCACCTCGGGCCTAGCCAAATCCCAAGCCACCAGCCACGCCTTCGGCCCTGAAAGAAGGTTCTAGAAGGAACGGGATACCAAAACACGGAGAGGTTTGTCTCCCAACAACGTGACGCGAGAGGACGCAGGCCACTGCCACCACTCACGCTCCAGCCTGACGCGCACATGCCCCTTCCTCGCTCTCAAAGGGATCAGAATGCCTGGAGATTTTTGCAAACAAACTGAAAAATTCAATTTTATCACTGCTCAAGCTGAATTCCGAGTGGCACTCGGTACCCCCTTCCTGACAGCCGGCCCAACTGTTGACAGCCCTGAGTTTGCAGGTGTTACTGAGAGCTGTGTGGACCCAGGCTTGTCACAGAACCAGCTAAGTGCTGGCTCAGTGCGGTTGCCAGTCTGAATAGCCACAATCATGGCACTTTGTTCCCAATCAACTCCAACTCCAACTGAAAAGGCAGTGATGACGATGTTAACAAAACGAATTTGATGCAGCCAAAATTACTGCCAAAGGAAAACATATCCGCTCACAATGGATGCGCCAGTCAGCACAATTCAGCAATTTTTTTTAAAACCTGCTACCATGGAGCGGGATTTGCTCACCTTCCTCCCAAAGTAGAGACCACCCCCAAGGACCTGTCATTTCAGAGTCTCAAGTTATTTGTGCTCTGAGTCTGATGTGAATTCAGTCCTAGAGCAACTTTCTCCCACGACAAAGCCTAGGCCTGAGAGGAAGCCTAGGCTGTGGTGTCCACAGCAATGTCTTCAACTTCTACCTCATTTTTCTAATGGACGCACGAAGAGAGCCTGAGTAGAGCTGAAAGTCACCAATGGATGTGGCCACGATCACACTGTGGGGAGGGAGCGGCCGCAGGGACCCACCCTCCCACCTGGAATGGCCAAAACCCAGACAAGATGCGGGAGGCAACAGCCCTTGAGACCCTGGACACCTGCCAGGCAGTGATGGTCCCTGTGCTCTCCGGCCACCCAGCTCACTGCCACCAGAGCTTCCATTCATGGTGCAAGAGGAGACCCAGCAGACTCCGGAGTTGACATGGAACTGACGACTCAGGGAGACCAGTGTGGTTGGAGCACAAAGCACAGAGCCACAGAGAGGACTGCAGGGCCCCTCGAGGACGCGGCAGGGCCCAGGCCAGTGCGTGCACATGAGGAAGTCCACGAGGCCGGGGGTAGGCCCTGTGCCCACCCAGCACACAGGAGAACCCTGGACACGCAGGGCCCTGGGTCCTCCAGAAGTTTGCCAGAGTGACGGGGAATGATTCACCCTAGACAGAGCCCTGGTCTAAACCACCTAAAAAGGCACAGAAAGGATCAGGCTGCCTCCAAGTAACTCAGCTGCATCCCAGACAGGGCTCAAGAAGATTTACAGGAATAGAGACACCAGCACCTGAACAGGTGGACTTCGACATGTCCGGCACCCGAAGAGCAGGAAGACTGAACCACAATGAGGAGAATCATCGATCAACAAAAATGACCGGAACCGACGCAGGCGTGAGAATTCTCAGGGACATCGGAGCCATTTCTACAGCTGTACTCCACACGCTGCACCAGTTAAACAGAGACATAAAAGGTACGATCGAGTCCCAAATTGAGCTTCTGGAGATGAGAAACACGCCAGATGGGAGCAGCCGCAGAGGAGACATCACGGTGAACATAGACGCACAGCAGCGGAAACTGCCCGCGACAGAACACGGAAAGAAACGGGACTGATGCGGGAGAGAAGGCTGTGAGCCGGGACCGCGCCATGCGCCCGACACGCAGGTGAGCAGAGCGCTGGAGCAGGCGTCTTGCAAACGTAACAGCATCCATAAACCCACAAAGTTCAATAACTCCAAAGACATGCAACGTGGAGAAAGCCACAGCAAGGTGCACCAAGATTAAGTGACAAGGAGCAAGCCTTGAAGAAAGGCTTGGCACGTGGAGAGGACGGAACACACCGGAGCCTCCTCTCTGGAAACAACACGGGCAAGAGCGCGGAGCAACAGCTTCAAAGGGCTGAAATCTTTTTATGAGAAAGTCAACCGCGAATACTCGTAGGGCACAAAACAAACAAATAAAAAGTCAACCTAGAACTCTATACCTATGCAAATGCCTTTCAAAAACAAAGGGGGAAATACAGGCATTTTTAGACACAGGAAGCCAGAAGATGGCAAATCAGCAGATCCGCACAAGGAATGTTAAAGGACGTCCATGAGGCAGAAAAAACAGCACCAGACAGTCCTACGTCAACACAAAGGAATAAATAGTAGCAGAAATATTAAATACTTGGGTAAATACATAAGGTTTTTAAAATTATTAAAAGACAGTCGTTCAGTCATAAACAACAACAATGCATTGCAGGTTTATGACGTAAGTAAAAGAAAACTGCTCGACAGGAGCCAGAGGGGAGAACGGGAACATCCGGCAGCAAGTGCCTGTGCTGCACACGGAGGCCGCAGTGCCCCTGGACGGCAGCCGCGCAGAGGTGTGCGCAGACCCAGAGGAATTCCGATGACAAGAGCAGACAGCAAATAAGCCAGCAAGGACACGGGCCGCTTGGCGACGGGGTACGCTGTGACAAACGTGCTGTCGTGCGATTCCGCAGTTGTGCGACTGGCACAGGTGCACACGCACAGACACGCACAGACACGCACGGCTGCCAGCGGCACCAGGCCACCACCGCACACTCCAGGCAACTGGAACACAATGGTATTTGTGTATCTAAGCACATCTAAATATGGGAAAAGAACGGAAAAAATATGGTACTATAACCTCATGGGACCATCACTGACCAGCAAGTCGTCATGTGGTGCACGAGCATGTTTTATTTTTAAGATTAATCCAAAAGAAGTCATTAAAAAGGGAATAAAGAACAAACAGACAAAGCTTCAGACCTGATCATCGGTGACCACACTGAGTATCAATGGTGTGACTGTCCCAACTAAAAGGCACAGATTGTCAGGTCGCAGAAAACATGAAGTCATATGTACCCCACAAAAAACCCATTTTAAACATAAAAACGAAGAGGTTAAAAGTAAAAAATTGGAAAGAGATATTCCACGCTAACAATAGTGAAAAGAAAGCTAGAACAGCTATATTATTGTCAAAGTAGATTTTAGAGCAAGAACTATGAACAAGGGACAATAAAGACATTTCATGATGATATTAATAAAAGGTCAAGTGAAGGTCAGGTAATCAAAAAACAAAAACGATGCAACTATTCACAAAGCTACAAAATACATGAAGCAAAAAATGACAGAATGGTAAGGAGGCACACACAAACATGAGAGACTTCAGCAACCTCCAGTCAACAAAAGATAGAACAGTAGCCAGAAAACCAGCAAAGACACGGCAGATCCGGACGTACCAGCAGCCAGCAGCCTGCCCTGACCAAGGCTTGCAGGACATGCACCCAACACGGGAGCACACACGTTCTTCTCCAGTACACAGAGCATTTTCTGACAGACTATGCCAGGCCATGAAACACGTCTCAGTAAACTCAAAAGGATTCACATCAAGGTATGTTCTCTGATCACAATGGAATTCAATTAGAAATCAGTAAGACAAACCTTTCTGGAAAAATCCCAAATATTTGGAAACTAGGAGACACACTTCTAAATAACCCATATAGAACAGAAGAAATCAAAAGGTAATTAGAGGCCGGGCGCGGTGGCTCAAGCCTGTAATCCTAGCACTCTGGGAGGCCGAGGTGGGTGGATCGCTCCAGGTCAGGAGTTCGAGACCAGCCTGAGCAAGAGTGAGACCCTGTCTTTACTAAAAACAGAAAGAAATTATCTGGCCAACTAAAATATATATAGGAAAAATTAGCTGGGCGTGGTGGCACATGCCTGTAGTCCCAGCTACTCGGGAGGCTGAGGCAGTAGTATCGCTTAAGCCCAGGAGTTTGAGGTTGCTGTGAGCTAGGCTGACGCCATGGCACTCACTCTAGCCAGGGCAACAAAGTAACACACTGTCTCAAAAAAAAAAAAAAAAAAAAGGTAATTAGAAAGTATTTTGTCCTGAATGAAAAGTAAAACACAACGTAGCAATCCGTGGGATTCCACTAAAACAAGACTTAGGAGAAAACTCACAGCGCTGACTGCTTATATTAGAAAAAAGAAAGGTCTCAAATAAATGATTCAGCTTCCAACTTAAGGAACTAGAAAAAAGGTGAATTCAACCCAAAGCAAGACAAAGAAAGGGAACTATAAAGATCAAAATGTAAATTAATTAAAGAGAAAACAAAAAATAACAGAGGCAATCAATGAAACCAAAGATGAACCTCTAGACAGACCAATCAAGGAGAAAGCGAAAGCGCCAGCACCAGGAATGAGAGGCAGCATCTGAAAGAGTAACAGGACCTGCCGCTGGGCTCATGCCTGAGGTGGTCCCAGCTACCCCAGAGGCCCAGCTGGGAGGATCACTCGAGGCTGCCAGGAGTTCAAGACCAGCCTGGGCAACACAGCCAGACCCCATCATTAATAATAACTTAAAAAAGAATAACAGGAGAATATAAACAACCTTATGCCAATAAACTGCATAATTCAGATGTGAGCAAATTACCTGTATAACACAAACTAAAACTCTCAATGAAGAACAGATAAACTGAACAGCCCATACGGTTAAAAACTTCCCACAAGCAGGTTTCAATGGTAAGTTCCAACAAACATTTTAAAAAGAAATAATAATTCTTGAAGAAAATTTAAGAAGGAATACATCCCAAAATCATTATACAACTCCAGCATTACTCTGATACCAAAACCAAAGACGTTACAAGGAAAGAAGGAAAAAACGCTACAGACCAATTAGTGTCCCCCATGAATATAAATGCAAAAATTCTAAACAAAATTTTAGCAAATAAAATTCAACAATATTCAAAAATAATAATACATCATGACTAAGGGGGTTTTATCGCAAAAACAAAAGATTTACCGTATTAACCAACCAGAACAGAAAGATATTCACCATATTGATATCTCAATAAATGCAGAAAAAGCATCCGATAAAAGCAAACTAGTAAAAGAATTCCAAGAATTTCCTCAGTCTAATAAAAGGCATCAACAAGAAACCCATGCCAATCTCAGGCTCAGCAGTGAAGACTGCATGTGCTCCTTCTGGGAACAGGAACGAAGATGTCCCTGTCCTCAAGCCACGGCAACTCCAGCTGTGTGATCAGGCAGGACAAATAAATGGCACCCAGACAGAAAGGAAGCAGCAAAACTGGCTTTATTTGCAGATGACGTGATCACCTATGTAGAAAATCCAATGGAAACTACAAAAAAGCTACTAGAACTAATAAGTAAGTTTGGTGGCCAGGCGCGGTGGCTCACGGCTGTAATCCTAGCACTCTGGGAGGCCGAGGCGAGTGAATCGCTCCAGGTCAGGAGTTCGAGACCAGCCTGAGCAAGAGCGAGACCCCGTCTCCACTAAAAAATAGAAAGAAATTAGCTGGACAACTAAAAATATATACAGAAAAAAATTAGCCGGGCATGGTGGCGCATGCCTGTAGTCCCAGCTACTTGGGAGGCTGAGGCAGGAGGATTGCTTGAGCCCAGGAGTCTGAAGTTGCTGTGAGCTAGGCTGATGCCACGACACTCACTCTAGCCCGGGCAACACAGTGAGACTCTGTCTCAAAAAAAAAAAAAAAGTTTGGCAAGGTGGCAGGCTACAAGATCAATATACAAAAATTAATCAGCTATAGTATTTCTGGAAGAAAACAGGAGATAACCTTTGGGACCTTGAGTTAAGGAAGGATTTCCCCACTGGGAAAGCAAAGCACAACCCAAGAGAACAAACTGGAAAGTGCACTAGGTGAAAAATGTGTAATTCCACTCTTCAAAAGACATGGTTAAGAAAAAAGAAAGCGGCAACAGGAAGAAGGTCCTTTGGGAAGCTTAAGTATGAAAACAGACTTGCATCTAGAACATATAAAGAACTCTGAAAACTCAACAATAACAACCCAATTTAAAATAATGGGCAAAAATTAAAACAGACACTTCACCAAAGACAACCTGTGAATAGCAACCCGCCCCCCCACACACACAGAAGATACTTACGATCCTCAGTAATTAGGGAAGCACAAATTAAAACCACAATGAAATGCCACTTCACACCTATTAGAAGGACTAAACTTACACAGCCTGGCGGCAGGTGGCTTCTGCCCATAATCCCAGCACTTTGGGAGGATCACCCCTGGAGCCTAGGAGTTCCAGAACAGCCTGAGCAACATAGCTAGACCCTGTCTCTACAAAAAAATAGAAAACCTAGGCATGGCGGAGGCTGAGGCAGGAGGATCACTTGAGCCCAGGAGTTTGAGGCTGCAGTGAGCTATGATGATGCCACTGCACTAGAGCCTGGGCGACACAGTAAGACTCTGTCTCAATCAATCTAATAAAATTACAAGGCCTGACCACAGCAAGTCCTGGTGGATATGGAGGAGCCGGAACTTCCCTCCAGTGCCGGAGGGAAGGCTGTATGGTGTGGCCACTCTGGAAGATAGTTTGGTAGTTTGTAAAAAAGTTAAACATAAACACAAATACATGATCCAGCCATTCCACATCTAGGTATCTATCCAAGGGAATAAAACTTGTATGTTCCTACCAAAATTTGTATGGAAATATTCAAAGCCACTTTATGTGTAATAGTCGAGAGCTGAAAACAACCCCAGTGTTCCAACAGGTAAATGGACGAACAAACTGTGACACAGCCACACAACAGAACACTACCCGCCAGCAAAAAGAATGAACCATGATACGCATAATTCCAAGAGTCTCAAAATAATTACAGTGAGAAAGAAATCAGACCCCCAAAAAGAAGATATATGATTTCCTTTACATACAGCTCTAGGGAAGGCCAACTGACCTCGAGCGCCAGAAGCACCGTGGAGGCTGCCTGAGGACAGGCTGGGGAAGGCAGGACAAACTTCCAGGTGACCGGTTCATCATCTCCCCAGCAGTGACGTTTTACCCATGTGTATGTACATCAAAAGTTATCAAACTGGGCCGGGCGCGGTGGCTCACGCCTGTAATCCTAGCACTCTGGGAGGCCGAGGTGGGTGGATCGCTCGAGGTCAGGAGTTCGAGGCCAGTCTGAGCGAACCCCGTCTCTACTAAAAATAGAAATAAAAATTATGTGGACAACTAAAAATATATATAGAAAAAATTAGCTGGGCATGGTGGCACATGCCTGTAGTCCCAGCTACTCGGGAGGCTGAGGCAGTAGGATCGCTTGAGCCCAGGAGTTTGAGGTTGCTGTGAGCTAGGCTGATGCCACGGCACTCACTCTAGCCCGGGCAACAAAGTGACACTCTGTCTCAAAAAAAAAAAAAAAAAGTTATCAAACTGTATACTTTAGGTGCACACAGTTTATTGTATGTTAATTACACCTCAAAAAAAGCTGCTTTACAAAATAACTACACAGCAACTATCCCAACTAGACCCTTTATATTCTAGGATTTGCCTGTTCTGTAGCTTTAAGCAACTCCACCGGTCAAGACAAACATAAAGCCACCATTTCTTCTGTGGTTGACCCCAAATATCTCCTTTTCCATCCCAAAAAATTTCACAAAAATAGTGCTGCACTGCATTACAATTATTTCTTTCTCTAGATCAAAAATCTGTAAGCTTTTCTCTGGAAAGGGCCAAATCATAAATATTTTTGGCTTTGTGGGCCATGTGCCAATAAAACTTTATTTACAAACTCGGGTGGGGGCTGTAGTTGGCCAAGTGATCCCAGGAACAGCAGCAGCCCTGTCACCTGGAACCTGTTAGAAACACACATGGTTCCAGAACTCTGGTGGTGGGGACTAGAGACATGTCGTGGAAGAAGCCACACCATGACCCCCATGATGCCAAAGCTTACGCCTGCCCTGCTGCGGCTGTAGAAAATCGTGGACTGATGAACTGACCCAGTCTACAGGGACAAACCCCAGGCAAATGCCCAACAGCTGAAAGGCCACAGACCACACTCCCAGGCAGAGCCCTGCGTGGTCTTGGATAAAACCTAAGACTGTGGACCAAGGACACTCAGGAGGGTGGGGGACGGGCAGAAAAAAGAGAAAGGAAAACGAGACCCTTCCTGATAAACCTTACACTGAACGGCCAGTGTTGGTTCTTTTCATTTCTTGACTGACAAGAGTTTCAACCCTTTTGAAAAACCAATTCTAAAACGCCTCCACATACATCCGTCCTCGACTTCGCATCACATTCAACAAAATTCACCACTGAATCACCCTTTGGGGACGATTAAACCTCAGAATCTTAGGATTGGAGTATCTGAGCTGTTCCTCCACACACCAACCAGGACCGTGCTACGCCAGACACTGAACGTTGGGGTCCAAAGTCCATGAATCCTGCACGTACACGTACACACACACACACACACACACACACACACACACACAAAGACAACAAACCCTGGTTATCTGAGGGCTACTTCTGGTTAAAGCCACAAAGAAGGCCAGGCACAGTGGCTCACACCTGTAATCCCACACTCTGGGAGGCCGAAGTGAGAAGATTGCTTGAGCCCAGGAGTTCGAGACCAGCCTGAGCAAGAGACCCCATCTCTACCAAAAATAGAAAAATTAACCGGGCACAGTAGCACGCGCCTGTAGTCCCAGCTACTCGGGAGGCTGAGGCAGAAGGGTCGCTTGAGCCCAGGAGTCTGAGGCTATGGCGATGCCACTGCACTCTACCCAGGGTGTCAGAGCAAGACCCTGTCTCAAAACAAAAAAAAAAAAAGAATCAGAATTACTGTATTTTCCTTTTTAAAGTAGCTCTTCACGCTCTTCCTTGCTCAATGCTTAAAATGCCAACATTTACCTAAAAACTTTTGCAATTCCAGAGAAAATTGTCAAGAAGATATAATAATCAAAGGCTTCATGAGGAGTGAAACCAGCTTCGACACGGAAGAGAAAAAACCCGTTCTCTCCAAAGTGGCCCACAGCCTGGCCTCCAGTGAGGGAGGAGCTGTGTCACGCTCGAGCATGCACGGGCAGAGGGCAGCAGCCATCGAAAAGGAAGTTTCAAGGCTCCCAGGTGCCCCGCTGCTCCCCATCGCTGACCTGCACCCCTGACTTGATGCGCCAGATGCTCAGGAATTGCCAACGTGGGGAAAAAGCTACTCCTTTAAAGCTCAGGCCCAAAACCAACCACAGAAAGGAATTCAGAGGAAACCAATAGAAAAAACTGTCAAAAAAAAAAAAACACCATAAAACATGTCTGCACCAATAGAAGACAAGACATGGTGTCCACAAATCAAAACAGGTGGGAACTTTTACAAAAGAAACAAAGAAAAGTACAAGCTGATAAAGTGGAGGGAGTCTCCAGGAAGTAACACTGGGGACATGGAGGAAGTGGGGCTACAGCAACAGGAGGACCTGCCACCCAAGAAAACTGATGTCCAACCGTAAGGACCCCTGAAGGAAAGAGGAGGAATGGAATGAAGCACAAGCAACTGTCACCAGTGTCATCCCGAAAATGGCAGAGAGCCTCCGGATGATGAGGGCCCAGCGGGTACCCAGCACAGAAGGACTCACCTCGCGGCACATCATGGCGACATTTCAGGTCCAACAGAAGGTTCCAAAAGTTCCCAAGAGACAGGCAGGTCACGTGCATGGGCCCGAGTCAGATGGCACAGGACTTCACCACGGGGACAGTGGAGGCAAAACACCGAGAGGAAAGTCGACAGAGCATCCTGCTCCCAGCCCAACAAACACCGGTGGAAAATTACCCGTTTTGCCACGTGACGTCCCAAGCACCTGTCCGCACAGCACACGAGTCACCCAGATAAGGCAATGGATCCAGACGGAGGACCCCTAGGCCCCCACACCAGCAAGAGGCACAGAGACACCCAGGGCAAAGAAAGCCCCAAGCACAGCGGCCAGCAGCAGGTGGGGCGCCAGCCGGCCAAGAGCCCCTGGACTACAGAGGACTGTGCCGGAAGGCAGGGGAGGCTGGAGCCAGAGCGAACAGCCAGAGACCCTGGGAGACCCTGGGAGACCCTGGGAGACGGGAACAAAAAGTGAGGAGGAGACGAGGCCCAAGGCCAGGAACAGGGAGCGCAGAAGAAACAGGGCCAGAGACACAGCTGCAGGGCAGCAAGCGGCACCAACAGGAAATGAGGTCAGCACAGAGGGATCCGACAGGAAATGAGGTCAGGACACAGAGTGGCCCAGACAGGAAATGAGGTCAGGACAGAGAGGTCCAGACAGGAAATGAGACCAGGACAGAGAGGTACAAATAGGAAATGAAGTCAGGACAGAGAGATTCAGATAGGAAATGAGGTCAGGACAGAGAGGTCTAGACAGGAAATGAGGTCAGGACAGAGAGGTCCAGACAGGAAATGAGGTCAGGACAGAGAGGTCCGACAGGAAATGAGGTCAGGACAGAGAGGTCCAGACAGGAAATGAGGTCAGGACAGAGAGGTCCAGACAGGAAATGAGGTCAGGACAGAGAGGTCCGACAGGAAATGAGGTCAGGACAGAGAGGTCCGACAGGAAATGAGGTCAGGACAGAGAGGTCCAGACAGGAAATGAGGTCAGGACAGAGAGGTCCGACAGGAAATGAGGTCAGGACAGAGAGGTCCAGACAGGAAATGAGGTCAGGACAGAGAGGTCCAGACAGGAAATGAGGTCAGGATAGAGAGGTCCAGACCGGAAATGAGGTCAGGACACAGAGAGTTCCAGACAGGAAATGAGGTCAGGACAGAGAGGTCCAGACAGGAAATGAGGTCAGGACAGAGAGGTCCAGACAGAAAATGAGGTCAGGACACAGAGAGGTCCAGACAGGAAATGAGGTCAGGAGACGGAGCGGTCCAGACAGGAAATGAGGTCAGGACAGAGAGGTCCAGACAGGAAATGAGGTCAGGACACGGAGAGGTCCAGACAGGAAATGAGGTCAGGACAGAGAGTTCCAGACAGGAAATGAGGTCAGGACACGGAGAGGTCCAGACAGGAAATGAGGTCAGGACAGAGTGATCAGACAGGAAATAAGGTCAGAAGACACTCTCAGTCATAAAAATCAGCCCTAAAGACAGATTTATCAAAACCCTAAGGTGCAGTAGTGTCGGCACACCTGGGGCAGGTGGTGAGAACAGGCCCCCTTGTTAGGAGGACTAAACAGCCGAGCCAGGGGTCAAGGGGCAAAGTGCGTGTCTCTCAGATATGTGAAGCCAACAAAACACGCACGAGAGTGGAAGGTACCCACCTACAGCCAGTGGCACAGGGCAGGACAGGGAGGCCAGCTGTCGTCATCTGATCTTTGGTACTCTGCCTACAGACCACGTCCACGGGCCCCTTAACTAACAACAGAGGATGAAAAGAAAGCCCACATGGGCAGATGACCAACACCAAACAGGGAGAAGTCACCCGGGCTTGCAGGGCATGAGGGCCAGTCCACACCAAGTGCCACACGACTGAAAGGCGATGCCAACTGAGCCCCATTGCAGGGCACAGGCGTTTGGAGGAAAGAACTGCCGTCTCGGCTGTCTCCACCAGACCACAGAGCCCCACAGGGGCACAGCAGAGGAACCATGGGCTCCAGGGGCATGTGCTGGAGGCCTGTGCTGTCCTACTGAAAACACCCAAATAGCGACCACAGTCCAGCCAAGGCTGTGATGACTTCAGGAACAAAAAGAAGATTCCGACACAGCTCCCACCTCCCATCCACTTTCCCCATCCCCAGCGGCGGCCTAACCACGAGTCCAGCTGCAGCACCAGGCAGGGAAGGTGCCTGTCACTGCGCACAGGCGATGGTGGGCCGAATTTTCACCACGTGCAGACTGAAATCGAGAAAATTAAAAGGAAATGCAGCCAAATAAGCATCTAAATAGGATCTCAGCCTTCACAGTTTGGTGATTCCCAGGACAAGGCAGTGTCACCACAGGGCTGCAAGGGACAAGGACACTCCAAGCACCCCAGGACACAGAGACCCACAAGGGGGAGGGCAGAACCAGGCCTCCTGCCCCTGCCATGAGCACCCATGCTTGGGGACCAGGCTGGGCCAGCACCAAGCAGGCCTGTCCAGCCAGGCCACACCTCCTCTACCAGACCTTCCAGACTCCACAGAGCTAACGTGTCAAGGTGAATAAGCAACTCCCACAGGGCCAAACCCCTCAGAGGAGCAGCCCACCCTCGGCCCACCTCATCATCACGGTGAATCCACCTGGAGCAGCTGGAATAATGAAGTCCGACCAAAAACCATGAGGTGCCACTCAGGACAGCAGAGTGTCTGTGAGGGCGTGCGAACACTCCACAGCCCGGACGCTGCTGCGAATGCCTCCTCCATGCACAAGGCTGGGTTCCCCGACGGAGCCAGGAGCCCTGGCCCATCTCCCGCTATGGGATGGCTACCCTCAGCCTGGTAACGGTTCCTCCCCCAAAGCAAACCCCAGAGTTGAGTAGGGTACCCACTGCAAGGCGCTACGCCCGCGTGTCAGCACTGTTTCTCGTACGGGACAAGCGTCCAGAATGCAGAACCTCCAGCAATAAAGCGCCCTGTGGACAGCGCTCCAGAGATGTACGCGGGACCACCAGAACTGAACCCCCAGCAAGGCCTTTGTTGACAACACAACTCCACACGTCCCATCACTGTGGGCTCCCTGGGGCAAGTTCGGAATCACTTGGGGGACATCCACTCTGGGATGTGGTGCACAGCGTGCACCTGAGGGCAGGCACACACCAGGTTTAGGCACCTGTGGCCTCACCTCCCAGGACCTCTGCAGATAGTGGCAGGCAGGGACACCAGAGCCAGCACACAGCACCTGCCAGAAAGCATCAGCCAATTCCTGTCTTCTCATCCTCCAAAACGGTCCGTTGTTCCCTCTGCTTCACACTACTTCTGTGAGCACCGGGGAGCATGCGGCTAATTCGTGAACAAATGTACACACGTTGGGAAAATGTCCTTGGAGCAAAGCGAAGCCCCCAGATGGAGGCCGGGGCCTTTGGGGATGTGGGGAGTGTGCAGGGAGGGTCTGAGAGAGCACAATCGGCATGTCCTACATAGCCCACTTCCTCACAGTGTCCCTCTGGGGACAAGCCTGTGCTTCTCCTTGGGGTATAAACAAAAAGATACATCAAAATGACAATAAAAAGATTGCTTTTCAGGAAGCCCACTTTAAGGATGACTCGAAGGATGGCTTCCCGGCCTTTCCCCCCACGAGGCCACCTTTGCTAAATGTGGCAGTGGGTGTCAGACGGTGGTGTCGCCCACAGAGGTGTTGCGTGCTCTGGGCTCAGAGCAGGTGAGGCTGTGCTGTGGGTGGTATGCTGTATTTGCAGGAGAGCTAAGACAAATTTAATCAAATCACATCATGAAACATTCATTCCAATTCAGCAACCTTCACTTTCTTCTTGGAATGTTCAGTATTTCTAATCTGCTACTGGTGAACTAGAACCTCCGGAAGGCTCTTCTGAAAGAGCTGAGCACCAGCCTGGCACTGGCCCTGGGGGAGGAGCCCGCACCCTGAGCTTGGGAGCAGCTGCAGGCACACAGGCCTGGTCCTCCGTGTCGCGGCTGCTCCTTTCCCCCAAGCTCCATCTTCTCTTCAGGCACTAATCGCAGAGCCCTGAACTTTTTGCTGAATGCCACAGTATCACTCTGCTGTCAGCAGCTCAAACAGACAAAAGCTGTAGCAGGCAGAAAACACCCTGATGCAGAGGAACCCTGCAGGTAGGGCCAGATGGGACCGAGGGCCCAGGCTGTTTCGCCTGGCATGAGGACCTCCGGCACCCAGGGCAGCCCCTCCAGCCGCCCCACGGGGCCCAAAATAACCTCCGTCAGCCCATGGCAAGGGCAAGCCCTTGTCTAAGACAACAGCATTCCACTGAGAACTTTCTCGGAGCAGCTAAAGCCAGATCAACCTTTCCTTTACCTTAGAAGAGTTTTGAACATTTAAGGTAGGATAAGGTTTGTTTTAAAACTGGGGGGGAAAAAAAAAAGATAGTTTTCAATCCTCAGTGTCTTAAGCTGTCCCCACCCACTCTGAGCTCCTCTTCCTTTCCTGGTCCCACTCACCAAGGTGGGGCTGTGCAGACCTGGGGGTACCACGGGGCCCCCCGCAAGTGTGCAAAGCACAGGGGAGATGAGCGTGAGTCCCACATGCCCTGGCGTGTCTGGGCACAGCCACTGCCAGGGACAGTGAAATGTCAACAGGGCGCAACAGCTGGGGAGGTCTCCAGACGTGGCCAGATACACCACAGCTCAGCCATGCTGTGCTCAGAGCCAAGGCCCGGGAGGGAGGACGTCATGTGGCTTTTACAATGACGGGTGACAGCCAGACTCAGGGAAATGGCCAACATCCCCATGGAGAAAAACACTTTACCACTCATTTTTCTAGAAAAAGCCACCTTGCGCAAAACACGACTCTGTGGCTGAGACTGGCGAATGTGTCAGGTAAACTTAGCTTCACCAGTAACGTGTGACCAGTTCCCCCCACTGCCTGGCACTAGCCCCCAAGGATGGCTGCCCAAGGAGGCACCACCCAGCAGGCAAGGCCCCCGTGGGAGGAGGACCGTGTGCAAGTTCGGGCTGAGCCTCCAACTGAGTCCCAGCCACTGGATAATCCGGTTAGGAGTGAGTCGACAAGCCACACAACGCGACCACAAGCCATGCAGGTGGCCAGGTGCTGGGCAGCACCTGCTTGCTCTCAGACGTCAGCAGGGACCAGCCAGTGCATACTCCAACGGAGGACAGTTGGCATCACAACAGCGGCAAGAATGGCCTGTAACAGTGCTTCTTTAAAAACACAGTCACAGTGCTACTGAACGGGAGAGGAGGCGGATGGCAGCAGGCAGTGAGGTCACTGTCACTGTGCCGGGCAAACTCCCAAGGGACCCTGACGCACTGGGAGAAGGTTCACGGGGACAGGGCCGTACCAAGTCTAAAGTCTCCCCACAGATTACTTATTAACGACTGAGGGAGAGGCTGTCTGAGGCTGCCTGGTGAGGGTGCGGGATCCTGCCCCGAGCACGTCCCTGCCTCCCTCCCAGCCACCAGGCAGCACCACGGACCTTCCTGTGCACAGCGCCCCAAGGGACTGCCCAGTGGAACGGGCTCAGGAGAAAAGGTGGCTGACCATGGGGCAGGTCCTGGGCAGAGGCAAAGCCCCACAAAGGATGCAGGGGGTGGGGACGGAGGCTGGGACCTGGGGGCAGGGGTTGGCTTCCTGGATTTGGACACTATGCTAGGGTCATACACCGTATCCCATGTTTTTAGGAAATTCACACTGACGCACTTGGGGGCAGGACCTCACTGACTGAAGCATGTTCTCAAATGACTAGCAAAAAATGGCAAAAGCAATCACGTGGAGAGTAGGCCACCGTGGCAGAGCAAGGACAGCAGCTGGTCTCAGGGACAGGGACCCACCATGGCACCCCTGCAACATCACTGTGGGCGTGAAGACATCTCAAGATGAAAATCCTGCACTAAGGAGAGGTGGCAGCTTGCCAAGAAGCCAACTCCTGCTCCCCCGCCAGCGGTCGACGTGGTGTACCTGGAGCAGAAGCAGCCACCCCGCACGGAGGCAGGACGGGGGCCCTGGGACAGCCCAGCAGAGTGTGACTCGAGGGCTGGGCAGCCCCATGGCAGGGCCTCAGGTTGAGCCACATTTAGTGGTTTCTCTAACACAGGCAGCCAAAAGCATCCAAACTGAAACCAGAATGACACGAACTCCAAAAGCTCCAAATTTTCTAACAAACTATAGCTACTAAAACATCACAAATTCCAGTTCAACTACCTGGAACAACAATGGACGCATCTAAGGGGTCTGTGACCAGGACGGCCAGGCAGCAGGAGGGGGCCGCAGCCCGGGAGCCCTCCCCCTCCCTGGCGGTGCTTCTGCCTGCCGAGCTGTCAGCCCAGCAGCGCAGGGCGGGCCAGGCCCCCTCAGCCACTCTCCACAACTGCCTCGCCCCCATTTCCTGAAACATCTCGTTTCCCAGTAAGAATTGTCCTGGGGTCAGTTTCAGCCCCTCAGACTGGGCTATAGGAACCAGTCCCTGCAGGGCCACGTGCCTAGTCACTGCCTAAATCACAGAAAGCTACGACAGGCGAAAACATCCCACTGGCCTCGCGCTGAACTGGAGCCCTGGGCAGCGTCAGAGGTCGAACTCAACACATGTGCTGCGCCAGCACCGCCGGGCACGCCCAGCCTGCACGCTGGGCCCCAAAGCCCCAAGTCGTCCTCAGCCTACGTCCCCCCTAGGGATTCCAGGACAGTGGCGGCCCCCAGTATCTTAAGGAACAAGGCCAGGGCCGTGTGGACCCCACCACAGTGGGCCTCAACCCCGAGGCCCAGGGGGGATGCGCCCTGCACATTCCACCAAGAGCACTGCCCGATGGAATCAGCCTCCACCTCAGAGCAGACCGTCGGGGGCGGCAGTGTCTGGCAGCACCACGAACCTGCAGCGCATGCCCAGATCGGCTGCGGGCCGGCACACCCGCAGTGTTTGTGACAGCACCTGCAGGCGTCTGTCAGTTGAGTGGCTGGCTGAGGGCATGTTCACCGTGCCAGTGCCCAGACGCAGCCCATCAGCTGGGCCTGGCTCCTGAGACTGCCTCAGCCAAAAAGGAGAGGGGCTGAGGGGAAACTGAGGCCCTGAGAAGTGACATGACCCAAGGTCACAGAGTGAGGATGTGGCCAAGCCAGGATTCAGGCCCGGCCTCCAGGTTTTAACAGTCCATGCCTAAGCAGTACTGCCTCTAAGCTCTTAGAAACTTCTACCTGACCGGAAATAAAAAATCACACCGACTACTATTTGCAGAGAAGACAGGAGAAGGAAAAAGACTAGGTTAAAACCCAAACCCAGTTATGGTGACTTTCACTTCACCCGTGGGCAGACGAAAACCGCAGCAGGTGAAGCAAGTGCCAGGCTGGAGGACTGTCCCCCTCTTTCTTTCTTTATACCCCAAAACAAAGAGCCACCCTCCGCCTGGGGTCAAAGGCTGCCTGCCCAGGCTCCGCCAGCCAGGCCTCCCTTTTGAATCTAACCAGTGGCGTCACCCCTACCCACGGGCTTGGGACCCCAGTGGTATTTGCAAAACAAAAAGCGAGGTCCCTTCTTTAAAGAGCCACCCTGCGGCGCTGCGCTCAGGCCCCAGCCCCCCCTCATTAATATTCAACAGTTAAGACAAAGCTGGACAAAAGAGCAGAGCGGTCACCCTGGCCAGGAACCTGCCCCAGGGCCCGAGCCTGCTCCTGACGCGGGAGGCCAAGATGGGGCCTTTGGAAACCAAGCGATGGAAATGGCCGCCTGAGGGGCTGAGTCACCAGCTCAGTCAGTGCAACCCTGGGGACAGGGACGTGGGCAGCATGGGTACCGCCCATCCTGGCCGAGGTGCCATCCAGGCCCCAGGAGCCCGGGGGACACCCTAGGAACCTCTCAGTCTCGTCTCCCAGAGGGGCAGATGGCCAGGCCTGTCGGGCTCTGGGGAAGGGACGTGGCTGCTCCACGCAAGGTCCCCACAAGCACCCATGGTCACTGGCACACGCTGACCACGGCCTCTCAGCAAGGTGCCAGAACCAGCAGAGCCAAGCTCGTCCAACACAGGGCTGAGAACCGGCCCAAGCTAGAAGCCCTCCCAAAAGAGGCAGGCAAGCCACACTCAGGGACAATCCCAGCCTCGTCAGATGTGGCAAATGGGCAGAAGGGAGGACGCCAAAGCGGGTGGCCATCAGCAAGGGGTAGGACTCCCGGTCACTCTCTCCGAAAGCCAGACTGGACTCCAGCCACAGGTCAGCTGTGCACTCCCCGAGGGCACCTTCGGAGCCCAGGAAGGAGGAAGAACAAGTCCTGATCCCAAGAGAGGATCAGGCCCCAGGGCCCCTGTCCTCCTCTTTATGGGAAAAGCCAAGGTCAAGCCGCAGCTTGTCCCCACCCCAAGCAGCCAGGGCAAGGGGGTGTCCCTCCTACCTGGCAGCTGCACCCCCACCCCAGGAAGATACTTCCAAGAACTGCCAGGAAAACAGCACCTTGCTCTGGGTCTACCACCTACCTACCGCACTACCACATTTGGCGAAGAGATTAAAACAGTAGGAATGTAGGCCTTTGTGTTTTCAGTGAAGCCATTTTTTTAAATGAACTTTCTCCAGAATCTGGCAGGACACAGAAGTAGGAGTGAGCAGGAAGGTGCACACCAGCTCATGGAATCGCCCAGGAGACTGAAACCCTCTTGCAGCCCCCCTGCCCTTCCTTGGCCCCGGGCTGAGCCCTGCCGTCTGCCCAGGCCCTGCCCTCGCCCCCTGCGCATGCTCGCAGGCCTCCCCAGGAAGCAGGGGCAGCCCTGGGTGCAGTGGGGGAGGTGGGCTCTCCAGCCCACCAGACCAGCCCCTGGGGCCACAGTGTTCTCTTTCATGGCTGCCACAGGCCAGGCACACAGTAGGTGCTCCATAACGGAACATCAGCCCCATTCGGGCCCGCCTGCTACACTCCCAGTCAGAGACTCCACTCCCCCAGTGGGGCTCACAGTCCTTCACCCTAGCAGGTGGCTGTCACCTATGCATCGGGCCGGAGTCTCTCCCTTGAGTGCCATAGTCCCAGATACGGCCCCTGCCCAGCTGGGGGTGGGGGTACAGCCCCTGGCACTGAGGCACCCACAGAGGTCTCCTCTTACAAAGAGGAGCCCAGCACTGGGATGTTCCTGCCTCCCGACACCACGGCAGAGAGCCGAGGGCAGCCCTCTAGCAAGAAGGACAATTAAACCACCGCACATGCAGTCGACTGGATAGGAGATGGAAGTTTACACAAAATGGGAAGGGATTCTCATGCAGCGCAGACAAAGAACCAAGTCTGAACCAAAACACCAACACCCAGTTCAAAATGGGCAAGGGACTGGAACAGACGTTTGTCCAAGGACGACACAGGAATGGCCAATACACTCCTGAAGACGCTCAGCGTCACTAATCATCAGGGAAATGCAAATCAAAACCACGGTGAGACACCACCTCACACCCATTGGGACGGCTACTGTCAAAAAACAGAGAATAACAAGTGTTGGCGAGGACGTGGCAAAACTGGAACCCTGGCAGCACTGCTGGTGAGGACATGCAATGTTTCAGCCACACGGGAAAACGACAGGGCAGAACTACCCACGATCCAGCAATTCCACTTCTATGTCTATACCCAAAAGAACGGAAAGAGGGTCTGAGGACAGTCCGCACACCACGTTCACACAGCATCACTCACAACAGCCAAAAGGTGGAAGCAGCCTGAGTGTCTGTGGACAGAGAAACAGACAAAATGTGGCCAACCCGTACAATGGACTGTCAGTCTCAAAAAGGAAGGAAATCCTGACACGCTATCATATAGGTGAACCCCGAGGACGCTGTGCTAAGTGAACTACCCTAGCCACAAAAAGAACAAATAATGTCTGATTCCACTCATAAACACACTCATGAGTATGAGGTTCGTAGAGCAGCCAGATTCGGAGACAGAAAGTGGAACAGTGGTGCCGGGGCAGGGGGGACTGGGGGATGGGGAGTTAGTGTTTAACAGGGACAGAGGTTCAACTGGGGAAGATGATCAAGTTCCAGAGACGGAACTGGTGGTGGTGACACCTGCAAAGGAACATGAATTGGGCCCGGTGCGGTGGCTCCTGCCTGTAATCCCAGCACTCTGAGAGGCGAAGGAGCCAGGAGTTGAAGACCAACCCAGGCAACATAGCGAGACCCCATCCCTACAAAAAATAGAAAAATTAGCCAGGCGTGATGGTGGCGCCTACAGTCCCAGCTACTCAGGAGGCTGAGGCAGGATTGCCTGAGCCCAGGAATTCGAGGTTGCTGTGAGCTATAACGACACCCTGCACTCCAGCCTGGGTGGGAATGGGACTCTGTCTCAAAAAAAAAAAAAAAAACGTAAATGTCCTTAGGTCCTACCCAACAGTATACTTTATGCTAAATTTTATGTCTATTGTGCCACAATAAAAAAAAAATAACAGGCACGAGGCAAATTACAGGAAAAAATACTAAAAATAACAAAATGGCCAACCCCACTAGAAAGCAAAGAAGTATGAACTGAACGGTGAGACTCTGCACCTTCCAAATTAACAAAGACACTCTATGTGAGAGGGCGCAAGGCTGTGAGCTGGCGGGGAAATGGCCGGCCTGATTCCATGGGCACGGGGATGGGCACGCCACCAAGAGAGGTTCTGGTGAGGTGTAAGTCAGCAGCCCTTAGAAAATCCCCACCTTCTGGGGTCTCATAGGCTGCTACTGACCGGAAACGTGCACAAAGACCTGAGCACAAACACGGTTACCCCACTTGATTCAGGGTGCAGAGACATGCAGATGTATACCGCGTGTGCACACGGATCAGCAAATAAACAAGAGGGCAACGAGCAGGCCGGCTGGTGCGCACTCCCACTGACCCACCACATCCCCCAGAAACTCTCCCTGCACACCTAGCGTGGCCGCCCCTTTTACAGCCAGTAAGACCAATGGGCAGGAAGGCGGACGCTTTGCAGGACTGGCTGACACCATCAACGCACCCTCGGACCCAGCCATTTCATTCCCAGGCCCGTGCTCCAGACACGTGTGCAGCCTGCGTAGCCGTGTGGGCCAAGAAATGCCCAATAGCATCTGCTCCCTGGTCCCGGGGTCCAGAATGGGGACAGCCAGTCAGGAGGAGCACAAGGGCTCCCAGCAAGACTGCCGCTGTGGACGAGCCCTGCTGAAAGAGGCTTCAGGGACAGCACAGCAGCCACCCTACAGCCCCCCAGGGCAGACACAGCGGGCAGGTGCTCACACGGCAAGAGGGCAGGGCGAACCGTGTCTGAGGGAGCAACCAAGCAGGTGGCTCACTCCATGCTGCTGCGCGAGTGTCAAGACGGTGCTTCTGTGATGCGTCCCTGGTAAGACGAGCCCTGAAACATCTCTTGCAATAATAAAAACCTCGACATTAAATAAATTACAGAGCCCTCAATACCACCAAATGCTCTGAAAGACCAGGCGGCTGGCCGACGGCACCCAGCAGCACTGACATCCCAAAAGACGCTAAGTGGAGAGGGGCAGGCACAGAGCAGGACTTTTCGCTGGGGTAAACCAAGAACAGCTTCACCCCCGTGTGTTCATGTCTGCCTTTCATACCCCTCTGTGCTGTCTGAACATCGCTGCTGCGTGCTTTTAGCTTGTTTTCTAAAAGGATGTGAAAATGGTATTTCTACAGTAAACCTAGTAACAGAAATACCTGCGCCACCTCCCTCGTTCAGTGAAAAAGGCAGACCATAGTGTACATGTGGAAAAACCCAACTGAAAAAACTGCTTTCAGTCACTGGCAAAGGTTACAGTGAGGGCGGGACCACAGGGTCCCTCTGCACTCTTCTCCACCGTCTCAGGACTCTGCGATGAGCAGGTACCAGTCGCCGTATGGGAAGATGCTCACGCACGTTTAGGAGAACGCACCACTTCCCCTTCCCCAGGCCTCCTGGCTGCGGGGGCTGCGCTGAGGACCCACCACCGAGGCAGGTCTCAGACCGCCCGAGACAGTCCCAGGGCTGGCCCTCCCCAAGGGGGAGGAACCGGCTCCACGGCCAGCAGGCCCTGGCCTGCTCTCTCCCGGCCTCTGTGCCTCTCAACAGGCAGAAATGTCGTCTCTGCCAGGCTCAGGCCAGCACCTGGGACTGTCCCCGCAGGCCATCATCACACCGCACATACGCACACAGGCAGAGAAGACCCAACAACCACACGCAGCGGTGTCCCCAGGCCCCGAAAAGCACAGCACAAGAGCTCTCTGGAACAGCAAGGACTGAACACCGGCTGGTGTCAAGAAATTTTCATTAACTTCACTAGACACATTAACAGCATCATGGTTAAGATTCTTTAAATTCCTTATCTGTTAGACGTAGACACTGAAACACTTAACTACGAAATAAGATGATGCCTGGGATTTGCTTAAAAAAGTACAGCCCCCTCACAAAAACAGGAGAGGGAGTTAGATGAAACAAAATTAGCCAGATGCTAGTAACTGTTGAACTGGGTACGTGGGGTGCACGGTCTCTCTGCTTTGACGTAAGTTTCAATTTTCCATATAAAACTGCATTTTTATCTGTCCACAGACATATTTAAGCCCCGCGTTCACAATGACAGTACAAGAAAAGCACTCCCTGCCAAGGGGGACCCCGGGTCCTCCGTGCCCTTGGGGAGGGAACAGTAGGGCAGGACCCCACAGAGCCCCACCCGCCAGGACCCACAGCTTCCTGGTTTTCTGCCTGTGTCCCTCAAAGTTTCAGGGGGAAATGGCAGAGGCCACGTGTGTTGGACAACCATGGGGCCTCTGCAAACGCCTCGCCTGCAGCCCACATGTGACAGCCTGGCAGGTCCCCCGACAAGGTTTAACCAGAACATCACAGGGTCTGGGCACAGCCAAGGAGGCCGACAGCAACAGGGCGCCACCTGCCCGCCCCAGCTGGGCCGTCCCGTGCCACACGTCAAGCTCAGAGGCCAGAGGCCAAGGGAAGGGGCCACCCTCCCCCGAGGGGCAAGAAGAGGCCATGGCCGGGCTCCAGCTACCCTGGGCCTCAAACATTTTCAGTGACACAGCTGTGTCAGTAAAACAGTTGTGCTTTACCCGTCTTTTACCTGACACATGAAAAACAGGATGCCATACTGCTCTCCCCACCCACCGGCAACAGTCTGCAGCGAGAAGCCGTGCAGGGCCAGGCCACCAAGGCACCAGGGCCACGGTGTCCTCCCACAAAGACACGCAGGGGTGCGGCACCTCACCGCCACTCCCCTCCTGGATTCACGACTGTGTCGTTCTACTGAGGAGGAGAAAGCACTTCACTTCTGACAACCCCAGGTTTTCTAATACTGTACAGTGACTTCGGGCTACATACAACTTTATACCTTAAAATCCACTTGATTTCCTTTACCATGGGCTCCGACCGCCCTGGGAACCCCTGCCCATGGGCCCCGCTCTACAGCCCCGTCCCCGAGGCCACCACCAGCAGGACCTGCTCCTACAGAGCCAGGCGACTGCCCTCGGCAGCTCATCACAGAGCCCCATGCCCTGGGAAAGGCAGTGTCTCTACGCCGCCCTGCCCCGGCCACCACTGCGGCTCAGACCTCCCCTACTCCTCCCAGCCACCACTTAGGCCTCCCCAGGCCTCCCTGGCCAAGGTCCCAGAAGGCTGGGACAGCCTCAGGGGAGTGGGACCCCAGGGACAGCATCCATGCTGTGGGGCTGTCCTGCTGGTCCTGGGCCCGCGCCTCACAGAGGAAACCAAGACACAGGCTGTCACAGACACGCTCGCTCCTGAGGGACAGCAAATCTAGTCCTTTATGTAGAGTCAGTTAACTAACGAGCAAACCATAATTCAAGTAAAAAGGTTTAAGTGAGCAAACAAAAACCCTATCTACACTAGAGGCATCAAGCTCAATCAGGTAATTAACGGGGTGGGGGCACTAAAAACCATAGAGGACCCCCAGGAGACAACTTTAATAGTGTAACAGGCAAATGGAAGCAAATTCTAGATCCACAGGAGAGAGCAATTTGTACCAATCGCGCCGTCCACACTGGACAGCCGGGCGGGGCAGGCGGGGCTGGGCCCGGCAGAGGGAAGGCACCTGGCGGGCAGAGCCTCGCCCACCCCAGCATCATGGAAACCGCTCTCTGGTTCAAGAAAATCAAAAGGAGGCTCTCAGATGGTAGAGAAAGGAACCTGGAAATCATTAACTGAACTGTGAACCCCCGAGACAGAGCAGCCGTCCAAGGCTGGCTGTGATCAAGAGTCAGGACCACGAGACGGGACACAGGCCCCGCGCCGTGGGGGTCCCCACGCCGTGGGGGTCCCCGTGCCATGGGGGTCCCCACGCCGTGGGGGTCCCCGTGCCATGGGGGTCTCCGTGCCTGGGTTCCAATCACTCACACGACAAGGCCCAACCAGGCCGAAGCCCTTCCTGACTCCACCTCAGGTCTCGGTGTCCGGGTGCTGTCATCAGCTGCCCAGATTCCACCTGGGACCAAGGTTCTCCGAGCTCCTCCCCCACCCTGGGAGCCCACAGCGGCTGCCGCAGGTCCCCACCACCAGCAAGTGCCCGGGAAACACAGAGCACAGCTTAGCACACTGAGCCACATGGAGGCAACCCGCAGGGTTTACCTTGTTTTCACAGTTTAAAGAGCTTTATAAATTGAGACAAAATCCACTAGGGTCAGGCGAGCTGGGCGACACTTATTGCATACAAGAATGTTAAAAAAAAAAAAAAATCACAGTTTTGATAGTTCTGCAAAAAAAAACTTAGCAAATTTACAACAAAACTGTCAAGTAATTAAGGCAAGGCACTTCACACATGAACTTAAACTGCTAATTAAAATCCCCTCGCTTAATTGACTACATTTGCATATCATTCAACTTGGGAGTATAATTTTTTTAATGGTTTGGGCAACATGGTTGTAACGCAGGGAAGCCAGGAGCAGCAGGTGAGGCGGAGCAAGGATACCACCAACAGCACCCAAGCACCGGGCAGGCGCCAGGGCGGATCCGGCGGGTCCCCTCCTCCCTCCAGGTCCACACGAGTGTCCAGGGAGAAGCCGCTATGAAAGTCCCAGGTGTCTCCCACCCGAGGCCCCCTCCCCAGGAGGGCAGGCCCAGCCAGGGGCACAACGCCTGTGGGGAGGGCAGACGGCAGGCCCTCCTGCAGCCCCTGCCAACACAGAGGCCCCGCCACGGCCCTCGTCGGCTACTGCTAGTCCAAGGGATGTGTGGCAGCAGCATGCGTGGGCACGGTGTCCTCGGGAGGCGCATCCCACCGCCCCCAGCACATGAGCCCACACGCCCCGTCCACATGGCCGGCTGCTCCTCCTCCCTCAGACCAGGGCTCAGAGTCCAGGCCCCGAGCTCACCTTCAACAAACAAACAGGAGTCCCTCACCTGGCGCCACAGGCTCTTGCCACTGCCAGAGAGGAAGCCTCCAGGCAGGGAGCGCCAAGGGCACCGCCACCCTCAGGCCTCAGGGATGGGTGTGGCGGGGAAGCACCTGTGTCCACGGGCCCCACCAGCACTAAGCCAGGCCCAGCCCGGGCACCACGGAGGGCCTGGCAGGACCACCCACGTCCCAGAGCAGCACAGGGAACAGCACGTACGGGGCACAGTGGCGGCCATGACCACGTCCACTGCCACGCAGAGATGGCGGGCCAGGGAGCCAGGCAGGGAGGCACGAGGACAAACTGCTTTCCAAGAGCAGTCTGGGTTCTCCAAGTATCAGTCTCTCAAACAAACCCGGGGCCAGCAGGCGACGCACGGGGCCCAGGGATGACCCCTCTCCAGCTGCTCTGGCTGTGCTGCGGCCACACCAGGCAGGGACCACGAGGCTGGCCCCCAGCACAGCACCTGGCAGAGAGGCGCTGACACCACACACGGGCACCAGCAGGGCTGCCCCAAGACATGCTGAAGATCAGCCTCCCGCTGCGCATCAGCTCCTTAACCCGGCCCAGGTAGGGTCCAACAGGCCGACCTCTGACCTCCGTCAGAAGACACACACCCCCAGGGACCCTCATGGGTGGAGTTCAGCGCAGGGCTTGACTCAGGCAGGGGAGGGGCCACTCCACAGTCCAGTCAGCACCCTGGGCCCTCAGTCGGCGCACAGGCCCCCCCCAGACGCCCTTGCCCCTGCAGACCCCGGTGGCTGCAGCTATCAGGACAAGCCTGGTCCTCCGATGGGGGCAACAGTGCCGCGTTCCCTCACCAGAGCCGGCCTTCCCCAACACCCGTGCCCGCCCAAGGCCACCAGCCTGAGGCACCGCACTTCTCTAACGCAGGAAGCACAGTGGGACCCGCAGAGAGTCTTCCTGAGTAAGCAAATGCAACTTATTCACAGAGGGTCCCGGAGCCCAGCACCCCCTTCCTGGCCTCTGCACCTAAAAGCTGCTGTCGCTGCCCTGGCCAGGAGTCTGCCTCTGACCGGGGACCCACTGCGCGGCCCTCCACACCCACAGCTGCCCACCCCAGTGGGAGCTGCGTCAGAGGCCCATCCAGGCAGGCCGAGAGCTGGGAAGAACAGCTCTCCCCGCCGCCAGCCAAAGGTAACATTCCAGCGCTTTCCGAGCACTCCTACGTGGACCCAGGGTAGAAGCGTCCCCAAGTCAGACCTGAGTGACTCCAAAATATAAAATGGGGTGAGAAAAGAACGACACCTGAGGAAGATCCCAGCTCCACTCCTTAAAATGTCTGGGTTTCCCTTTTCTAGCCAAAGAACAGCTGTGATGAGCCTTGACAGCCAGTGATCTCCACGGAGCCACGCCGGGAGGATTTACTCTGGCCCCCAAACTGGGGCCTCAGCCATGACCACGACCCACACACGACCCCCAGGGCCAGGCCCGACAGTCATACCTGTAGCTGCAAAGTCATGGAGCCGGAGCGTTCTCTGAATCTTTGTGAGTCACAAACGCCAAATGTCAAGACAGAAGCTCAGCTATTCCCCAGGCTCCTTCCAGTCCTTTCCTGAAGCCCCTGATCTGTCTCCACCCAAACAAGACGAAGACCACGCCAAAGAACAGCAATTCAAGCAAAGGCCAAAGAAGGACACGGGGCAGTGTGGGTGCTCCGGCCACTCCGTCCTTCCAGATGTTGGCAGCATCCCCACAATCTCATTTAAAGTCCATTTGGTCTGTCCTTTTAGTACATAAGCAGAGTCCAGTGGTGGCACAACCCAGAGCAGGAGGCCCCCGGGAAAACACGAAGCACTGAAGGGAAGCGGGCCCTCTGGAACTGGACTCCCGGATGCAGCACCGGGAGCTGTCACGCACTGCACGCTGCCCCCCACCCCACGCCGGAATGTGCCTGGCGCTTCGAGGGCAACCCGAGTAGCCTCAACAGACGGCAAGGTGGCCAGCACGGCCCCAGGTCTCCAGAGGATCGACCAAGCCCCCGAGGGGTGACGTGGGGCAGACCCAGGCGAGGCTCACCCAGGTAAGAAGGTGGCTTCATGGACTCCACGGCCCCATGTGGCCCCTAGGGACACCATCTGTGGGTGTGCCTGACACTGACCGGAACCCACTTCCGACCACGCAGGTGACAGCCAGGGCAGGAAGGGACTGACCCCCAGGTGTGAACAGCCCGTCTCCAGAGGCTCCCTCCACGACCCCACACCCTACCCCGCGGCCCGGCAGTCAGGACGGGCATTTTCCTTCTTTCTCAGTTCTCCCAGATCTTAAGGAAATAATTCAGCCTCTGTATTTTGACTCAAAACAAAGAAACTTTTTAAAACATTTCAGTTGAAACTTGCATAATTCTCCAGTGGAGAAACCCTCCCTAAACTTTCGCAATCCTTAGAAAGAGACACATTATTGCCACAGAGAGCCCAGCCAGCCGTGGACACCTCCTGCCGGACGGCCAGGGCCCGGCCCCGCCACCTCCTCCTGGAGGCCCCGCCAGGGCAGCGCAGCCCCAACCTGGGCTCCGGGCAGGGCTCAGGTCACACTTAACCCAGACTTCCTCGCGCGCAACATCCTGTCTGCCCTTCCCCTCCTTTCAGACAGACGTTACACAAACCAGCTGCTGCAGGGCAGGTTGAGAAACAAGACGCCACGGAGTCAATGACCTTACTCTCCACAGCTCCACACCGACAGGGGGACTCCGGGCAGGGGTGAGGACCACTCAATGACCCTGCTGCCCCGGAAGGCAAAGGAGGAAGCCGGCCCAGTTCCCAGAGGGGTCCCAGACTGACAGACAGACGTACGCGAGGCTCTGCTCCCTGCAGAAGCCTACGGTGGGCACCAGGGACCCCCACGCCCTCCTTGGCTGCAAGGGGTGGGCAGGGGGCAGGAGCCAGAGCCCACGCTTGCGCCTCAGCTTCCCCACTTGAGAAGACCCCGCTGGCCTTCCTCCTGGAGCCCTCACCCAGGGGGCCAGACAGACCAGATGGAAGGCCCGTCCAGGGGCTGAGAAGTCACCACGAATCCTGGGAAAACCTGGAGCGGGACACACAGTGAGCACCTCTTCAGAAGGAAGCCAGCGGACAAAGGGTCAGATGACCCCCTGAAGCGCTCGCCAGACTGTGGGCCTCCGGTGAGCACAGCCCCAGACGCTACACCGGCTGCTGTCTTCAAGGGGGGTCCCAGAAAAAGCAAGTCACCTGCAGCTCCTGATGCTGTCCCTTCCTGTGGTCATTCCGGCTTAAAAGACCAAAACCCAACTTATTCACACAGCGTCCCAAAGCCCAGCAACCCCTTCCTGACCTCTGCACCTAAAAGCTGCTGCCACTCCCCTGGCCAGCTGTCTGTCTCTGACTAGGGACCCTCTGACCAGGGAACCTGCCAGCCGGATGACACACAGCGTGGCCCTCCGCACAGAGTTTCCAAACCAAGCAATCCTCAGCCCACAGCCCCCTAAAAGGCACCTCCACCCACACAGAAAACAGCAATTCTACTTGAAATATCCCTGAGAACTCGGGAGTCTGAAGGAGAGACAACAGCCATCTGAAGCAACCCAAACCCCCCCGCCCCGGAGAACGTCCCCGACCACAAGCAGCAGTTAAAAGGAGCCCCCGTTTCTGGAACACACCGCGGCCTACTGCCGCCCCCGAGGCACCACCTCGTCGTCAGTCTGAAAGAGAAGCACTTGGTTGCCCAGCGAGACGTCCTGTGGGACAAGGAGCCGCGTCCCAGGTCCCAGGCGGCGGGCCAAGCGGCGGCGCACACGGCCACATTGTCTCCCTTTCTGAGAGCAGTCCCTGACCACAAGAGGACCGAGTCCCGTGCAGTCCAGAGCTAGCAGACAACCCGAGAGACGGGGACAGAGCCCCCCAGGCAGACAAGAAGAGGGGTGGGCGCGGGGAAGGCTCAGAGGCGCCTTTTTACCACGTGTTCCCGGCAGCAAAACCACCCGTCCGTACCACACCTGTGACATTCGACCCCAGCCTCCAGTTTACACATGAGGAGACTGAGGTAGACAGAGGCTGAGCAACTCGTTCAAGGTCACAAAGCCAGCAAGGGACAGAGTGGGGAAGTGAGACCAACCCCACCTGCCCAGGACAGCAGCCACAGGGGTCCCCAAGAGGTGACTCGCCAGGCACCCAAGCTGGACCACAGGAAGGAAGCGGGGCCTGACGGGCACCAAACGAAGGGGACAGCTCCTCTGTCCCTGTGACATCAAGGCAGCACCAAGAATGACTGCCAGCCCTTCACGTTGCCACAGCACCGCTGACACGCTAGGGCCTCCGGCCTGGCTGCCTGCCCACAGGGTTTCCGGGGCTAGGAGCTGGAGCCCCGCCTCCTGCTCGGTTCCACACTGGGGCGACCACAGGAACCACCACCCCGCCGTGGCCAGGCCACCGGCAAAGCAGGGCGGGCAGAGGTAACCAGGGTACCAGGAACCCTGGGGAGGTCACCGAGAAGCACTGACCCCGTCCCACTCTTACAGGAGGCTCGGCCCACACCCTGCCACAGCACCCGGAAGGCATTCCAGCTGCCCCGCTTAGCACAGCCCAGAGGCCTGCTGGGAGCAGCAGCCCCTGCAAACAGAGTTCCAGTACATTCTTTGTTCCTCCTGCCCTCGTCCTCGGCAGATCAAAAATATTAAAATAAGCTACAAAGGAAGTGAAAAAAATCAAAATGTATCCCGAGAATGAGCTGTCAAAAGGTGAGTGGGAGGAGCCCACCGGGACCAGCAGGGGCTGGGGGCTGCCTGGCCACTCCCTCTAGGACAAGGGGTCGGCCAGCCCTGGGTCCACACCCACCTTGATGCTGACACTCCCGCCCACGTGGCGCCCTGTGCGTACACAGACAAGCACATGGCAGTCTGGGGGTACTCAAAGGGACAATGCGGCCCAGAGCTCCCAAATGCACAGTGACAGAGCCCAGAGCCGTGGGAGCAACCCTGCCCACCACACCACGCCGAGAACACGGGCACGCGGGGCGAGTGCCCCATGGGAAGGACAAGGCAGTCCTCGGTCCCTGGTCAGGAAGGACTCGGGAGCTGGCGAGTGCACAGGGACCCAGGCTGAGGCCATCACTGCCAGGGCAGGGCTGAGCTGCCCTCAGGGCTGGAGACCCCAATCGCTTGCACTGAGCACACCTCATCATGGCGGGGCAACTGTGTTTCAGTCAGCAAGGGAGACTTCAGGGCAGCGTCAAGGAGGGCATCAAAAGAGAAAGGCAGCCCAGACCTTCAGCTGAAGCGACCAGGACAAGGCTGTCGGGCCCGGCTCTATGACCGGGACTCGGGGCACCGTCGGGCCTCCTCCCGGAGCAGCGCGTGGGCCAGGCCTTCCCTAAACCCACGGGCCTTCACACCCAAATTACACGACCTGCTGTGAGTGGGGAGAAGCCAGGTGACCTGGGCGCCACTCTGTAGCAGCTGTGACAAAAGGCTCTGGTGGCCACTCCGCCTGCCCCCAGCAAAGCCCAGGAACACAGAAAGACCACAAACACACACACGCACACACACAAAACCCAGAGTCCGACAAAAACAGACACACCCTGCTCAGACGAGATAAGTATCGCTCAGGCCTCAGCCGCAGGCAACCCACACCCACCTGCCTGAGCCCACTACAATCCCCACACGCGGCCTCCTCAAGCCACAGGAGCTGGCCAGGGTGCAGGCACCCCAAAGAGAAGGTCCCCCAGCTTGCAGGGAGCGCCACTATGCCCACCCCGGCCCACTCCCCCTCTGAAGCGAGGGCCCCCGGGGCTGCTGGGGTGTCTGCAGCCCCATCACCAGCATCCTCCCCCAACCCAGAAGTGGTGTGCAGACGCTCCACCCTGGCGCTGGCCTCGCCAGGGGCAGAGACACCACTGAAAACACATGCGTGCGCACATGCACACGCTCAGCAGCCCCCTCCGAGCAGAGGCAACAGTCCCTCGCTTCCATCCACAGCCCCTCCTCCCCACGACTCTGACACTCCGCTGGAGGGGCGCCCAGAGAAAACCGGGCTGGAGCATCTATTCACAGATTCAGAAAAAAAAAGTTTGATGCAATAGCTGAATTAATTAGGCCTCCCAAGAATAGCTGAGCCAATGCAGCATTCTGTGTGTGCAATTTAATAAGCCTGGATATTTAAAAGAAAAGTTACAAATACTTGGGGAGGTGCACAACGGAAAGTTCCTGGGGACCCCAGTGAATGATTTCCACGTCCAGAGGCCTGGGAGCTGCCCAAGCCGGATCCCACAGATCCTCCCACTGGCAAACAACACAGCCCGGGCCAGCGGCCCTCCGCACCGCGCCCTTCTGCGTTTCAGAGAGGGACAGAAGGAAATGGGCGAGTCCAAAACAAATCGCAGGCATCAGAAACTCCACCGCTTGGGCCTGGGTGCCGCTGACCAGGCCAGAGTAGGGTGCCAAGTGGCCCTCCCCGTATGGGGGTCTCTGGGACATGCACGGGCCCAGAGCCACCAAGTCTTGGCCCCTGCCACTGCGGCCCGGACACCTGGCTTCATTTTTGTGTTGGTCCCAAGACTTAAAGGCACAAAACGGGGAGCTGATGACAAGCTAGGCCCAGCCTGGCCCAAGCTGTAATGCTGGGGGCAGGGTAAAGCACTCCTCTGTCTGCAAGTCTGAGTGCCTTGGGGTGAGGGCAACAACCTTCACCCTAATCATGTCTGGATGCCTCATGGGGGCCCCAAAGAAGACCTGGGCCTGAGGCTCCCAGGCTGGGTCCTGCTGGATCTAGCGTCCTGGAGCTCTGGGCAGGCCTCTCTCTCGGAGCAAGCGCACAAGGCCTGTGCCGCCCCTGAGCCTCCCCAGCCTATCTGGGTGACGGCTGTGGGCCTGGCGAGGAGGAGTGGGGGCGTTGCTACCCACCAGGCCTGGCCCCTCTGGGTCCCCCTCAGGGTCACCCTGGGGGCCACGCAAAAGGACCTTCCTCCAAACTGTGTGGCCCTGGCAATGGAACACTGACAATGCCCTGCATTCACTTAGCTCAAAACCAAACCCTGAGACTCGGGGTTAGGCAGAAGCACAGATCCCAGCCTTCGGAGGCCAGAGCCCATGGCCCAGGAGGGACCCCACCCCAGGCGCAGCCTCCCTAGCTCCCAGCCCTGGGGACACTCACCCGGGGCACCCGCCGCTTGTACTTGTTGCCATAGTCGAACTTCTCCTTCACGTCGTCCAGGCAGCGGCCCAGGCGAGCCTGCTCCTCCTTGCCCGTGTAGTCCTGGCTCAGCAGGATGTAGGCCCGCCAGTTGGCGGAGTCGAAGCCCCAGTGGCAAGTCCGATTCTCCAGGGCCTTGTGCGAGTGCACCACGAACTTGTGCGGCGGGTACATGAGGCGGCAGTCGAGGCACTGGATGCAGGCGGCGCTCGGGCTGCTGTAGAGCTCAGGCACCAGCAGCCCCTTACACTTGCCGAAGCACTCGTGGTACACGCGGACGCTGCGCTCGCTGAGCTCCAGGCCCAGCGCCAGGCTGGCGGCCAGCTCCTTCTTGCAGGGCGGCGGGTAGGCGCCACCGTAGAGCAGCGCGTTGCACAGGCGCTCGGCGTCCGTCTTGGTGATGAGCCCGCACGAGGGCGCCGAGAAGGGCAGGATGCCCATGACTTTGAGGATCTCCAGCTGGTCGGCCGTGCAGCGCGAGCAGTAGATGTGAAGCTCGTCGCACACCGAGTTGATCTGCTGCAGCGAGAAGTCGCGCAGCACCGAGTTGAGGATCTGCGGCAAGCACAGGCGTTTCTCGCCGCCCACCACGAAGCACGAGATGGTCTCGCCCTCCAGCACGGTCTCGCAGCGCTCGGTGGAGCGGTCGGACGGCATGAAGAAGGGCCCCGGCAGCACGGGCGGCGGCGGCTGGATGGCAGGCAGGTGCAGCACGGGCGGCGGCTCGGCGGCTGCGGGGACCGGCGCCGACACCGCGGCCGCGCCCGCCTCCTTGGCGCTCTCCTTCTTGTAGGCCTCCTGCGCCCAGCGCGCGGAGAAGGCGGCCGGGCCGCCCAGCGAGCTCATGGAGCTCAGGTGGAACTGCTCCAGCGTCTTCTGCAGCCCCGGGTGCGGCTGGAAGCCGCCCCGGCCGCCCGCCGCCGCCTCCATGGTGCGCTCCGGCTCCCCGGGCCGCTCCCGCTCCCGCGCGCCCGGGCCCCCGCGGCCCCCGCCGCCGCCCCGCGCGCCCCGGCGGCGCCCGCGGCCCCGGCCCCGGCCGCCCCCCGCCGCCGGCTCCCGGCCGATCACGGCCGCGGCCTCGGCCTCGCCCGGGGGCGCGAAGGGGAAGGCGGGCGGGGCGAAGGGGTCCCGCCGCTGGAGCCCGCCGCCGCCCGGGCCCGGCGCCACATCCACGCGCCCCGCGCCGCGCCCGCCGCCGCCCGGGCCCCCCGCGCGCCCCCCGCGCGCCCCCCGGGCTCTAGGCGCGGGGCATGCCCCGGCGCGCGCCGCCAACGCCAACGCCAACGCTCGCGGGCCCGGGGCTCGCGGGGGGCGCGCGGGCAGGTGCCGGCGCCGCGAGGCGCGAATCGCCGCGGCGGCCGAGGCCGAGGGGCCCGGGAGGAGCGGGGGCGCGGGCGCGGGGCCCGCCGGGCCGTCCTCGCGCGGCGCGCCGCCGCCGCCCCGCTCCTCCCACCGCGCGGCGCCCGCCCGGCTCGTCCCGGCGGCGCTGGCCGGCCGCGTCGCGCCCGCCGCCGGCCCCCGGCCCGCCCGCCCGCCCGCGCGGCTCCCGGGGCGGCGGAGGCGCCTCTCGTCCGCGGCCCTCAGAGCGCGGCGGCGGCGGCGCGGGGCTCGAGGCGCTCGGCGCACATCCTCCCGGCGGCTCGCTCCGGCTCGGACTGAGCGCCCGGCGCTGAGCTCACGCCGCCGCCGCGCCGCCCCGCCCCGCGCCGGCCCCGCCCCCGCGCTGTTTGTTGCCGTGCGTCCGCCTCAGCCCGAGCGCCGGCCAAGAATGTGACCCGCTCCCCGCCGCGCTCTTCCAGGAACGCGCGCTCCCCGCCCGGCCTCGGCCGCGCTCGGCTCCGCTCGGCCGGACTCGGTCCCGCACGCCCCGCCCACCCGCGGTTCGGCCCCGCTCGGCCCGCGATTCGGCCCCGCTCGGCTCCGCCCACCCGCGACTCGGCCCCGCTCGGCTCGCGACTCGGCTCCGCTCGGGTCCGCTCGGGCCCGCTCGGCCCCGCCCGCCCGAAGGCCGATCGGCGGAGGCGGCGGCGGCGGCGCCCGGGGCCCCCCTTCCGGCCGAGGCCGTTTCCTGCGCGGCTGGGAAGGCGCCCGTCCCGCCGCCGCTGGGGCCCAGAAACCCACAGGGCCCCGCCACAACCGCAGACCAGCCGAGGGGCGGGTCCGTGCGACGGGGAGGCCTGGCCACAGCCCCGGGGTCCTCCTAGCAGGACAGCGCAGCTCAGGGAAACCGCCGACACACCTGGGCTCCCGCCCCGGGGACGCCACGGCGACCTGGGAGCCCCCTTCCGAGGGCGACGCCGCATGGCCCACGTGGGCTGCCACACACGTTAGGACGACAACACTCAGGGACCCACCCTCGACACAGATCCCATGGAGCGTGACGGGGACCCCCACGGGGTGCAGGAGAGACCCCAGCCCGGGCGGGACAGGCAGGCTGCACCGACCACCGACCGCACACCCGCAACAGCGCCCGCCTGCAGGCCGGCCGGCGGAGACCCTCCTCGCCCCGCGGTGAGGGCTTCTGGCCTAGCGCGGATGGCCCTGCGACGGCGACCTGTCCTGGCCCGCGGTACCCTCACCCTGCAACCTGCAGGGCCAGGGAACCGATTACACATCCCTTGAGTCGTAGCCACACGAGACACCCATCTGTCCCTCGGTACGCCGGCTGTGTTGTGCAAGAGAGGAAAGCCAGGAAGGGCCGGGGGGAGCAGACCAGGGGCCCCAGAACTGGACAGTCTGGCCAGGTAGTCCCCGGAGGAGGCAGCGTTCCACAGAGGCCTGGGAGTGGGGATTCAAAATCGGGAACATGCTCAACCTGAGGCAGAGGCACAGCCCAGCCATGATGGGCAGTGCGCCTTTTCCCCAGGGAGCAAGGGTGCCCACACTGGCCTGCTGAGACAGCCATGCCCACTTTAGTCGTGACCTGTTCCTCCCCTCCCCAGTAGAGGCTGGAACCACCCAAACCAGCACTCCTGGGGCACAACTGCTCTGGGGAGCTGCCAGGCATCTGTGCAGGCCTTGGTCCCAGGGGCAAGTGACCCTAGGGAGGGGCTTGGGAATCAGGGTGCAGGGCTCTGTGAGCCCTCCCTCTGCTTCAGGGGGTGGGTTGTCCTTGTCTTCCCCGCCCTGCGTCCCTCCCACTCTTCCCAGCAGAGGCCCCACCGCACAGCTTCTCTATATGCTCATATGTAAGAAAAGTGGGTACAAAGATGTTTCCTTAAAAATGGATATTTAAAAAACAAAGAAAAGGGACTTCTTATTTGTTTTCCTAGAGATGGTTTTGTTGGCCCACATTTTAGACCCAAAAAACAGGTAATGTTGCACTTGCGGGAGTCACTTCCTTCCATCTGGATTTGAATTCTGTAAAACTCGGGCAAATCGTGAGCCAAGGAAGGTGGCCACAGGGCCCAGCCTGAGGGCCTGCGGGGAAGCATCTCCAGTCAAGCAAGGAATTCCTCCTGCTGCTCCTAGGGGTGCGCAGCAGCTCTGGGCAGGGCCCGGAACCTGTGCCCCCGATAGGCAGTGCCCGTCAGACGCTCTGCTGGGCCCCGGCCAGGGGCCAACACTCTCCCCAAGCCACAGAGTCCCAGAACAGCAGCCATGAGCACACCTAGGGTGAAGGGCCTGGGGACAGGAGGGGTGGGGGATCAGGCGTCGGGGGAAGGGCCCTGAGAAGCTGGGGAGGCCTCAAGCTGGCCTCTGAAGCTCCCTCTGCCTTCGGTGGACTCCAAGGCCTGCCTTCCACCCCCAAGATGTTGGGGTTTCCAGAGCAGCCCACCCCCCCAGCCCACCAAGGTTCAGGGTGGCTGCGCCTAGATGGAGACCTGAGGGGGGCTCCCACCTGCTGTCCTTTCTCCAGCCCATCCCAGCAGCTGCTCCAGCCAGTCACCCACTCAGGCCACCACACCAGTAGGTGGAGGGTCCAGGCTGTGGGAACAGCCCCGTCACATAGTGGGGCACGCTGGACATGGTGCATGGCCAGAGGAGCCCCAGCACGCAGGTGGGCGCAGGGCCCCCTGCACCAGGCCTCCAGCTCACTCCCTGATCCCCGCCACACATACTGAATAAGCTCCTACTAGCGCAGGTGCTGTGACGGGCGGGCGGGGGACCAAGTTCTGTCCCGTGTCCCCATCCTGTGAGAGTTGACAATGCACTGTGAGGTCAGACCACCGGCCAGACAGACAGACAGACAGGCAGCTTCCGGCTGCAGACCAGCTCAGCTCCACCCTGCCCTCCTCCCTGGGAAGCAGAGGAAAAGCCTGGTGGCAGCCAGGCACAAACTGCCATTGTTAGGAACCTGTGAAGTTACTGTAAAAAAAAAAAAAAAATCTTTAAATTTGAAATAAAAATTAAGTAGTATAAGCTTGTAAAAATTTAGGAAAGAATTTTGTCTTACCTTGGGTTCCGCCAAATGTAGGCCCTCAAAGATTGCAGTGCAAGTAGTTTATGTGGGAGGTGACCCCCAGGAGTGCAGCTACAAAGCCTCCTCCCTGCCCCCTGGGCACCTGGAGCAGAGTCCTCCAGGAGCCCAGAGCAGGTCGGAGCCCAGGGGCAGGGAGATGGAGTATGTTGGGGGATCAACCAAATAAGAAAATGTGTTACAGGTAACAAGGGCGATTTCTCACTGTCAGAGATGGGAATTTAAAATATGGCAAGGGAAATACGAACCATGCAGTGCTGGATTGAAATTATCCATACCTGTGTGATCTCACATACATCAATATTTATAAACAAAACCACTGATGCAAATGTGTGTTTGTACGAACATCCCTAGATCCCTACTCTGTCCTCCGAGAGGAAGGACACCCCAATAGCAGTGAGCACACCAGGAACCCCGGTCGTGGCTTCTAATCTCCAGTCTCTGAAAGGAACCAGCGTCCTCTGGAGAAACAGCTGACCCCAGGGCTGGGAAAGGACGGGATGAGAAACAGGGAATGACAGAGGGTGGGAAAGGGTGAGGAGCCGGGGAAAAGGGGCTCCCACGGGCCAAATCAAACGCAGGAATGACAGTAACACATGGTCCTAAAGTGATGGATCATGACCATAGAATATAACAGGAAACCCAGAGTCCACACGTTTTAGTATTCATTAAAATAAATATCACATCAGGGTCAAGTATGGTTGTTTTGGGGGTGGGGGTAACCCTTAATAGAAAAATTAGCCGGGCATGGTGTCTCACACCTGTGGTCCCAGCTACTGGGGAGGCTGAGGCAGGAGGATCACTTGAGCCCAGAAGTTTGAAGCTGCAGTGAGCTATGATGACGCCACTGCACTCCAGCCTAGGCGACAGAGTGAGACACTGTCTCAAATAAAAAATAAATAAATATATTGAGTTGAAAGTTTGAAGAAAACGATTTTCATAGTTTGAAACTATCTCCCCATAAAATGCTTACTTGTCACAAAGGGAATAAAAACTAAGTTCCCGGTGGAGAGTGTGGCAGACAGCCCGTTAACCACGCGATCAAAAGTGGGCCCCGCCGGAAACCGGACCGAGGGAACTCCTGCACCGCCTGCCGGGGTGGCATGGGCAGACAGCGGTGGCACATCCGCCACCTTCCTGCCAGAGAGGCACAGCTGACATCTGACTGGGACAGGCCTCAGACTAACACACGTGGAGGGACTGTCTCCAAAGGCATCAGGGTCACAGTGGTTAGAGAAAGGCTGAGGAATGTTCCGGACTGAAAAGCCTAAGAAGGCACGATGACAACTCAGTGTGATGTGGGTCCTGGGCTGGATCTTGTCATTGCTGGGGACATTGTTGGGACAATGGGAAAGCCCCAGATGGGGTGCGAATCCTAGTCGTCCCTGGGGCGGTCATGTTGGGGTGCCTGAGAGAGTGTCCCTGTTTTGGGGTGTGGTGGAGCACCATGTTGGCAACGAACTCTCAAATGCTTCAGGGAAAACAGTTCCTGTACTATTCTTGCAACTTTTCTGTAAGCTTTAGATTGTGTCAAAATACAAATTTTATTTTTAAAAATGTTAGGAGGAGGAGGAGGCATGAATTCTGCATGTGGCCCGGCTGAGGCTGCTGAGAGGCTGCCGTGGGGCAGCAAGAAGGTGTGGCCCGAGGCACAGACAGGGCGGCACAGCGCTCGCTGTGCCTCCCGCCAGTGGGGGGGGCCGGCACGGGCTCCCCTCCTAGTCCAGGCACAAACATGCTGGATAAAATGGATGTGCTTTTTAAATGTTCTATAAAAACACACAAGAAAGGAGGCTCTGCAGAGCTAGAAATGAAGATGGAACTCGAGCCACAGTAGTGAGCAAGAGTGGAGACCGAACAGCCAATGTGAGGCTGAGGTTTGGGCTCACATCCACTGAGGGCTGGTGGTTCAGGCCAGCGTGGGACAGAATCACAGTCACAGTCCTTTCTGAAATGGGGTCTGGAATTGGGCTTCCATCCTGACAAGAGCTAAGAAGGGGGCTGGGCGCGGTGGCTCACGCCTGGAATCCCAGCACTCTGGGAGGCCGAGCTGGGAGGATTGCTTGAGGTCAGGAGTTTGAGACCAGCCTGAGCAAGAGCGAGACCCCGTCTCTACTAAAAAAAAAAAATAGAAAAAAATTAGGCAAGCAACTAAAAATAGAAAAAATTAGCTTAGTGTGGTGGTGCACACCTGTAGTCCGAGCAGGGAGGCTGAGGCAGGACGATGGTTTGAACCCAGGAGTTTGAGGTTGCTGTGAGCTAAGCTGATGCCACGGCAGTCTAGCCCGGGCAACAGAGTGAGACTCTGTCTCAAAAAAAAAAAAAAAAAAAAAGGAGAAAAAGAGAAGGGGATGTCCATTCAGTCCATGAAGGAGACAGAAAACTGCCCACCAGCCTGGACAGGGAGCCCAGACAGCAACCAGCCCAGACAGAGAGAGAACAAAGGCTCCAGGAAAACGTGGAGCCAGTGGAATGCAGGACTCATCTGACTGGATCAAACACTGCGTGAAGGGCTTGTTGGAAGATGTAGGTGGGTTAGCTATAGCCACAGAGAAACTCAGCAGTTAAAAAAAGAAATCAAAGCAAATACTAACTCCAGGAAAAACAAAGAGCAAATCTAAGCAGAGTTCACTGCTTGGCTCAGCAGTGAATAATATTTACATGGTTATAACAGCATCAACAACTTCACCAAAAATGATGAAATGGCTCATTTGGGAAGAGAGAAGAGAAGGCAGGGTGGGCGGAAGGCACTAGGTAAGAGCTAAGCTCTCATTCTCCAGTAACGCCTCGCCATGGGGAAAACCGCTAAACCAAGAAGGAGCGGCAGGAGCACACAACCTAAAATATGTAGAAAATAATCGCCACACCTAATGTCCCTGGTGTACTTGGCCAAGGGGCAGGGGTGGTGGGGAAGCTGGGTGAGTCCTGCAGACACATTGAAATTGTCCTAAATTTGGGGGCTCTTTTTATTCCTCTTATCTATATATCTATATTTCTTTGGTAAAAATTAAAATAAACAAACTAGAACTCTCAACTAAAAATAAATAACAAAGAATAATGAGTTCACATCCCCATCAAAAAACTCCACCATCTGGGACATTACAGAACACACTTTGAATAAGTCATCGATTAAAGAAGGAATCAAAATGGAAATCACAAAATGTTTTAAACTGAATAATAAGGAAAACACTGTCAATCAGAATTCCTGGATGTCGCTGATGTGGTCCTTAGAATTTTATAGTCCGTAGTTGCTATATTGTAAAGCAAGAAAGTGGTTTCTGCCGAGTGAAGAAACTGCAGATATTTTTAATTTTCTTCTTTGTGCTGACCTGCGTTTTCTAGTTTTTCAAAGCAGCCGCTTTCAGTTTTGTCGACCTTCCCTGTTGTTTCTTTCTGGGCTATTTTGGCAGGAACCTACCCCCAAAAGGAGCATCTGCACAGCCCCCGCAAGGGCTACTTGTCCCAGGTGGCCTCGAGCGTGTATCTGCTCCCCTGGGGTGGTCCCAGAGCCAGGACCTGCGCAGGTCCAGGGGTCCCAGCGTCCAGCACACAGCCAAGACTTGCCTCTTAGGGTCAACTGTGATGACACATGGACTCGCTGATCAGAGTGCCTGCCGTGGGTATGCCTGTGGACAGTCCTGCCCTTGTGGCCATTGGGGACCAGAGGGTGGGCCAGCACACTGCAGCAGGGGCTGGTCAGGTGGTGGGCTGACCACTGCATCGGGCACTGTGCCCCCTCCTGTCCACTCCCACCATGGCCAGGCCTGGGCCTGGCTGCTGGATGAAGCCCGGTGGGGCAACCAACAAGGGGCTGCCCAGCCCCTGGCAGCCTGGGCAGAGCATCGGGCATCCCTGGAGCCAGGTGGTCGCCCAACCCCCAGGGTGCAATGGAGTCTGCCCCAGGCTCCAGGCTGGGAAGGCAAGGCTGGCTCTGGGATTCCTTCCCCTGCAGGGGAGCACTGCCCAGCCCCGGCACGGGGGACCTCAGAGGCCGAGGATGCAGTAGCAGGAGGAATGAGCAGGAATGAGGGAGGGGCACGTAGGCCTCAGCCTGCCAGGGGCTGCCACCCCACACATCCCTGGCTCTGGGGATGAGTCCACAGCCTGTGGACAGCAGGTGGGACACTCTGGCAAGGCCCATCCTGGAGGAACTGTGTGCTGAGCCGAGGACAGCCTGCCCTGCAGCCCCATCCCCGCCCACTGGACCCTGTCCCCTGAAGCATCCTGTGCTGCTCCGGAATGTGTGCCAGGCTGGCACGGCCGCCTGGGGCTCCGGCCACGCCACACCGGTCACAGGGTGGCCGCCTCATTCTCCTGCCTGCAGCACTTCGCTGGGCCCAGGGCCCCAAGGCTAGAAAGATCACATGTAAAGCATGGGGTGGGGCCATGCCACTGTGGGGGTGCAGGGGGAGCCGGGGCCCTGGGCCAGGGCCTGGGCATCACTGCTGTCCTTTTACCCAGCACACAGTGCTGAGCACCCTGGGTAGGCACAGGGAACACTTGGGGGCAGAACGGCACCATCGTGGCCCCTGGGAAGGCTTTGGCCGGCACCTCCCAAAGCAGAGGTGCTGCTCTGCTCCCCAAAGCCTCTCAGGGCCAAGGCTGTGACCCTGCTAGTGACAACAGGGAGGGTCGCCAGCACCAAGACAGCCCTGACACCTGGCTTGTTTCACCCTCCCCGGGGGCTGCTGCCCTCTCGAGACCTAGCCCCGACCACCCTCCCGCAGGCCAGTGACCCAGACCCTGGAGCTCCCTTCACTCTGCCTTGTGGCTGTCCCTCCCTGCCAGGGCTCCGCTGGCTGTGCAGGGACGGTGAGCACACCCTCATCAGATCCTCACACACAGACAAGCGGCCTCATCAGATCCTCACGCACAGACAAGTGGCCGAAGTGCCAAGTCCAGGCTTCCTCGCTGGCGGGGCCAGCTGTCCCCAGGCCAGGCGGCCCATCCACACAGTATTGGAGGAGGTGGCTCCCACGAGGTTGAGGACGCTGCCCCCACAGCCTCCCTGAAGCCCCTTCCTGTCTCTGGACCTGGGGTCCCCTCTGGGAAGGAGGGTGGGCTGGGCCTGCCCTCATGCCAGTCCTGAGTGGACCCCAGGAGCTGGGCCTGCACAGGCCCGAGGGGCGCTGCACTAGCCCCAGGGAGGCGGAGGTGGAGCCGGGGTGGGGCCACGGCCCGCCAGGGGAGGCCGTCCTCAGAGGCAGCATCCGGCCTGGCCCAGCCTCCGTGCCAGGCGGGATGGAAGGGCCGTTGGTGCTGCAGGGAGAGAGCACTGTGCCCCCCACCCCTCGGAGGCTCCCAGAGCTGCTCCCAAGCGGGTCTTGGGTGACTAAGGAGGAGCCCCTTCCTCTGACACCAGGTCCTGCCGGCACCTGGCTGGTTGGGGAGCAGGGTGGACCCAGGCACATATGTGGAGCCCTGCACCCCAGGCCTGCTCCTTCCCAGGCTCGTCCCTGGCCCCTCCCTGCCGTCCCCACTGGCCCCACCGTGAGGACCCAGGCCATGCATGCGCCTTGCACCCTGGCTGGCCCAGCGGCCCCTCCTGCGGCCTGGGCCCCTCTCCCCCAGGCAGGGCCCGGCTGGCTCCTCGTAAATCTGAGGCACTGGTTTCCCGAGCAGGCCCCGCCCGCCCGAGCCGTCATTTCTGGCAGGCCTCTGCGTGAGCTCACTGTTACATAAGGCGTGTGAGCGATTTCGCGGGGCTTCATTTCCACCGCAAGCCAAGGGAGGTCTGGGCGTGAGAGACCCCGCGGCCCCCACCCCGTGCAGGAAGGGCTGCCCTGCTGCCCCAGAACACGGGCGTCCGCGGGAGAGGAAGGAGCAGTGGGCAGAGACCCAGCCCCGGCAGGCCTCGGGCACAAAGGAGGCAAGGGGCTCCCAGGCCGCTCAGGAGGGCGGCTGCTGGGTGGCTTCACCCACTGGGATGGGCTGTCCTCCCCCTCCAGGCTGGAGTCCCCTGGATTGGCACTCCGCCCCCGCCCCGTGCTCCCGGCCCCTCTGAGGGCCCCCAGGTCACCCTCAGGCCCTGAGCGGAGGACATTTCAGCCAGAACTTGCACTCTTGGCAGGAAGAAGGACTGCATTTCACGCCGGTGGGAGCAGAGGTTCCCCTTCCTGCCTATGAAATGCCTGCCTGGGAGAGAGGAGCCTCCACGGTGCTGGGACAGCAGTTTCCCGGAGGTGGCACCAGCCCAGGGAGCCCCTTGCAGCTGCGGGGGGGTCCTCTGAGGACTTGGTCATCTGGAGAGAGCGGCCCAGAGCCCTCGGACCGCCTGCTCTGTGGTCCAGGACTGAGGGGGGCCGCGAGGACATGGGGGACCCTCAGGGGATACAGCAGAGAGGACATGCAGACAGTACGTGCTGGGCATTTCTAGGAACCAAGCCCTCTCCTGGCCTGGTCCGAGCCCAGGAGGAGCAGGACAGGCCACCTCCTGGCCTGGAAGGAAAATCCTGGCAAGAACCACCCCCAAGGGGGAGGGCTGGGTGGGAGGAGGTTTTCTCATGCGCCCTTGCCTTCCCTGCTCCAAAATCAGGGCAGGAAAAGAGCATCTAGGCCCCAGCAGCAAGAACTTGGGCTCCGTGCCCTCCCGCCCCACCAGAGGCTGCCGGAGCCCGGAGTTCCGGCCTGGACGGGCCCGGGAGGCCCAGCACCCGGCAGGCCGGGCCACGCGCTTCCCCTTTCCAAGGAAGGAAAAGTCCCTGCGGAGCTAGGCTGGGCACCTAAAGGCTCCCCGTCCAGTGGGAAGGGATGTGCTTGCAGACGCCTCCTGCCGGGAGCCCATCACCCATGACACACCCTGCGTGGAGACAAAGCTCCCGTGGCAGCAGGGACCCACCACGGAACCACGAGTACCCTGTGGGTGGCAGAGAGCCAGCGGCACCGAGCAGCCCCCTCCCGCTAGACTCCCAGCCCAGGGCCCTGTGTCCTCCATGAGCAAAAGAACATGTATTCCTCTCTTTTCAGACTCCGGTTCTTGGAACTCACACCCTCTTGGGTTTGCTATTTTTACCCACCCTGAGCCTTCCCGTCTCCATGGCGACGCCTCCAAACAGCAGATTCCAGGCGGCAATGACGTCACCTCTCCCTTTCCTGCCGCCCAGGCCTGGAGACTGCCTGGGCCAAGGGGCTGAGACTTCCCTGGGCCCCTCCTGTGACCCCAACACTCCCTCAAACTGACACCCCAAGGTCTGGGGGCCACAGTGGGGCCTCTCCTGACTCTGGCTCTCTTGGGGGTCAGGCCCCTTGGGAGCAGCATTGGTCCTTCTCTCTGCCCCTTGGAGCAGAAGCAGCCATCCTCCCACCTGGGGTCCCTGCCATGCCAATTGCCCCGCAGAGCTGCCCCCCAGGCCCTGGCGGCCGGGGAGGACGGGGCAGCAACCTGCAGGGCCTGGGAAGCTCCCTGTGGCCTTCGAGCCAGAAACTCATTCCCAAGAGGGGCCGTGACTATGGCAGGGGCCTGAGGAGCCTGCAGACACAGCTGGAGCTGTGTGGTATGGTTAGGGTTAGCCTATGGTGCGGTCTGCCGGGTGCCGGCTGTGGTGCCCGAGCGCATCCAGCCCCCTCGGGAGGTGGTCAGAATGCCTTGGCCCCAGGGTCCAGGCCTGACCCAGGCTGCATGGCTCCAGGGCCCCAGCCCGGCAAGGCCATCTCTGTAGGGCCCCACCCCACACCTCGGCCCTGCTCAGGCAGCTGGAGGACTGCAGTCCCCATGCCTGGGCCATGCACCTGCAGTTGTCCCCAGCCTGTCTGGGACCACACTTCACCCAGGTGTCCCTGCAATGCCAACCTGAGGTCTGCCCTTAGCCCTAACCAAGGATAGGGCCACCCAGGGCTGGATGACCACCTGTGCCCAGGATAGGTAGAGGATGGACCACCTGCTCCCCGGATCCTCCTTGAGGAAGAGAACCCCACCCCTGGCTGCACGTTTTGCTGTGGACTCAGACGTTTTCAGAAATTACCAGAAGTCTTGGCGGTGCCTCCCAGGGTACACGGGTACTGCTCGGAAAGCTCTGCACCCTTGCGTGGCCAGGAGACGCCCCGAGGAACGAGCCCCATCCAGCCCCTGGGCTCCCTGAGACCTGCCACCTCGCCTGGAGGGGGGATTCTGTGGCCTAAGCGGGGCCTGTGACTAAATCAGCCCCAGCCCCACCCCCACCTGGCCTTGACCCCCAAAGCAGGCAGCCAGGTAGGAGGGTGGGGTCTGGGGTGAAGGAGGGGGCCCACAGGGCTGGGGGAATTGGGGGGTGGAACCCCCAGCATGAGCTGGGCAAGAGTCAAGGCCATTCTCTGTCCTCCGGCACCCCAGGCTGGCTGCTGTCTCTGCTCCCAGAGACGGTACGGAAAAGGGGTTGCGAGGCTCACGTTCCCTCCCTCCGGCTTGGTTTCAGGCATGAAGTCCCAGCTCGCCTCTGACGTGGGCAGGCACGCTCGCAGGTCGGCACACGCAGCAGGCAGAACCCACAGACCCTGTCACACACGCAAAACATGCAGGGAGCACGGCGGGCGGCTGGGCCACAGGGGGCCTCTCCAGCCAGCCTCACCCCGAGGAGGCCCCTGTCCCAGGCTGTGTCCCAGGCACGAAGGGCTGGGAGGAGAGCCCTGGAGAGAGGGCCCAGCAGGACGGAGGCCCATGGAGCGCCTGTCAGCCTGGGCCAGGTGGCCCTACTCCCTGGAGTGGACGTGGCCAGAGCAGGGAGGGGGACATGGCACGTCCAGTTTAGCGCCCCGTCCAGCACGCTCTGTCTGCTCAGAAGGCAGGATGCAGGCTTCACGGCAGGCCCCAGTCTGAGCTCTGGTCGGCCAGACGTGTCCTGCCCAGGCCAGGGGCTGTGGCCCTGAGGGCTGGTGGGGGGGACCTGGACGTGCTTTGTCCACCAGGCTCCTCAGGGCCAAGCAGAAAAGAGCTCCTGCTCTCAGGAGCTCACAGTCCCACAGCAGACCCGGAAACCATCTCCAAACATTCCATGTGGGACAGGGGCCCATGCTCTTAGTAGGAACAGACCACAGCGAGACAGTTGGGTGCTGAGTCGGGGGTCTCCCTGCAGGTCTCTCTGAGCCAAACCCCCCATGAGGGCGGAGCATTGCAGGCAGGGGACCGGCCAGGGCAAAGGCCCAGGGCAGGGTGTGCTTGGTCCCTGCAGGGCCCACGCAGGGGTGGAGGATGGCCGATGAGAGAAGTGAGGGGTGGCGAGAGGGTGGGCACTGCTCTGAGCCTGGGAGACCCCAAAGTCACGGCCCATCGATGATGGCCGTGGTGGAGTGGCCGCTGGGTGGGGTGAGCGGGGGCCAGGCCCTGTGCCCCGCCAGCCGTGGGGCTTCCCCGAGGGACCCGGCCCTCCACTTCCCTGCTCGGAAAACTGGGAAAACTGGGGGCCAGAGAAAAGGAATCGATTCGAAACAGACGAGACTATTTTCCTGAACATTTTGTTCCCAGTCCCGCCCCCAGCCTGGCACAGGGCTGGAGTGAGCGGCGGAGGGGAGGGCCCTCGCCTGGCCCGGCCCACCCTGCCCAGGGCCCCGCTGCCCACAGCCCTGCCCACTCGGGCTGTGGCCGGGCCTTAGGTAAACAGGCACATCCCTGGCTTCCAGGCAAGAGGTTGGAGGGACCCAGGGTGGGCTCAGGGTGCCTGGGCAGCTGCAGGCCTGGCATCCCCTCCGCTCTGGGTCCACCCCCAGGCCCAGCGCTGCCCAGCGGGCTCTCGTCGCCATGAGTAATATTTAACTTGGAAAGGCTCATGGACAACTGCAGGGGAGAAGTTAACAACAAGTTTGGATTGTGGTCTGCTTGCCAGGAGGGGGGGAGGGAGGGGAGGCGGAGGGCAAAGTTGAGAGGGAGAAAGGAGGCCAGGAGGTGGCCAGGGGACAGTCAGGCCTGAAACCCCATGAAGCCCATGCCTGGGGCCAGATAACTGCCACACCCAGGACCTGCAGTTCTGAGGCCAGTCGGCCAGCTGGCAGACACATGGGCTGAGTCCCCAAGCCTCAGTTTCCCCTGCAGGCACAACCCTGGGTAGAGGAGTCTTGGAATCCAGCTCTGGGCAGGAAAGACGCCCCCCCCTACACACACAAACACACACACACACACACACACACACACGGGTGTTAGCAAACTGCCTTGCCTGCAGCTCTGGGGCCTCAACCCAAGGCCAGAAAAATCCAGGAGGCTGAAGCAGGGATGAGGTCCCGCCCAGCGGGTTGGGGAGGGCAGGGCTGGGGCCAGACAGGGCTGTCCCCAAGCACAGGCCTCCCAGGGCATCCGCGCCTGCAGGTTTCACCGCCACGTGCCTAGCTGGGCCGTGCTCTGGCCAGCGTGCCCTTGTCCACTGTAGGCAACACAGCCACGCCTGGGCGGCATCCGCCCCACTGGCCACGTCCAGCACCTGCCAGGCACGGGCACGTATTCCCGAAACATGCAACACACCGCGAGAGATGAGGCGCCAGGTGGGCAGGTGCCCCGAGAGCACAGACAGGGGAGGACACTGGCAGGGGCAGGGGGAGAGCTGGGGTCAGGAGTGCTGTCCCCCACCTCCATCCCTGACTCCCCAGATGTCCTGGGAGTAGCCCCCCTCCCTCCCCCCCCCAGCAGGCTCAGTTTTCCACCCAGAAGAGAGGAAGGTGGCTCCGGCCGTCCTCCCGCCCCTCCCAGCTCCAGTGTCCAGCAGACCACACCTGAGAAGGCCGAGGGATCACGGCAGAGAGCCTCGCTCTAGGGACCAAGGGAATGAGACACCCGGGTCCCTGTGCCACCTGAGGCCTGCCCGGTCTCCCCACCAGGACACAGCGCTGTAAGCAGCCCCTGAACCCACGGCCCTGCGTCCATCAGGGGCAAAAGTCATGCCCACCCTCACCAACTCACCTCCAAGCTGGAATGGAGTGCATCCAAGTTTTCAGACAATTTTTTTCACAAATGTGTACTGGAAAATGGGAAATGCATGCCACCACTTACCTTGTAGGTTTTCCTGATGTGCTCTTGGGCACAAAAGTCTACCTTCCTCCTGGATTGGGGGGCATGTTGTCTGCCCTCGAGGAAGGGCAGGGGCTGCCGCATGGGAAGTTGAGTGGGACCCGGGGCCCAGGAGCTGCGGGAGTGGGGTCCTCAGCCGGGGGAGGGGACACTCTGGGCTCCCAGAATCACACCCGCTTGGTGCAAGAGGCTCGGGCTGAAGCCACTTCCACTTCTGCTCTGTCTCTGCAACTGTCCTTTCGCTAAAGCTAAGCTGTTTCATTGTAAACTGCCCAGCCCTGGGGACCGGTGGCTTCCTGTCATAGCTTTCCAATTCATGACCCCACAAAAGCGAAGCTTCGAAGCTTCGTGGGCTTGGCAAAGGGCCCGGGCCAGTAAGGCCATCCCCTCCAGAGGTGCCGTTGGCTGGGGCCATGCAGTGCTGCAGGAGACTCCAGGGGACCCCAGACTCTGGCCCCTAGACACAGGGGCTCCAGGACAGGACACTCTGTGGCCTCTTTTCTTCCCTCACACTTTGTTTCTCAAGAGGAAAAACAGCCCCTGCTCCCCTTCCACGCAGCTCAGCACGTGGAGTCTGGGAAGTGAATTGACAGGAAAGGCTCTGCCCTCAGCCCCCCGTGCCCCGATCCAGGGACACCTACTCCCCCCCCACAGCGTGACCGGCAGAGGACCTGCAAGTCCAACTTGGGGTCCTGAGCCTGGGCCCCCAGGCCAGGCTGGAAAGGGACGAGACTCAGGCCTGCAGCCTCTCCCCCTTGCAGGACAGCGCTTCCCAGGTGTGCCGACAGGTGAGCACAGGAGGCTGCGGCAGGTGGGGGCCTCCTTCTGCCCTTCACAGCGACCTGCCGGCATTTTTGGAGACAGTCAAGGAGAGACTCCTTGATGGTGGGGCCACCATTGGGCAGAAAGTGTCCATATGGAGGACACGGTGACAGGGCAGAGGCAGGGGTTGCTGGTCCTTAGAGCCCCCAGCCCAGGCCGTGGGGCTGAGCGCTGTGTGGGCCCGTGTGAGCGAGCTCTGCTGTGGAACACGCACTGGGCCTGCAGAGCGGGTGTGGGCAGAGCGCGGTTTGCACGCAGATTCCACACTGCGATGTGCATTCAACGGGCTGGGCTTAAGCAAGTACCTGACAGTTGACACTGTTTCCCGACGCTCCACCTTCCCCTTCCACGTGGCTGCAGCAAATGTGAACCACCCCTGCCGGGCACGTCCACCCCTGCCGGGCACGTCCGATGTGGAAGTTGCAGAACCCGTGGGACCCAGAGGAAATTCCAGACGCGAGGTTGCTGTGACTGCCAGGCCTGCGGGTGCACTGGGCGCAGGCGGAAGGGACAGGGCAGCAGGGGCGGCCCCCTCGCGTGGATGTGGGATCTCCGGGCAGGGAGGGGGTGGTTCACGGGAGGGGCGGGGCGTGGGGGGAGTGACCGGGAGGGGCGGGGGCGGGGCGCCCTAGAGGACGGTCCAGCAAGGGACACAGGCTGGGGGCGTAAGCAGGGGTCAGAGGGAGGGTGAGTGGGAGCAGCCGGAAACCAGACCAGCAAATCAGGGCAGCGGTGCAGGTGATGGTGCGGACAGGCTGGCTGAGGCCAGCAGCTCGGGGCTGGCGGACCCCACAGGCAGGGTGTCAGAGCCAGCTCCTTACAAGCCCCTCACCCGCTGTCCCAGCAGCCCTGGGCGGCCCAGACAAGGGCAGCTGGGAGGAATCCACCCCAGCTGACATCCTGCCCTGCACCCACTGCTCCTGGACACTCAGGCTGAAGGCCTGGGGACCGTGACAGGCTGGGCCCTCCTCTGTGTGGCTTGGCCTCCGGGCCCAGGCTGAAGCCCCATCTTCAGCTTCCTGCCCACTCTGCCTCCAGGCTTTTTCCTGGTTGTCTCCGCACCCGCTCCAACAGATGCTGTCATTGTGTGTGGAAGAGAAGCCACTATCTGCTGACCCTGACCGTCCCCAGGGCACGTCCCAGAAGGAGTCAGAGCCTTCAAAGGAGGTGGTGAGCAGAGTGAAGTCGGCCCCTGCTGCTGCCACTCCGTTCAGCACGGGCCAGAGCCAGGCACGGCCTCCTGGTGCCGGCAGGACAAGCAGTGTGCCAGGCACCCAGGCCTGGGGACACCGGGGGGACAGTGGCCACACTCATTGGCTGCAGAGGTGGTGGACCCTGGCAGTTGTGGTCGCTGGCTATTGGCCTTAGGTGGCCATCTGCAGAAGATGACAAGGGGTGGGTGGGCATGTCGGGATGAGGGCAGCCCTTTCCCTGCAGTCTCCCAGGCTGGAGAAGCCACCCCCAGGTGCTCAGAGAGCCAGGCACTTTTCACTCCCCGACCGCTGACCCGGAAGTCACTGGGTGCCACCAGGGTGGTAAGGCCCCCCGGAGGCAGCAGCATGGGAAAGCCGGGCCACCTCCCGCTTGGCTGCTCCCTGTCATCTGGCCTCTGACAGTGGATGATGCCTTGGGCCGTGGTTGGCCCATCTGTAAGTGGGGCCGGGCAGCAGCACCTCCATCACAGGGTGGGTGCGGGGTGAACAGGCTGGGCCCCTGGAAGGCAGCAGGGTGGTGCGGGGCGGGGGGAGGACCATGCAGGTGTGAGGCCCAAGGCACGGCTCCAGGGCTGCCCAAGCGACAGGGCATTTGGGAGACGGTTCAGAGAGGACAGGTCCAGCAGCCGACTGCAGCCTGGCATCTCCCACTTGCTTGGCTACATGCAGGCTGCATTGCCCGGGACAGCTCCCGCCTCTGCCCCAGGCAGGACCCTGGGGGCACGGCCGGCTCCAGAGCTGGGAGGTGAGGGGCTGCTCAGACCCCAGCTGCCTGTCCTCCCTAAAGGGCTGGGCAGGTGAGTGCCCGGCCGCTCTGAGAGATCACGCATGCAGGACTGAGCTGGCCGCAGCAAAGGTGACCCACGTGGGTGGCCCAGCTCAGCTGCCCCCAGGCCTGGGGGGAGGTGTCAGAAGAATCCTGGAGATAAGGAGAAGCCTGTGCTGAAGAAAGAGGTGGGGGGGGCAGTGCAGCCCCTCCACTGAATCCCTGTATTGAAAGGCTTTGTTTTATAAAATGTGGATTCAGTCAAAAGGCTGCACTCAAGGATCCAGAAGGCTACGTGTGGCCCCAAGGCCGCAGGTTCCCACCCCTCGGCCAGTCTTGATTCCAGTGGCGCATTGGCCCCTGGGGCTGCAGGTGGGTGGCAGCGCCAGGCTGGCTGAGAGGTTCAGCCGGGCATCCAGGGCAGAGGTTGCCAGGCCGTGGGGGAGGGGACGAGGAGGAGTGTCCCCACCAGCTAGCCAGACGGAAGGAGCTGTCCACATCAGACCTCCCTCACACCGCAGGGGGGAAGCTGCCCACACAGAATTGGGGGTGACACTCAGCTGGGGCTCGTGATGGGCGTCCAGAGTGGCACATGAGGAGGGTGTGGGACAGAGGGCACCCCCTTCTCAGGCCCCAGGGAAGAGAGGTGGCTGAGGGCTTAGAGTAGAACGGCAGGTGGCCGGGTCCAGGGGCTCGTGCCGAGCTGGGGTTTGCCAGGGTGTGCCCGAGCTCGGGTGGGGCTTCTTTGAGCCTGGTTCTCCAAACAGTCCATGAGGGACGACGCAGGTGGGAAAGTGAATTTAAAAATGGGGCCAAATACCTTCCAGGTCATTTTCTCTGGGATTTACCGATTCTACCACATGGACAAACACAGACAACCCCAGGCAGCGCCCTCTCACTTCCCTGCCCACAGGGCACTCCGGTCCTTCTGGAATGTGGCCTCAAGCCCGGATGGGAGGCGCACTGTGCGTGTTTCCCGGACCCCCTGGAGCCACGTGCAGGGTCTGGGCTGCCTGATCTTCCACCTCAGGGAGCAGCGAGGGAGGCGTTTGGATGGTGCCAACTCACGGCTGTGTGAGGGTCTCTGCAGGCCGTCCAGAAAGTCGAGCAAAATGACGTACGGTTGGAGCCGAAAACCCACGGCTAGTCGTGCTGCTTGCACAGTTAGCCAGGCCCAGTCTCTCTGCTCCAAGTGGAAACCCGTGCTCTGCTGGGTCTCAGGACATCCCCGCTGTCCCTAGCCAACAGACTTCCCGCACAGAGGTGCCGGATTGGGGGCAAAGCCGATTCCGCTGGAGCTGAGAAACCGCATCTCCCCACGGGAGTTCCAAGGGGGCTGCCACGTGGGAGCAGGCACTCCACCACCCTCTCCACCCGCGGAGGTTTTCCTGGCCAGCAAGGATTTGACGTCCCCTCCTAGGCCCCTCTGAGGCCAGAGTTTTGCTGGTGGTGGCATCGGCTTCCTCAGCGTTGGTGGGGGGCTGTGAGGACCCCGGGAGCTCCGGAAGCTCAGCTCCCCCAACCAAACCGGCTCAGAGTTTCAGCTGAAATCGGAAGGGTGGGGTGAGAGCCTGCTGTGTTGGTTTCCTGGGGCTGCGGGAACTAACTAAGGACCACACACTGTGGCTTAAGACAAGAGAAATTCACTCTCTGGTTCTGACAGCTGAGAAGTCCGAAGTCCAGTCCAGGAGTCAGAGGGCTGTGCTCCCTCCAGAGCTTCCCGAAGGTCCTTCCTTCTGTCTTCAGCTTCGGCGGGTCCTGGTGTTCTGTGATTGCGGCCCCATCTCTCCAACGGCGACCTCTGTTGTCATGTGGTCTCTGTGTCTCTGTATCCAGACTTCCCCTTCACTTACAAGGACACCAGTCCTATTGGAATCAGGGCCAACCCCAACCCAATATGTCTCCAACCTTAATTCGATTACACAGGCAAAGACACTATTTCCAAATTTTCACAGGTTCCTGGTGGACATAAATTTTGGGGAGACAGTGTTCAACCCAAAGCACTCCCAGAGTTTGGTGTCAGCTGACTTATTTTCCCCAAAGGAGGGTACCCTGAGAGGTTTCCATTCCCGTGGCACTCCCCTGTGCTGGGCACCCCATGAGGCTGTAGGGACACAGTGGGGGACAGAGCATGCAGGATCACCCTCCTGAGAAGGCAGGCCAGCTCTTGAGCCCTAAGTTCCTGAGCAGCTTGGGAGGGGACCGGCCTGAGGGGGCAGCTGCTGAGGGCAGTGCCCCAGCTGGAGACACTGGGATGGGGACAGGCCGTGGGGGCGTGAGCTGGAGTCACCGGCTTGCTGAGTGTCTGAAGGGGTGTTGTGGACACTGAGAGAGGGTGGCCACGTTGGGGACACCATCCCAGAGAGCAGCTGTGGTTGGGGTGGGGCTCAGAAGTGGGGCTGCTGTCTCTCCCAGGCCAGACCCCTCCCTGGGTGCCCTGGGCTCTCAGGCTCCCAGGGTTGGGGGCTGGAGTTTGTGCCCCACTCCTGGCCTTGACCTGCTGACCACCAGGGAGTCCTGGCCGTGACCCCCCATCTGGGGTCGTGAGGAGGCTGTGGGTGCCCGAGGACACCAGGCCATGCCCCCACCCCCGCACCCCGCATGTGGGCCCCAATGCCCGCTCCACTGCCCGCAGATCCCGCAATGTTTCCCAGGCAACTGTCTCAATACAGCCTGTCTGCCTGGCACTCCCGCACCCCGTAAATGCCACTGTGCCTGGCTCCCAGCAGGCTTGCCCGCTTGGCACCCACAGGCCGGCAGGTGTGGCAGAGCACAGCCCGCTGCCCGGCAGCGTCAGCAGGCTGCTCTGGCGGAGGAGGCAGCCCAGGCCTCTTGGCCGTCCTCACTGGCGAGCGGGCACTGCCAGGGCACCCTGCGTGGGTGCCGTGCCGGTTTGCCACATGGTGCGGGGTGGAGGCAGCCAAGTGCCGCGAGCATGCGCCCAGGCGCCTGAGCGCTGCAGGTTCATTTGGAAGTTGGGAGGCTGTGCTGCCTTCCGGGCTGGTCACAGCTACCGCCGCAGGTCCACCAGGGTCTCAAGCCGATTTGCAGGGTGGCCTGATGGCAGAACCAACCGCAGGAAATCAAAAGGGGGTGTGGGGAAGCGAGTGGGGCTCAGACAACCCCAGTCTGGCCGAAAGGTTTTGCCCAGCTCGGTGGCTGACCGCCCTGCCATGGCATCCCAGGCTGGCTGGGAGCTCCGGCTGAGACCCTGGGGTCAGTGTTGGACGGAGACAGTCCTGCCCTGGGGTGGGGGGGGGCACGAGGACGCTGTCACTGAGACACTAGCTCCTCGGCAGGAGGAGGTTGGGGAGGGGTGGCCCCCTGACGTGCTGGCAGTGGGCCTCAGCTCGTTTCTGGGACCGGCTCTCCGGGCATCCTGGCTAGTCAAGCACACATGCAGCACGGATGGTGGGGGGACCACACAGCGTGAGGGGTCCCCAGCGGCCGGGGCTCTGACCCCCACCCCCTGAGCACTTTCCACTCCACCCGAGGGGAGCCTTCCCCAAAAGGCTGACATGTTCTTTTGTAAACATGACTACTGGCTTGTAAAAAACTTGTTTCCACAGTGCAAGCGTCCGTCCCAACCAGAAATTATTTTCCAATAAAGCTAAACTCCCTGTCACTGTAGCAGATGGCTCAGAAAAAGTTAGTCTTTTCCTCAGCCTCAACTTGAAAACTTCCACATCCACGCCTACCCCGGCCTGCTGATGGCTTGCGGACGGCTGGGACCAGGTGGGTTTGTCAGAGGGTCTCAGAGTGGCCGGTCCCTGTGCAGGCCCTGGGCGGGTGGGAGGGGACTGAGGGCAGGACTTCCCAAAAGGGGAACCGGCCCTGTGCCCAGAGCAGGGGTCACCCCACTCCAGCATCTGTGGAAGCGTCCCAGGCTGTAGGGGACGCACAGGTCTCCCCCTCCCCCCCCCGAGAAGGCATCTGTCCAGGAGCAGCAGCTGCCCACACAGGTGTCCCTCATAGGTCCCTGCAGGCCACTGTGTGTCTTTCCTCCAGGAGCAGGGAAGGGGCCTGAGGTCCCCAAGCTCTGCCCAGGGGATGCAGAGCAGGGCAAGATAAGGGCACCAGGAGAGGAGGGGGCGGGTCCAGCAATGCACCCTGGGGTGGGGACCCAGGGGGAGGACTGGAGAGGAGGGCAAGGAGCAGAAGCTCCCATCATCACTGGCTTTCCTCCCACCTTGAAAGCCTGGCACCAGTCCTCCTGGAAGTCCCCAAGGTCCCCGTGCAGAAGCTTGGTGACACTTCCAGGAAAGGCCCTGAAGCTCTGAGGCTGAAGCCAGGGTCGGCCGGGACTGGTCAGCCGGCCCCTGCAATGTATTCGACACAGGACCTAGGAGCCCCCCACACCTGGGCTTCTCTCACCTGAGAGCAGGCCCAGCCTTGGGTCACCTCCTGCAGGGTCCCCGGGGACCATTCTGCCTGCAGCAGCCCCCCGATCCCTCCGGGCAGCACCCGTGCTGCATCTCCACTTGCTCAGGCGTGTGGGGTCTGTGTTCCAGCAGATGGGGCCCCAGGGTGGGGTCCCCAGCGTGGGGAGAGACCCTGGCACAGGCGGGCACTCAGGAAACGTTTGGTGAGCAAACCTGCCCATGCCCTTAAGGTCTGCAGGGGATGGAGGACGACCTCGGCACAGACCCTGCCCAGACCCCTGCTCTGGACACTACCCCACTCTCCATGCCAGGGCCAGTTGGAGGATGGTGGCCTCAGGTCAGGGATGGCCCTATGGCTAGCGTTCTGGAGGGCGCCTACACATGACCCGGGGCAGGTGAGGAGGGGCACAGGGCTGGGGGCCCTGCAGGAGGGGTGCCCAGCACAGCCTGGGAGCTGCCAGGACTGGGTGGGGCAGAAACGGCCAGGGACTCCTGGAGCCCTGGAGTGGTGCCAGGTGGTGGTCCATGACGCCCGCCCCTGCAGACTCCGGTCCGGGGAGGGCGCACCCCAGGGCCCAGCGTGGCGAGGGAGGCAGGCTGGGCCGGCAGGTGCTGGGCACAGCCGGGAGCCACCAGGGTGCCTGGGCATCTGCTGCCACCAAGTGGCAGACTTGGGGGGCGCCTGGTGAGAGCCTGGAGCCCAGGACGGGACGGGGTGCAGGGGGCCCTTACCTGCCCCCGCGCCCTGGCCTCTGGCCCAGGCCCCCGAGGCCCCCGTGAGCCACCTGGACTCGGTCGCTCCGGTGTTTGTCTTGGCCGAGGAACCGCGCTCTCGTGTCGTGGGAGGCGCGGCGGCACGGGCGGACCGCGCTCCAGCCTGACCTCTCGGCCTGCGTCCCTCTGCCGGGAGGTGGCTCCCGCCCGCCCCCACCGCGCGGCCGGAAGGAAGCCTGGCCTCAGTTTCCCCAAAGGCTGGGGTCGGGACACTTGGGGCTGCCGCAACGCGGCTGAGGGGATTTGGCCACCCTGCCCGAGGGGGGCGGCACTGGCCGGGCGGGGCTGGCGGGGCGGGGTCCGTCTCGGGGGCGGGGCCTGATTTGGAGGGGCGGGGGCGGTCTGTCTTAGGGGGCGGGGCGGACGGGGCGGGGTCCGTATCGGGGGCGGGGCTGGAGGGGCGGGGTCCGTCTCGGGGGGCGGGGTCCGTCTCGGGGGCGGGGCTGGCCGCGCGGGGTCGCTTCCGCCAGACGCGCCGGGGCTGATGGCGGCGACGCGGGAACCGCGGCTGAGGCTGAGCCGCCGGAGGCCGCCCTCAGACGGCGGGTGAGGCCGGGACGGGGATTGCGGCGCGGGGCGGGGGGGGGCGCAGGGCGCGGCCAGCGGGGGTGCCTGGCGTCCCGGCCGAGCTGAGGCCGAATCTCGCCCCCACGTGCTTCTCGGATCCCCCACCCCTTCCCGGGCCGCGCCCGGTTCTCCCCTTGAGCTCCGCGAAACCCCCGGTCACCCCTCCCCTCAGCCGCGCGCCCACCCCGTCCCCTCCCGAGAGTGTCCCTGAGCTCCCCGCCCACGCCGAGCCCCAGCCCCTCAGCCGCGCGCCCACCCCCGTCCCCTCCCGAGAGCCCCGCGCTGAGCGCCACCCGGTCCGCCGCAGGCCCCAGGGCGGCTGCCCCTGGCTTCTCCGGGGGGGCGGCAGCGAGAGCGAGCGGCTCTGGGCCGAGCTGCTGCGCACGGTGAGCCCGGACCTGACGCTGGACGCCGAGCCGCCGCCGCTGCCGGCCCGCCCCGGCCAGGTGCGCCTCCAGCGCTCGCGCGGTGGGGGGAGCTCCGGGCCAGGGGGCGGCCGTGACGCCGCTGGACAAGGCCCGACGACCACCTGTTCCGCAGGAGTCCCAGGACAGCCCGGAGCGCGCGGCGACCCCCGAGGTGTTCACGGTCGGACCCAAGACCTTTTCCTGGACGCCCTTTCCGCCGGCCCCCGGGGGCCCCAGCCGCTCCTACTGGCCTGATCGCGGGGCAGGAGGAGGATGCCCGGAGTCCCCCACCAGGTCCCCCCAAGTACGCCCCGCACCCGAACCCTGTGGGACTCCCAGCGCAGAGGAGCAGCCGGCAGTGGAGGGGGCACTGGCCCTGCAGAGCTGCCCGATGTGCCAGCAGGAGTTCGCCCCTGGGTGAGTGAGCCTTCCGGCTGCTCCACTGTGACCCCAGCCCTGTTTGGAAGACTAAAAGGGTTGCTCTTTTAGTATTTTATTTACATTTTATTTTTTTTGAGACAGGGTCTTATCTGTTGCTTGCTAGAGTGCAGTGGCATCCTCATAGTTCACTGCAACCTTCAGCACCTGGGCTCAAGTGATCTTCCTGCCTCGGCCTCCCAAAGTGCTAGGATTATGGGTTTGTGCCACTGTGCCCAGCCATAGAGAGTGCCTTTTAAAGTCACATTTCACACATAGAAAGTTGGCATAGCACAGTGACTGTGCGCTTGGGCAGGGGGCTGGCTGTTGCAGGTTTGGGGGTCTACCCGCTCCCCACCTTCTGGGGCCCTGTGGACAGGTGTAGACCCTGAGACAGGGCAGGAGGGCAGGGAGCGCTAACCAGGGTCCACCTGCCCTTCCAGGTGGCTGGTGGTGTCTAGGGCCAAGCCAGGCTGTGGGTCACTGCAGCTTCCGATTTAAATAGCCACATGAATACCTTTCTGGCGGTGGTTTGTAGATTTTAAAAGGACTGTTTTTTTTGTTTTTTTGTTTTTTTTTTTTTTTTTTTTTGCCTGGGGATGCTTTTTGTTGTTTTTAAAATCCAACATATATTTTCATACCTTTTTTAAGTAAGGGGGAATAGAACCTGGTTTTGCTGAGAAGTCAAACCCAAACTGGCAGTGTGTGGGCCTGGGGTCTTGCTGGGCCAGCTGGTTACTGTGGGCTCCTGCTGGGAGTCACAGCCCAGGACAGGGTTTTGGGGTGAGGAGAGCTTGAGTGAACTTGGCAGTTCTTGCTGAGGTGGTTGAGCTGATGCGCCGTAGGCTGCAGATTCCATGTGGCTGGAAGACCGGATGCTTAAGCTCTGCCCTGTGTCCCTGGTCTTGTAGGAACAAAAACAGCCAGGGAAGGGGAAGGGGGTGGATTCCAGAGTTAGAGCTGAGGATAACAAAAAACAAATCAAAACAAAAAGATCAAATCAGTTTTCAGAATATATGGCACAAAACCCGCACAGGAAGATCTTCAGATGGTACGGTGCCTACCCAGAGAGGTGGGCTTCCCAGCCTACCATCAAACAGGTGCCTCCAAAATGTGACATTGTATGGGGACCAAGCCCGTAAGGGCGGGGTGTTGGAGGTGAACTCAGTAGCCTGGATGGGCTGCATTCACACCTGGACAGCTCAGGGCAGTGTGGGGGGGTGTCCCCAGGTGGGGTCCCATGTGGGTAAAGCCACAGCTGCATAAGTGGGGCTCGGTGGGAGGGTCGGAGCTGTGTCCAGGGCCTGGGCAAAGTGCCCCAGGCATCCCGGTAGCCCCAGCCCCTGCCGCAGCACCTGGGAATTCGCAGAGCGTTTCTAGACCCGGCGTCCCAGGCACACCCCTCAGGATGTCTGTTTTGTGACTGTTGAAAACTGCAAATGCTGGCTCACTTGCTGATCACAAGGAGCGTTTTTTAAGTCTGTGAAGCCTTCTTGACTCTGACCCAGCAAAAGAAACACCAGGACAGAAGATACGGCTGGAAGCCCTGGGGAGAAATGCACTCTCGGCAGAAGTCCCTGAGGGTCCCGATGCTGCCAGGCCAGGCCTCTCCTCCCACGGAGGGTTTTTGTCTCTGGGTCATTTGCGTTTCTAGATAGTCTAAAAATAAGACTCTGAAGACAGGCACATTAAAGAGGAAGAAAGTTCTCTTTTTGAGCTCTTTAAGCAGTTGCGTGAAGGCTTGGCAGGCTGCCTCCGTTTTTCCAAAGTATGTGTCAGTGAAGCCAAGCCCAGGTCTTAGCATGCCTGGAATCTTCTAGCACATTCTTTCATTTGATTGTAAAGTAGAGCCAGTACTTCAGCCAGAATTCACACCCCCAAGGCTGTGGCTGGTTGGGGAAATGACACGTCCTATGTCCTCAGGGTGCCTGGGACCCAGACGTGGTGTTGGTCAAGACCGGGATCCGGGGCAAGGAGGCCGTGGGATGTCTGGCGTGGCAGCTGGACACAGCATGGCACTGCTGGCTTGTCTCAGAGGGGACCCTGCTCGCCGCAGAGCCCTGCAGAGGGTGAGCCTGGAGCCTTGGTGCAGGATGGCCTCACCTCTTCTCAAAGCCTTGGCATTTCCCAGGTCACCCAGAGGACACTTTATACATAGATGTGACGAGACAGCTAAATACTGGATTTGACAAGCTATGTGTTTGTCATGTGTTCTTTTTGCCTTTGAGGTCCACTTGCTGGGCCGGGCGCGGTGGCTCAGGCCTGTAATCCCGGCACTCTGGGAGGCCGAGGCGGGAGATCACTTGAGCTCAGGAGTTCGAGACTAGCAAGAGCGAGACCTCGTCTCTACTAAAAATAGAGAAATTAGCCAGGCATGGTGTTGCATGCCTGTAGTCCCAGTTACTTGGGAGGCTGAGGCAGGAGGATCGCTTGAGTCCAGGAGTCTGAGGTTGCTGTGAGCTAGGCTGACGCCACGGCACTCTACTCAGGGCAACAGAGTAAGACTCTGTCTCAAAAAAATTTTAAAAAAGGTCCCCTTGCTGCCGTCTCTACACATTTTGTGCATTTTCTGATGGCTGCGAGTCACACAGGCGGTTGGGGAAGACAGGCCAGGCGATGAAGGTGCCGAAAACCAGCACCTGGTTCTGTCCCTGTTGGTTCGGCGAGGCCCTGGCTTGGTCCTTGGGATTTTAACATCTTCAAGCCCCTCGCACTGCGGCCCTGTTCACGCTCAGAAGCCACTGGCAGGTCCCGGGCTGAGCCGCCACGTTCTGCAGCAGGGCTAGCCGCCCACACGGCGGGGCTCAGAGGTGTCCGGGAGGCAGAAGCCCAGCTAGGAAGCAGGTCAGGCGGAAACAAAGCTCTTGTATTGCGGGTTGAGGCCTGAGGCATCTCAGAGGGCCCCCACTGAGGGACATCGCTTGGAAGCCCCTGCACCAGGTGACCTAGGTCTAGATCTTAGAACCTTCTGGCAGCCTGGAGAGAGCACGCGGTGGGAGGAGCCAGTTCCAAGGCTGGACTGAGTCCCTTGCACTGAGTGGGGTCTGCCCATGCCAAGAGGGCAGCGGAAGGCCGCAGGGCTGTACCAGGTGTCGGGGTCGGAGTCCTGCACCCACAGTGCAGGTGGGGACCCTCTGGCCTTGGCCTGGAGAAGCTTGAGGCCGTGGGGGTGGGATGGCCGAGCCACAGGGATGCAGGGCAGAGCCCGAGGGAGAGGGGCTGGCGGGCGGGTGCAGGGAGGTCGCTGCTGACAGCCCAGTGGGCCGAGCTGCTGGGGGTACCCAGCAGTGGTGTGCAGGGGACCGTCACTCTGACAGCGCACTGACCACTTGGCCTCCAGCAAGGTCTGAGCCCACCATCTTGGCTGCAGCTGCCCACAGCCCCGGGCCTGGTCCCAGCATCTGCTGAGCGCGCTGGCTCGGTCCCACTCTGGGGGTCACAGCCTGGAGCCGGCCTTCTGCCAGCCTCAGGTGTGCCTCGCCTTGCCCTGGCCTAGGGACGGTCATTCCCAACCTTCTCTCCTGGGGCTGCTGACGGGGCTGGATGAGGCCAGGGCTGGACAGTGTCTGCCTGTCCAGACGTCCGGGGGGCCGACCAACAGGTCTCAGGTGGGTTTCCTGCAGCCGCCCCTGCCTGCCTGGCCACTGCCATGTCCGCCTGAGCGGTGCAGGGTGACATGGGGACTCCCAGGATCACAGGGCAGTGGCCTCGCGCTCAGTTGCCCGAGTCCCAGTCCGTAATGGGGCTCGGTCCTGGGCTACAGGACCACCCAGGTCTGCCTCCCAGGGCCTCAGCCCCTCAAGCGGGTGCGGCCCCCCTGCCGGCCCCTTCCCTCTTTTCCTCTCCAGTGGGGGGCCTGGAGGTGCCTTTCCTGCAGCTGGCACTGCTGGGGTGGCCACGTGACCATCTCCTCTCCCTGCAGGCTGACCCAGCTGGACGTCGACAGCCACCTCGCTCAGTGCCTGGCAGAAAGCGCCGAAGACATGGCGTGGTGAGCGCCGGGGTGGCCAGAGCCGCCCTGACACGCTGGGCGGCCTCGCTCCCCGCCAACTCCCGCTCCCAGATGTGCTCATCAGCACGGGCCGGTCCTGTCTCTCTTCGTGTTGACACTGAAACGTTGGCTTCCTGTGCTTTTCTGATGTTTGTGTTAGGGCTGATTTGTCGCAGTAAGATCAGAAAATTAACGGCGCAGTCGCAGGCGGGTGAGTTGAAACCCATCCGTGCCACAGACGCGGTGGGTCCCGCCAGCGGACGGGCAGACGGGCCTGGGGCCGCGCGTCTTCCTGACCGGGAGGACAGTTGTGCGTGGGTCACGTCTCACCACTGTTTTAATTCCGGAAGTGAACTGGTTCACCGTGCAGCTGCGCATACTTGCCGGGAGGTGAGGACGCTGTCACTGTGCCGTGGGCGTGTCTGTGCCCCCAAGTTCGCGTGCTGAAGTCCTCACCCCAAGGCGATGGTGTTGGGGGGGCCTTGGGACAGATCAGGTCCTGGGGGTGGAAACTCACGATGGGGTCGGAGGGCTCTCTCCCCTGTCCACTCAGAGGACACCGCAAGCAGGCGCCGTCCCCGGCCAGACGTGTCCCCACCAGAACCGTGAGAGGCGAGCCCCGTCCTCAGCAGCGTGTGTTAGCACCGAGCTGACTCAGATGCCATCTGGGGCTCTGGGACTCAGGTGCAGCCTGTCCTCAGACAGGGCGTCCCGGTGGGGGGGGTGGCACCGGCCGTGGCGCCTGTTCCGTCGGGGCTGGCAGTGTGGGTGCAGAGTGAGCAAGGGCGCATCTTCAGGCGGTTCCTGCCCATGCTGGTCCCCGCGGGTCCTGCAGAGCCAGGCTTGGGGCCGGCTGGGTGCCCATCCCTGGGTTCCTGTCACCAGCGTCTGCCAGAGCAGCAGCCGGGGAGGCAGGCCCGATGTGCAAGCCCAGGGCTGACACCCAAATCCCCGTTCTCCTGTCCGATGTGGCTTCACGTAGCCGTGGAGACAGGAGGAGCCTCCGTGCACGCTGCTGAGTGAAGGCAGCCAGCCTGGGAAGGCCACACGCCGCGTGATTCCAACCGCGTCGTTCTGGAAAAGGCAAAGTGCGGGGGCAGCAAAGATCTGGAGCTGCAGCGCGGTGGGGGGGCTGCGCGTGGGGGCATCGTCAGGACAGTGAAGCTCCCGGGTGAGCAGCGGTGGTAGATCCGCATCCAAATCCACAGTACCCATCACTGAGTGAAGCCTGATGTGAACTGTGGTCTTGGTGACCATGTGGGGTCACCACTGTAAGGGACGCACCCTCGGGCCCGTGGGCTGGGGCGCGGGGAACACGCTGTGCCTTCCACCCAATTTTGCTGTGAATCAAAACCGCTCTAAACAAATTAAAGTCTATGTAAGAAAATGGCTTCAAAAACGTTTACTTCGAAACACCTCCTTTTAACAGAAATAGTAACAATGTAAGCATTTTCATTAAAGTCTTCAACAAATGTGCAAGAATAGGAACGCCTTAGCCGTTAGGGCAGGAGTACCGTGCACGTGGGGAGAGCCGCCCACGATGGCTCTGCTGACACACCGCACAAAACCACATGTGCACCGCTTCACAATTGTCACGTCCCAGAGTCTCTGCGAACCGTTGCCACGCCGTGGCCAGAGCTGTCTGCCCTGTCAGAGGTTTGATTTTCAGCCCACACGCCTCCATCCTTTGCTTTAATTTATAAAACAAATTGCTGTATACAAACGTCTCCCCTCTGGTGGGCACAGTATTAGCCACACACTTTGCACGTGAGCTGCCAGACGGGCCTGCGAGCTGTTGGCGACATGGCGGTATCTAAGGAAAGGTCTCACCTGGTAACAAGTCAAGGGGCCCAGCACAGACCCGTCGGGCACGAGGGGCTTGTGGAAAGCAGTTTGCTTGTTGACGCCTTCCCGGCGGGGTCCCAGCTACCTGCGCGTCCCCACACCCAGCTGGGACACCCCTGCCAGACCCAGCAGTGGGCTCGAGGGCCCTGCTCTGCGGTTCCTAACATCGGTCTTTGGAGTGGATGTTACTGGTGAGAGCGGGGTGCTGGCTGAAACAGGTCTCCGTGCCGCGAACCCCGCTGCGCCACCCAGAAGCCCAGGCCAGGGGAGAGGGGGGTGTCTAGAACCCTGGGGGGTGTCTAGAACCCTGCACTGCACTGGAGGGCCCTGGGCAGCGGGAGGAGGGGTCAGAGGGGCGCCCAGTGCTTGGCGTTCTTGTCCTAGCACCTCGGGGCTGGGTGTGGATCTGCCACGTCCTGTTCCCTGCCAGGCACCGAGTGGCTCCCTGAGAAACCCTTGTTGGGAGGCGGGGGCAGGACCACAGTGTAGGCCTCAGCTCTGATTGTTCTACCGTCAGCTCCTCCCCCACACCACCAGCTGCCACCTGGAGCAGAGCTGCCCTCACGAGGCACTCGGAACCCACACTGCGGTCAAGGGGGCTTGAGGTCTCTGCAGCCAGCGGGGGGTGCGCGGCATTTCCACGCACAGAGGCGGGAGGGGCCCTCTCACCCGGGAGCTCAGAGAGGGCTCCTGCCACACCTGACACCTGAGGGCTTACAAATCACCAATAATTGGCCTCTTTTTAGAAAACCTTCAGTTCAGCTTTGTCAAGCTGCTCCTCCCACTAAGGGGCTGAGGGCGATAGGTCGGATTACCAGAAGGGGAGCTGTGCTTTCTCAGGAAGACGCGCACGTCCGTGGGTTCTAGATTTGCTTCCTACTTTAAGGCGAGGGTTCACCATACGTGTATCTTTTAAAATTTCCTAATTCTGAGTGTTGTATCCCTGATAAAAATATTTTCCAGAAATCTAATGCATAACATAAGACATCATGGAGGCACTGCTTAGTGTTTTCAGAAATATATTTTGTGCAGATTTAGTTTTCAATTTTTCTCTTTCTCGCTTTTTTTGGTCTACTGGTGCTTTGGTGAGCAACGCTTTAGAATCGTGATCCACTTTCCCCCGTGAGTCCAACCAGCTGGTCGGGACCAGCACGGCCAACCTGGGCACGGTCTCACTCCATCCTCCAACCACAGCCCCGAGCCGCGCGCTCGGCAGGAAAACACGCAAATACTCACAACGGGAACTTACCAGGATTTAGAAAATGTTCCGAATTTGTAAAAATTCTTCATTGCAGTGTCTCCCTGTAGGCACTTAAACTCCCGCCCCCGCCCGTACTCTGCTCACAAAGCACGGCTCCTCCTGACGCCTGGGCCGCGTCTGGGATGTGGCGCAGCTGCCACTCACGGAAAAAAGGCATGAGAGGAGCTTCGACATCACCGGTACACTTTATTCCTCGGGACATTACACGCTCACGTTCCTGGCGGAGCAGGTCAGCGCACTGAGTTCTGTTTCTGCGGCAAATGTGCACCTTCGAAAGTGTGTGACAGTCCCCCTCGGACAGGGTCACCGCGGGTCCTCCGCGACGCAGGCACAAGAAGCAAATTCCTCCAGCCCTAAGCTGGCCTGTCCGGCCCGGACGCGAGAGACTGTTCTGCTCCGAGAAGAGCCCGCCGGGCGCCTCCCTGCGTGGCCTCGGCGGCAAGCGTCCCTCCCCGGCCGCCCTCGGAGCCTGTGCCCAGCCTGGCATGCATATGCTGTGGTTAAGGGTAAAGTTACAGGGTCAGTCACGTGTGTCCACGGCAGAGACGTGCGACCTCACACGGACTCCTCGGTGGACAGCAGTAGTGGGTTGATGTACTCGAAACCTTCAAACTCAGACTGGTCGATTCTCTTGATGACGTCCCTGCAAGCAAAGCAAGGACAGGGAGGAGTGGCAGGCAGGGTTCACGTCCCTCGTGAGCGTCGCTGCCTGCACGTAGGACCGAGTCCTCCCCCCAGAGCCACGAGCGACCGGGTCACCCACGCCAGGCTGCCTGCGCGGGGCTCGCCCGACACGCTCCGCCTGCGTGTCCCCAGTGAGGGGCAGGGCACCCCGACCTCGCCTGGCCCAGCCAGCAGGACTTACTCGTCGTCGGGGGTCAGCTGCACGGGCTCGCTGGTGAACTGCGTGTCGAAGTTGTCCAGCCCATAGTCATCCGCTATCTGCGGCTGGAACGGTGGCAGGGCCTGCTTCTTCTCCAGCTTGGAAAACAACCGAGAGGGACCAGGTGAGCGCCGGGCACCAACTCTACCGGAATCGGTTTTTTACACGTACTTAGATCACAGAACGCATAGAAAGAAACAGCATTTCAATCTGCCCTGGATTTGAATGCCAATTCCTTTTTCTTAAAACAAAAATCTAGAAAACGGCCAAAGTCAGAAAAATTCCACTTGAGCTCAAAAATACCTAAAGTGCAGGCTGTGCTGGCCACGCATCCGGGAGGGGCGGGAGCCCCGGCCACCCACTCGAAGCCACCACATCTGGATCTGCGCCCAGAGCGGCCACTGCCACTTAACCAGCCCAGTGGGGGCTTTTCACATCTCGGGTCCCCCCAAAAAGCAGGACTGGGCTTCTCCGTCCCGACAGGCCGCTGCCTGGCACAGGTGAGCACCCGCCACTCCCACGCGGTGACACGGCCACTCTCACCCTCTCGTCTGCTGACCAGGTCTGAACGAGGACCCCAAATTCACGGGCTGGAAACGTGCTCCCAGGGCAGCGGCATTGGGAGTGGGCCCAGCAGGAGACCCCGTCCCACGGACGGGTTCCTGCCGCTGGGACAGGGCTCGGGGGTGGGTCCCCCTCCACCTTCTGCCCTGTGAGGTCACTGTCCCCACCCCGGGCCTAGTGGGCAGGGCTCCACCGTGGGAGCAGAGATGCCAACTCTGCTGGCACCTTGACCTTGGCCTCCCAGCCCACAGCAGTGAGAAGGAAACCTCTGCCCCCTACGAAGTGCCCGGTCTCAGGCGTCCTGTTCCAGCAGCACTAAGGGACCAGGACACTCATTGTCCCACCCACTTGCTCCTCACTCGCCCTCTCTCGCCCACACGTCCCCAGGTGTGCGCTGCGATCGTGTGCTCATTCCTAAGAACTGAGGTCAGTCTGTGAGCAGAGACTCCGTCCCCCCTCGTGAAGCCACCACTGGACAGGCTGGAGGGCAGGAGGACATCACATCCGGTCAGCTCCCTGCCGTGCCAGCCACACACGAGGCCGGGGAGCAAGGAACCAAAGCTCGGAGCCGGCCCCCTCGCTGGCGGGGCAGCCTAGTTCCAGCAACAGCACCAGGTCGCCTGGGAGCCGCCACTGCCTTCCCACTGGGGGAGCCGAGAGAGCCAGGCTCGGGAGCCCCCCGCCCATGTGGCTCCCTGTCCAAGATGCTGGACCAGCCCACGGCCCGCCTGGCGGGGGAGCAGGGCCACTTCATGAACAAGGCCAAGATCTGCCTCTGCCCACCAGCCTCCTCCCTCCATCGAGGGGCCCAGAGTGGTCACGGGCACCAATCGTAACAAAAACCACAGCAGGAATGGAATATTAAAAAAAAAAATCCCTGCACCTTTCTGAAGACCTGTAAAAAAACATAAATTCTACTACTGACATTGGTGGAAGAAATTGGGATGTCATGGAAATAGACAAACACTTCCCGCATGAGGAAATGGGCTGGGCAAGGGTTGGGGACATGGGGCCCCAGGGCCACACAGCCAGCAGGTCCCGTGGCCAACCGCCAGGTGGAGGGGACACGTTTGTCACCGTGACAATGCCAGGGAGGCGCAGAGGAGGGAAGGGGCTATGCCAGCGGGCGGAGGGGAGTCCCGTGTGCGCCGAGAACCCCGGGGGCAGGGAGGGGCCGGGCTGGGTGAGGGTGGGCCCAGCAGGGCTGTGGGGACACGGATGTCCCCTTCATTCACCCATCATCTGTATTCTCCATCAGCACAAAGTATTTTCAGATAAAAAGTGAAAAAGGAGACTGAGCAGGTGGTTCACGCCTGTGCTCCCAGCACTCTGGGAGGGTCGCTTGAGCCCAGGGGTTCAAGACCCGCCTGGGCAACACAGTGAGATCCCATCTCTACAAAAAATTTTCTAAAAAAATTAGCCCGGCGTGGTGGCGCCTGAGGTCCCAGCTACTCAGGTGTGAACAGAGCTGCGGCGCTTTACCAGGTCCCAGTCGATGCTGCGGAAGAATGCGTGGGACTTGATGTCGGAAAATCCGGTCTGCGGCCGGCAGCCAAGCCTCTCTTTGGGGTCCTGGGGGTTAGAGGTCAAATAAGGACAAGTCAGCCCTGAGCAAAGCAGCCCCCGACCCACGCACACGCTCGGCGGGAGACCCCCAGCTGCTCCCTCAATGCCTCCCCACTGTTAAGCTTCTCCAGTCACAATTTCTCATTATTTTATTTGGTTAAATACGAATACAAAGGGACGGTTCGCAGGATGCAGAGCTCAAATGTCAAAGCGGAAACCGAAGCCCGGTCACTGGGCATGGCAGCTGACGGCCTGGCCCGCCAGCACTGCTGAGACAGCACTCGCAACCGCGAACCAGACACCTCGTCACCATGGCTGGAAACGTACCTTGTTTAAAAATCCCTTCAAAACGTGGGAGGCTTTGACGGACAGGAACCGGGGTATCCGGATCGGCTTCTCCAGGATAACTGCAAGGATGGGGGCCCGGTGAGCCTGGTGGCCCGTCCCACCCTTCCCACACCCTGGCAAGAGCCATAAGCCATGGCCCGCTGCGTCCTCCCTGGGTGGTGGCACGTCTGTGACCAGGCGGTAGCCAACAGCTCCCCCCGCCCTGCCATCACAGGTGCACGGCGCCCTGCACACCAGCCACCAGAGGGCGCCGCAGGGACCATCTGCGTTCCTGGACCCCAGCGGCCTGGCGGGACCCCCACCAGGAGCAGGTGTCTGGTGCTTCTGGGAGGTGGGGTGGGGCGGGGGGAGTCGACAACTGGCTGGGCACAGCCATCGCCCCGGGCTCCAGGTGGGCACCTGGCCGGGGCACAGGAGAGAACCAGGCCAGGTTCTGTTTCCCTGAGACCCTCAGTGAATCACCCCACCCCACCGCCATCCTCCCAGGCGCACGTCCCTGAGAGCCGGGGTGCGGGGAGGGTCTGCACAGAGGCACGGTCAGGTGTGCTCCCCGCAGCGCTGCATGCGCCAACCTGGGGACCCCCGTCCGCACCCCCACAAAGGGAAGGAGACACACCTGCGAGGCAGGGAGGGCCCCGAGCGTAGGCAGCCACGCACCTTGGAATAGGTAGTCCTCCGTGTTCATGTCGGGGTTGTCGGTGATGATGTCGAACGGGGAGCGTCCTGCCATCATCTCAAACATGAGGACCCCCAGCGCCCACCAGTCCACGCTGAACCCTGCGGGAGAGCACACGGCCGTCACACCGGGCGGGCGGCCACGCGGGTCAACGTGGGTGTGCTCGGCACGCAGGCAGCAGGGCCCCGGGGGGAGTCTGTGTCGCCCACCCCGCGCCCCCTCCCTGGGCACCTGGCTTCCCTCCGCCCCTCCTGGGGGCTGGTCTTTCCTTTCTCGGCTGCAGAACTGCTTGCACGTTACGCTGTCAACCTCTGTGCGGGTGTCCCAGGGCGCCACTGGGCCCCTGGCTCTGTCGGGGGCATCTCCGTCCACACACAGGCGTGGAATACCGAACCCACCAGCCACTGTCCCTCCTCACACCCGCTTTCACGTAGCTAAGCTCGAAAAAGCCTCTGAGACAGCAAAGATACTGTCCTGTATTTTCTTGCACTTTCATCGTTTTGGGTTTTTTCATGTTCAAATAGTCAGTCTGCTGGGATTGAATCTTAGTGCACGGGGGAGTGGGAGACTCTGACTTCATTTTTTTTTTTTTGAGACAGAGTCTCACTCTGTTTCCTGGGCTAGAGTGAGTGCCGTGGCGTCAGCCTAGCTCACAGCAACCTCCAACTCCTGGGCTTAAGCGATCCTCCTGCCTCAGCCTCCCGAGTAGCTGGGACTACAGGCATGCACCACCATGCCCGGCTAATTTTTTCTATATAGATTTTTAGTTGTCCAGATAATTTATTTCTATTTTTAGTAGAGACAGGGTCTCGCTCAGGCTGGTCTTGAACTCCTGACCTCGAGTGATCCACCCGCCTCGGCCTCCCAGAGGGCTAGGATTACAGGTGTGAGCCACCTCGCCTGGCCCGACTTCATTTTTTTTAATATGAAGGGGTGGGGGGCTGTGCAGAGGGCTGCTCAGTCTCCTTGTTTTTGTTCAGACGTGGTCTCACTCTGCCGCCCAGGCTAGAGTGCCGTGGCTTCATCACAGCTCACTGCAGCCTCCAACTCCTGGGCTCAAGCAATCCTCCCGCCTCGGCCTCCTGGGTAGCTGGGACTACAGAGGCCACCACACCTGGCTGAGTTTTTTCTCGTCTTTTTGGTAGAGACAGGGTCTCACTCTTGCTCAGGCTGGTCTCGAACTCCTGAGCTTGAGTGATCCTCCCGCCCGGGCCTCCCAGAGTGCTGTGATGACAGGTGTGAGCCACTGTGCCCGGCCCTGACTTCAGTTTTGCTCAAGGACGGCCATCAGCCTGCTCCTCCCTGCGCCCCAGTCCCGGGCTGGACTCTAGACTTTCTTCCTGGCCACCACCCCTCTCTGGCCGCAGAGTGACGTCCATCGAACAGCTTCCCGGGGGCCCAGTTACCCGAGGGGGGCGGCCTGCCCACGCTGCCTGCCCCAGCCCCATTTTAATGGCAAAGAAAATGTGTGAAACATGTGCAGACATGTTTATGAGACGCTTCACTGGAAGCACTAGAATGCAAAAGTGGCTGGGCGTGCGCAAACGCACACACGTGTGTGCAGTGCAGCACACACACACGCAGATGCACGCTATGTCCCATTGTGGTTTCACACCCAGAGAAGGGGGCGGAGCAGACACGCCCCCCAGTGTCCTCGGTACCCTTGGTGTTTGCCGCCATGGGCAGCACCGTGCTTCTCCCACAGCCGCAGACGCGGGGCTCTGGCTGTCTTTGCTGTCTGCACCCTGTCCTCCTCCCCGCCCACGGCTCCTTGCCAGCTGGAGCCCAGCATCCTGCACCAGGACACACGCGAGGGGACACAGGAGGACCGCGCGGGTTCTGGCGAGCGGCTGGGGAGAAAGCGGGAGTCACGTGTGGCTTCTGCGTGGGAGACGGTCGGGAGCCGCCCTCTCTGGCTGCCGGCTGGGCCCCGAGCCCTTGTCTCGGACCCTTGGCAGCGTGGGCCCCAGGCAGGTCCCCCTCCCTGCCCCTGCCCCGAGGGGCCGGGCCGCGTCCCACCCACGCCTGTCCCCGTGGGCCACGCGGCCCCCACCCTGCCCGGCGCAGCGGTGCTCACCGTACTCCTCTCCCCGCAGGATTTCGGGCGCGATGTAGTTTGGGGTTCCGCAGAAGGTGCTCGTCGTGTCCCCGGGGCCCAGGCCTTCCTGTGGGGACAGAGCTGCCAGGAGGGCGGGAATCACGCAGACACGACACCGCGGGCGGAGGGGCACCTGGGAAAGCTGCCCGGGCAGCTCAAGGGAGAGGCGCCTCCTGCCCCCACCCAGGCATCCGGGCCACCGCGGCGCTGTCCGGCCGTGACCGCGGGAGGGCGCGGCGCTCACCTTGCACATGCCGTAGTCCGTCAGCTTGATGTGCCCGTCGGCATCCAGGAGGACGTTGTCCAGCTTCAGGTCGCGGTAGATGATCCCTCTCTCGTGCAGGAAGTTGAGGGCGATGCAGATCTCCGCCGCGTAGAACCTGGGGCCGGGTGACGCCCGCATCAGCAGAGCCAGCGGGCGGCCGCCAGCCCCTCCCACAGACCCGTGTCCTCAGAGGACGAGGCGCAGGGTGGCCCGCGGCACACGGACGCTCGGTGTCGCTGGTCCCAGGGAAACGCAGAGCAGCCCCACAAGGAGACACCCAGGACGGCGGCTGCTGTCACAACAGAAGTGACGCACAGCAGGACGTGGGGAGGGGACCCTGGGCACTGCTGGGGGTGTGGAACGCGCAGCCCCTGGGAGATCAGCACGGTTGTTCTTCCGGAAAACTGAACAGAACTGTTGCCCAGCCATTGCCGGCTGGGGTCCACCCAAAAGGGCTAGAGCAGGGTCTCCTGAGACCACCCGAGCGCCCTGCTCGGAGCAGCCCAGTGTCCACTGAGGGACGGATGGGTAAATGGGTGTCACTCAGCCCAACAAGGAAGGACATGCTGACACCTGCCAAGCACGGACGGCCCGTGAGGACACGGTGCTCAGTGAAATCAGCCAGACACAAGGGACGGCCACAGCACGAATCCCCGCACGCGAGGTCCTCAGGACCCCCAGACCCACAGAGCCAGGAAGTGGGGTGGTGGGTGCGGGGCGGGGGTTAGCGTCTCAGGGACAGTCTCACTGGAGGAAGGTGGAGAGTTCTGGAGGTGGCCGTGGTGACGGTTGCACAACAGCGTGGATGTACTGAATGCCACCAAACTGTGCGCTTAAAGGTGGTTAAAATACCAAGTTTTGTGCTGTGTGTATTTTCTCAGTTAAAAAAAATCAAACGTGTGGGTGGTGTGCTGTTTTCCACTTATGGCACCCAACAGCCCCGGCTCCCACCTCGCCCAACTCCCACCTGTCCCGGCTCCCACCTGTCCCATCATTCTCCAGTCCCAGGTCCCACCTGTCCTGGTACCTACCTGGCCAGGACCCACCTGTCCCAGCTCCCACCTGTCCCGGCTCCCACCTGACTCAGCTCCCACCTGGCCTGGCACCCACCTGGCCTGGCATCCATCTGTCCCGGCTCCCACCTGTCCCAGCATTCTCCAGTCCCAAGTCCCACCTGTCCTGGTACCTACCTGCCCCAGCTCCCACCTGCCCAGGACCCACCTGTCCCAGCATCTACCAGTCCCAGCTTCCACCTGTCCCGGCTACCACCTGTCCCAGCTCCCACCTGGCCCAGCTCCCACCTGGCCAGGACCCACCTGTCCCAGCATTCTCCAGTCCCAGCTCCCACCTGTCCCAGCACCCACCTGTCCTGGCTCCCACCTGGCCAGGACCCACCTGTCCCAGCATCCTCCAGTCCCGGCTCCCACCTGTCCCAGCACCCACCTATCCTGGCTCCCACCTGGCCAGGACCCACCTGTCCCAGCATCCTCCAGTCCCAGCTCCTACCTGGCCTGGCAAGCTCCTCACCTGGCATGTTCCTCCGGGAGCTTCCTCTGTCTCTGCATGTGGAACATGAGGTCCCCACCGTTGACGTATTCTATGACCAGGAACAACCTGCGCAGGAGAGAGGGGATCACAGGATGAAATCACTGCAGAGTCAACCTTGCCTGGACAAGAGCGCGCTGTGAGCAGCCTCGTGAGCTGGCCCGTCCCCAGGAAGTGCTCCCCCTCCCCCCTCCCCCTCCCTCTCCCTCTCTCTCTCTCTCTCAGCCCTGGATGGAGCAAAGAGCTGCGGGGCCCCCCCGGCAGCAGAGAGGGGCTGACACAGGCGGGCAGGGAGGAGTCACATGGTGACATGGTCCAGCAGATGACAGCTCTTGGCCGCTGTGTCCAGGCAGACCCCAGGGCGGGCAGCGTGGGGGGCCCAGGAGTGAAGGTGACATCTGTCTCCAGGTGAGGCCAGAGGGGCGTGGGTGGGGCGGGGCCAGGACACACCTGACCAGAGCTGCTGTGGGCTGGTCACCTGAGGAGACAGAGGGAGCTGGTGGGAGTCTGGGTGGGAGCCTGGCCGCCAGGACCCAGACCGGGCCGGCGTGGGGACGACACCGCAGGCCGCAGGGGCCTCCAGTCCCGATGTGGCCACAGTGCGTGTGAGATGCCGCCAGCCCTCCCAGTGGGCAAGCTGAGGCAGCCGCTGGGGTCAGGGGAGGTCAGGTGGGACGCGGTGTCCAGGTTTCATCACCATGACCACGGCGTAAGGAACTGACATCCGGCGATGTCACCTGGACCACCCACAGGCCCGTCACATCTCAAGACAACCGACCATGTGGTTTTTTTCACCAATAAGATCTTTCCCACATTCAATGAGATTCAATTTTCAAAATTAAATTCACACACAATTTTCCAGAAATCCTCTGCTGAGGGCCCCTGGCGGGTTTTTAGGTCAAGGCCCCTCCGGCGCCCGAGGTGTTCATTTGCCTCTGAAACGTCCGCGGCTCAGGGGTGCAGGGAAGAAACAGGGACGGCACCAAATCCACGCGCATCTCTCGTTCCCGTGCACGAGCTCTGGCCGCCAAAGTCTGAGCTGGTCCTCTGACATGCCAACTCGCCGCTGGTATGTGCCGACCCTGCCCCGCCTCCCCTGAGCTCCCCAGACGAAGCCAGGGAGGGCAGAGGTCACCTCCACCAGCAGTGACACGGCTGCAAATCACCTAAGAGGCTTTCAAGTATGTGCTGAGCCTGGAGGCAGCTCCTGAACACACACACGGAAAGCAGAACAGAAGCCCCGAGCACCAGGCAGGAGCCAGAGGTTTCCACCTGGCACCACCCCGAAGGGATGCCCAGCGCATGGGGGCAGGGCCGGCTGCCCCTTTACTCGTCTGCTTGCCTCCAAAGGACGCGCTTTGGAATTCTCCGGTAACCTTGCCCGGCGCTGCTGCTCGTTTTGTGAACCAGGTGTTCTTGGAGCGGGACACGGCCTCACTCCCGTGCACACTGTGGCTGCCGCAGAGACCGGCCCACGAGCACGTGTGCCGGGAACCACGCTGGCCACGTCCTAGTGTTAACTCAGTGATCTCAGCCTTCGCACGGGGAAGTTCTGCGAACGTCGTCCGATCTGTGGAGGACACCTAAGACCTAAAAACTACTCAGAAAGGTTTTTAAAAAGTATTTATTTACAACTCTTAGGGTGCCATCAAAGCACAGGACTTACATCGTTTGCTACCACCAGGAACTGCTCCGACAGCCCCGTGAGGTGCTCCCGGGAAAGGCCTCGGGGCCTCTGGATTCGTTTCCGCTTTACGGGATAACGGATTTTTACACCAGGGACAAAGGCAGAGCCGTTTCTGGAGAACATGAAGAGGAGCACTAGCTCAGGAGAAAAGCCTGGACACGATGCCTTGGGAAGCTGGAAAACTTCAAGGAGACATTAAAAGCCTGGAGGAGTAGACGCAGGGGCAGCTTCCTTTTTCTGTCTGGACAAAAGCCGTCACGGGAGCCTCACGGGAGCTCCGCGAAAGCCATTTCTTCACGGCGGTCTAGGCCCGGGGCGCCCGCTGGTCCGCGAGAGCGCATTTAATCTGCACGGTCCTTGCGCTTGGGCTGCAGTGACCGTGGACCGGGGAGCGTTTGTTCCTTTGCTAAAGCAGCCGCGTCCCTTCCGATCGTTTTCTTTTCGTCTGCGCGTACATCTTAACACCACTCTGCACTTCTTCACAGCAAAGCTCCAACACCACAGCCTGGTCCTGCCACTCTGGACTGTGGCTCAGGGCGAGCGGCCGCTGTGACAGGACGCTGAGGTGTCCACGGCAGAGCACGGCCAAGTTCACGCCTCTTCTCACGCCAGCACCCTGTGGGTGCCCAGCAGTGGGTGCCCTCCCCCTGGCGGTGCCAAGCTGGGATCCTCCCGTCTCTGGCCTCTGCTGCCTCTTCCCGCCGGGTGGCCCCTCTCCAGTCAGAGCTTCCCCGGGAGGCTGGGGGTGCGTGTGGCGGGGCCGGGGCTGCCCCCGCTCCCCCCACCCACACGCGCTCCGCACCGAGTAGGGGGAGAACAGTCCAGGGGTCTCCTCAATATGCAAAAAAAGGCCGGCACGGTGACTCACGCCTGTAATCCTAGCACTCTGGGAGGCCAAGGCAGGAGGATCACTCGAGGTCAGGAGTTCGAGACCAGCCTGAGCAAGAGCGAGACCCCGTCTCTACTAAAAATAGAAAAAAATGTGGACAGCTAAAAAATATATATAGAAAAAATTAGCTGGGCATGGTGGCGCATGCCTGTAGTCCCAGCTACCTGGGAGGCTGAGGCAGGAGGATTGCTTGAGCCCAGGAGTTTGAGGTTGCTGTGAGCTATGATGATGCCACAGCACTCTAGCCCAGGGAACAGAGCGAGACTCTGTCTCAAAAAAAAAAAACAAAAAAAAAAAACCGCAAAAAAATACGCCAAAAATTAGTAAAAATTAACAAAAACAACCAAAGAGAAAGGGGCACAAATGCGAGACCCAGGTCCTGACCCGCCGCGCCCGGCCCCCCAGAGGGACGGGCAGGGGCACCCGCGTGCAGGCAGGGCCGTGGCCCGAGCACGCTCACAAAGCTCCCGGAAGGCGCTGGGCCTGGGCTTCCCCCTCGGTGCGGCCGACCTGATCCTGCGACACGGCCACCCCCGCCCGGCGCAGGGGACACGGAGGGCAGGCCCACAGGGCGCTGAGAATCGAGGGCGTAAGGTAACCCGGAGCCTCAGGGCGGCCACCACCCGTCTGTGCACAGTGTTCCTGGAACGCTGACGCGCACGCTTCCTTGCACTCGGTCTACGACTGCTGTGGCGCCAGGACGAGCCGTCACCGCGGAGACCGTATGGCCCACAAAGGAGAAAGGGTTTTCTCTCTGGCCTTTTAAGAACAAGTTTGCTGAGTGCTGGTGTGAGCAGTGACAGCGACAACACCAGCCGTGTCCAGGGCCCTCACTGCAGCCACGCCCGACCGAGCCGTCTGCGCGTTCACTCATCTAAGCCAACAGCGTGAAGTTCCAGCATTTCCCCTATTTTACACATGGGGAAACCGAGGCACAGGGAGGGCGAATAGCCTTTCCAGGGTCACACAGCTACAGGCTAATAAGACCCAACACCGGGCAGCCCGGGTGAGTCCAGAACCCACCCCTGTGAACCCAGCCGGGTCTGTCCCCACATCACAGTGGCGGCCCCGCAGAGGACAGGGCCCCAGAGGGAACTGGGGGGGAGGCAGGAGACAAGGAGTCAGCCCAAGATGGTCCCGGAGCAGAGAGAAGGCAGAGAGAGGGATGGAGAGGAGACACAGAGGCTGAGGCCCCAGGGGACAACCTGAGGACGGAAGCACTGTCACTACACGTGGCCAGAAACCGGACCCCCACCCAGAGAAAGCTGCAGGGACGTGAAGGCACCGAGGACACTCACAGGTAAGAAACGGTGACGAAGCTGACCCGACAGAAAGATCTTTTTTTTTTTTTGAGACAGGGTCTCACTCTGTCACCCCAGCTGGAGTGCAGTGTCGTCATCATAGCTCACTGCGGCCTCCAACTCCTGGGCTCAAGCGATCCTCCTGCCTCGGCCTCCCTAGTAGCTGGGACTACGGGTGTGCACCACCACACCCGGCCAATTTTTCTATTTTCTGTAGAGACAGGGTCTTCATATGTTTCCCAGGCTGGTCTCGAACTCCTGGCCTCAAGCAATCCTCCCCCCTCGGCCTTCAGAGTGCTGGCATTCCAGGTGTGAGCCACCGCACCTGGTCCCAGCAGAAGGCTATGTTGTCAGAAGAAACCTTCCCGTGGGGAGTGGGGGTGGGCTGGCCTGGGATTTCTCCGTGGAGGATAAATGCAGAACACGCACGTGAAACACCTGCAAGCCTCTGAGGGCAAGCGTGGCCCGGGGCGGGTGGGGCAAGCGCAGGGTCCTCCCTGCACACGCCCGAGTCAGGGGACACTGCCTGGCAAGGAAACAGACACCTTAGGAGGAAGCAACACAGCAAAGCGCTATGGAAGGGCCAGGTGAGGAAGTCACCACCTGGGAAACGGAAGGATCGACATTAACAAAACCAGGAGGCAGAGGGAGAGGGGCCACCCTCCCGCCAAGATAATTCCATGCTCTTTAGAATCAGGAAAAATTTAAATGCCCTCGTCCTTCCCCAGCACACATGGTGCCCAGCCCAGGGAAGCCCCTCTGTCCTTCCTGCACGGCTGTCCCCAGTGAGGCCCTCGGGCAGGGCCCCTCCCACACGGTCACAGCCGTGGTCCCTGCTCCCTCTCCACGCAGTCCCGAGACACGGGCCGGTGCACACGCGCACCCTGCGCCCTGCAGTCCTCCGCGGCACTGCACCTGCCGGTGCTGGTGGCCGGTTGTGGGGAGTCACTCTCTGCTCTGTTAGGAAAGCGGTCTCCCTCTCCAGAACCGCAGGCAGGTGTGAAAGTCCGACGTACAGAGAATAACACAGGAAGAATCGAGCCGGATTAAGTGGCATTTACTGTCTATTAACAGCAGCTGCTCGGAGCCAAGAAGAACTTGCTCGAGTGCCTACATCAGCACGAGGCCTGCGACGCGTCCCTGAGCCAACACGGTGTGTGTCCGTGTGCTCTAACGGGCACTGCTGGGTTAGGGGAAGAAAGAAGAATCCTTATTGTCCCCCATGCAGAGACCCCTTTGCGACAGCCAAGCCCTCGCAGACACGTCACTGCTTTATTTACCAGATTTCCCCTGCGGGCTGCCTGGGAGCCACGGCACTGCCCGGAGTCATCCGGTTTCCTGTTGTGCTTGATCCTGCCGGGAAGTCAGGACATGGGACACTCTTCTGGCCCCTAGCACCAGGCCCACGGCAAACCTCAGGGTGACAGTTTCAGCGAGAAAGCAACGAGCCAAGAGAAAGTCCTCATAAAACCCGCAATTACCTCCCGTGGCCAGAGAGGAGCGGTCGTGCCCAGCACACCCACCTCGGAGAGGTTCCTTTGGAACCCGGTTGGGCTGCCAGTGGCCAGATCCCCCCGGGAGTCCCGGTGGCTGTGCTGTCAAACCTCTGCAAAGTTGGGGACGATTCCTCCCTCTACACACGCTGCCGGTTCTGTTTCTCTGGAGAACCCGACCACACAACGCTGAACACCTGCTCCCTTCTGGGTGCCTGGAACCCGGTATGGGTCAGACAGACGGTCCCGACGTGACCGGCCCCCTGCGAAAGCCCTGAGTTGTCACAGTTGCTGCTGCAGGGACGGGGCGAGGACTCCTGGAAGCGTGTACTGGGCTCTTCTGAATTTGCCCTCCGCGCCGTTTCTCTCTGCCAGTTTTGCTTTCTCCTTTAGTTTGCAGTGAACCTTAGCCTTGAGTACAACCATACGCAAGTCCTGGAGTCGCCTTAGTGAATCACTGAACCTGGGGTGGTCTTGAGGACGCGACACAGAACATACTCAAATAACTTTTCCAATAAACAAATCAGGTGAGTCCAAGTCAACTGGCCCAAAGAAATTCTGAACAGAGCACGGATTTAATATTCTAGAACACTAGTTTTCAAGCTTCTTTAAAGCGCATGAGTGAGGCTGTTAGTCCTTATTAATTCATTCCACCAGTCAGTAAGATCCACAGCTCACAAACCTGTCTCCCCGCGCACTCTGGCCGCCACAGCGCCGGCCCAACGCCTGCGTCCAGTGGGTGCTTTCCATAAATGTTTCATAAGAGGAATTAAATAACTTAAGTGCAGATTATTAACTTTACTTAATATGACACCAACCAACGAGAACAACAACGAGACTCTGATGACCCAAAACCCTCATGCTTGCAACCAGGAGAGCCCAAGGACCACGGCCGAACCCGCAGGCCAGACTCAGCTTCCTGCGGTTCAGGAAGCAGAACACCAGGACACCTTTCCTTACCGACTGGTGGTCTGGAAGCAGGAGTGTAAGCCGACCAGGAAGGGGTTGCTGGAAGCCTGCTCAAACACGTGCTTCTCCGTCTGCACCCAGTCAATGTCCTGAAATAGAAAACAGGGCGTGTTAATGAGGCTCTGACACTTCACAGGCATCCTGGGGAAGGCGGGGGCAACGGGGGAAGGCCTCTCTTCTCTGCTTTCCGGAAGACAATGCAGAGGGAAGATGCGCTAGGAGATGCATCACCACCACTGTCACCGTCCACCCCACCTCTGTCACCATCATCACCACCATCGTTGACATTGATCATCCCTCCACCCCCACCCCCCTCCCCCACCCCCCTCCCCCACCATCACCATCACCATCATCACCACCATCAATCATCCCTCCACCCCACCTCGACCTCCCCCACCCCCACCATCATCACCATCAATCATCCCTCCACCCCCACCTCCACCATCATCACCATCATCATTGACATTGATCATCCCTCCACCCCCCTCCCCCTCCCCCACCACCACCACTATCATTGCCATCATTTAGCACCATCACCAAAGCCACCAGCTCTGCAGTACGGTGGCCTCTGGCTCTGGGTTGTCCACACACTGCCTCACGTGTCCCCCATGACAGCTCTGGGAGGCGGATATTATTATCTCCACTTAAGACACGAGCAAACTGAGGGTGGAGAGTTAAACCGGTTCTCCCAGGTCCCACAGCTACTGGCGATAAGCGGGGGGCCAGGCCCACACCCCCCTCCAGAGCCGTGGCCCCCACCACAGGGCCGCCTGCCCCATTCCTGGAGCCCAGCAAAATGCTGTGAGATCAGAGTCAACCTCAGGGTCACCAGGGCTGCGCGGTGCCAGTCAGCCCCGTCCCAGCACACGGAGCTGGATGAAGCTCCCAAGCCTTCCCCGCCACCCCTTGTCTTAGGGATTAGGAAGATGGGAAGGAAAGGGACGGTCCCAAATAGTGCTGCCATCCCTGGAGGGGTTTTGGAAACACATTAGCAAACTTCTAGCGAGCGTCTGTCTAGTGAGCCCCAGAGGGTCCACAGGTCCTCCTCGAGGCTCAGTCCTCGGTGTCATTCCCAGGAGAGACAGGGGAATGGCCTCCAAAGCCATTTCTCTAGGCCCCGAGCCACACCGCTTAGCCAATGGCCACTCAGCACGTAGACTTTGGGCATCTCACACCTCCAAACGGGCCGCAAACCGAGCTGTTCACTGGCCCCCGTCTGTCCCCAGCTCCGACGGCTTGGCTGTGACCCCCCCCATCCCTCACTTCCTACATGAGGTCAGGCCACCAGCACCCCCCTGGATCCCCACCCACAGCAGCACCCCCCCACCCAGCTGTATCTGTGCAGGACGTCAGCGTCTGATTCTTATTATATCGACAGCGGGTCACCCAAACAGGAGGGGAACCCCTGAGGGGGACCTGCCACATCCAAGGCATACATGGCACCGCACCGTGCAGTGCCACTGCGCAGAGTCAGAGGACGAAGGTGCTGTCGGAGACTCCTGAGGGAACACGAGGCAGTTCTGGCCTTGAGAGCACAGTGTCTTTGTTGGGAGAAAGAGTTTACTAGAAACTATCGAGCTTTTGAGGTCCCGGACCTGGATAAGGAGTGGGTGACAGTCGCAGCACGGAGTGGCGGGAGGCCTGCCCTCATCACTAAGTTACTGCCTATGGGATGTGGCTCTGAAGTGGCCTGCAGAGCCTTGACAGCTGCCGGTGGCTTTTGCCATCCTCGGGCCCTGCTCCGCGTGGACCGAGTGGCCCGGACGCGCCAGGCCCTGCTTCCTGCCCTCGCTGCCCTCCCCCCCTCCCTGCGGCCCTGGGCACGCTCCACACGGCCTGGCCAAAGGGTGGAAACAGTGCAGACTTCACTCAGTGGGTGAACTGATGAGCAAACCGTGGTCCATCCCCACAGGGAATGTCGCTCAGCCTGACACAGGCTACACCGTGGACGGACCTTGACAACACTGTGCGGAGTGAGAGAAGCCGGACACGGAAAGCCACATAGGGTGTGGCTTCCTCTTACGCGACACGTCCAGACAGGTAACTGCACAGAGACAGCGCAGACTGCTGGTTTCCAGGGGCCGAAGTGGAGGGACCTGGAGCGGCAGCTTAACGGGCAAGGGGTCTCCTGCTGGGCGATGGAATGTCCTGGAACCAGCCAGAGGGGACGGCTGCACAACACTGTATCCCAATGCACTAAATGCCACCAAATTATTCACTTTAACATGATTAAAACGAAAAATTTTATGTGGATTTTGTACCAGTATGTACAATTAAAAGAAAATAAGACACAAAGTCAGAATTAAGATCCCAACAAATAAACCACTGGTGCTGTCACCAGGACATTGTCCTCAGAAGCCACCATGTGGGAAGGTTTGCTGCCCGAGGCTGTGACAGCCCAGTGCTTCCCGCACAGTGGGGTCCTCTCACGGCACAGCACGGGACAGCGGCTCTGGGCACCTCCCTGTTCCACCCTGTTACCTGCCCCGTCCGGCTCAACTCAAGGGATTTCACAGCAAGCGTGGATGACATCATCAAACTCAACTACGGTCACGGGCTGCAAAGCAACCTTTCAGTTGAAGACAGACTGCATATGTGACAGTGGTCCTATGAGACTGTAACACTGTATTTGTTTGTTCTTTTGAGACAGGGTCTCACTCTGTCACCTGGGCTAGAGTGCTGTGGTGTCATCGTAGCTCACAGCAACCTCAAACACCTGGGCTCAAGTGATCCTCCTGCCTTGGCCTCCCAAGTAGCTGGGACTAAGGTATGTGTCACCACACCTGGCTGAGTTTTCTGGGGTCTCGTTTTGCTCAGGCTGACCTCAAACGATCCTCCCGCCTCGGCCTCCCAGAGTGCTGGGATTACAGGCATGAGCCACCACGCCCAGCCTATAATACTACATTTCTTACTGTACCTATTCTACGTTCAGAAGTTTAGATATACAAGCATTTACTGCTGTGTTACGACTGCCTGTAGCACAGGTTTCCATCCCAGGAGCGGTGGGCGGGACCACGCAGCCTGGGTGTGGGCTGGACACACGATCTGGGGGTATCTCAGCGCCTAACGACGTATCTCCCGGAACATACCGCTGCCGTTAGTGCATGACCCTACTCTGACTTTGCAACTCACGAACCCCACAAACATAAGACCGGGACTCCCACTGCGTAGATTTGATCCCCTAAAACCCAAAGCTGGTGAAACAGCCTTTGAACGCCCTCCCCGCGCCCAGGCAAGCCCAGTGCGGCCGGGGACCCGCCGTGGCCCTGCGGGGAGCAGCGCTCACCTCGTCGTCGTGGACCAGCTCCTTCTTCACCACCTTCATGGCGTAGATCTGGTCGTTCTTCTTCAGCCGCACCAACAGGACCTTGGCGTAGCTCCCGCGCCCGATGACTCTGATGAGGTCGAAGTCCTGCAGCCCGAGCCCCTGAGAGATCTTGATCCCGTCCATGCCGTCGATGACCGGCTTAAGGTCCTGGGAGGGAGAAGGCGACCAGGTGGGCGGGAAGCGGGAGACTCGTGCGAGGGTCGGTCACACCTCGCTCGTGCCAGTGTGACACAGGCCAGCCCCTCGGGGCTCAGAGCTCCACGAGCCGTGGTGTCCCGACTCGATTCTACATCCTGAAGATCCTCCCTCAACTCATGTCTAATCAGGGTATGAAAACTGAGCACCGAAGGCTGTTCGTTCCCACAGACCACGGCTCGGGTCACGAGCTGCAGGTGGCCCCTCCAGCAACATGGGACACCCAGGACCCCAGCCCTACTGGGTTGGGCTGGAGAGGTGGCTGAAGGGTCACTCGGCCCAGGGCCATCCGAGCTGGGACCAGGAGTGACCTGGGCACGGCTGCACCGTCAGGGCTCTCCCCTGGGGTCACAAAGCAGGACTAGCTCTGTCTGCCCAGATCTGCCAACCCGCCACGCGAGCGGCATGGAAGTGCGTCACAAAAGAGGACGGCAGCCAGTTCCGGACGGAGCCTGCCACCGCGGAGCATCTCCGGCAAGGACGTCTGTGGTGGAGGAAGGAGTGTCGGTCTAGGGACAGAAGGAGTTTTGCTTTGTGAGGCTTCTGCCTCCTTCCAGACGCAGAGCGGCCAGGCAGAAGGAGCAAGTCCCGGGGGTGGCACTGGTTGGTCACTGGGGAGGCCACGGCCTCCTGAGGCAGAGCGGTTCCTGAGGTTTTGTGACAGAAGTTGGCAACACCGGTGTGCTCTGTTCTTGTTCGGGATTTAGCACCCAGAGCTGGCCGCAGACACGAGGCCAAACTGAACTCGAGTCGGGGAATGACACAAAGAGGCAGAGGGTTTTCCAGGCCAGGAAGACCCAAGAAGGCAAAGAAAGTAAGACTTTGTGCAGACACCATTTGACAGAAATTGCAGCTCAAAAGCCAGCCCGGGACCGCTCTGCGGTGGGTGGAGAGGACACTGGGAGCCCCCACAGCCTCACCCGGCGTGCGGACCCCAAACCACCTACAGGGATTCATTGAGGGGTGCCCAAAGCAAGGCCCAGGAATAAGGACCACCTCCTGGATGCCCATAAGACCCAGCTCTCGCTGACGGTCAGCGCCAGGTCCACAGCACGTCCAGTGCACAGCTCTGTTTCCACGACTGCCCAGAAATGAGCTAATGAACTTTCGAAAGGGACACTGGACAGTTTTGCACACACTCACCTCAGAATCGTCTTTAATGTTGTCATGTTTCCGGGTTGAAGAAATAAAAGCAACTAGTGGAGAGAGGGGGTAAGAAAAGGACATTACAGGTGTTGTCAGGAACGTGGCCCGAGAACACTGTGACCTTGTGGGCTCTCGTTCCTCTGCAGGGAAGCCGTGGCCTAGGCCAAGGCAGCTGGGCTCAGGGCGAGTCCACAGAGCAGCCACAACTGAGTCTAGTTGAGTTTTAGGAAAATGCAGCTTCCTGGGCTCCACCTAGACCTGAACATGGGAGTAGAGCCTGGGGAGCTGCATTCACGACACACTTTCCCAGTGATTCCTCCAGAAATAATTAGTCACAAGATTTTGGTGTCCAGCCTTCCAGTCTTTGGTCCTAAGAGTGTGCAGATGAATGGGTGGGTGGGTGCATGAGTACATGTGTGGGTGGATGGATGGATGGATGGATGGTGGATAGATGGATGAGTGGATAGACGGATGGGTGGATAATGGATGGATGATAGATGTATAGATGAATGGATGGATGGATGGATGGATAATAGACAAATGGATGGATGATGGCTGGCTGGCTGGATGAGAGTATGATGGATTGGATGGATGATGGATGGATAGATGATGGATAGATGGAAGTATGGGTGATGGATGGATGGATGGATGAGTGAATGATGGATGAATGGATAATGGATGGATGGATTTATGGGTGGATGATGGCTGGACAGATGCAGGATGATGAATGGATGGATGATGGATGGATGATGGTGGATGGATGAATGATGGATAGATGGAAGGATGGGTGGATGATGGATAAATGGATGATGGATGGATGGATAATGAATGATGGATGGATGGTGGAGGGATGATGGATGGATGATAGATGGAAGGATGGATGATGGATGAATGGATTTATGGGTAGATTATGGCTGGCTGGCTGGACGGATGGAAGATGATGGATGGATGATGGATGGATGAGTGGATGGATGGATTTATGAGTGAATAGATGGATGGATGGAAGATACTAGATGGATGGATGATAGGTGAATGGATAGATGGATGGATGATAGATGGATTTGTGGATGGATGGAAGTACGAATGATGGAAGGATGGATTTATGGGTGGATGATGGCTGGCTGGATGGACAGATGGAGGACAAAGGATGGATGGATGGTGGAGGGATGATGGATGGATGAATGGGTGGATGATAGATGAATGGATGATGGAGGGATGGAAGGATGATAAATGGATGATGAATGGATGGATGGACAGATGGATGGATAATGGATGATGGATGGATGGTGGAGGGATGATGGAGGCATGATAGATGGATGACGGATAGATGGATTTATGAGTAGATTATGGCTGGCTGGAAGGATGGAAGATGCTGGATGGATGGATGATAGATGGATAGATGGATGGATGATGGATGGATTTGTGGATGGATGGAAGTACAGATGATGGATGGATGGATTTATGGGTGGATGATGGCTGGCTGGATGGACAGATGGAAGATGATGGATGGATGGATGGATGGATGGTGGATGAATGGATTTATGGGTGGATAGATGGATGGCTGGATGAATGGGTGGGAGGGCAGTTGTTTGTTAGGAATCTCTTTTATGTGAAGCACTGTATATACTAAGTGCTTTTTGTTCTGTGGTCTCATTTCATTCTGCAAGGGCCGCCGAGGGGACAGAACTCACATTTATCAAATGACAGTGAGAGCCTCCACACACCCATGTAACAGTCCACAGATACATGAAAGCTTAGAGCTGGGCCACCCGTCCAGCTGGTGTTTGAAACCTCTCTCTCTGAATGCTTCTTAGCATCAAAAAAAAGTCCCTTTCCCCAAATAAAACCTCACAACACCAAGAACTATGCAACTGCCATGCCACATGCGGCAGCCACCCAGCACCCTTCCGTGGACCGGGTCAGCTCTCTGCAGCAGTTTGTGGGAGGTGCCCTGCTCTGGGGGCTGCTGCACTAAGTGCCTTCTAGAGCTCCCGGAGCCAGAACAGAGGGAGAGACTCCACACCCCTGGGCTCCCAAGATAGCATTTCATGGAGATGTCACTGCCTAGCAGCCACCAGGGAAGGCCACTGCCACGCCCAGCCCTGCAAGATGGCAGCCACTGTCACTGAAATTGGACGCAAGCAGGGTGAGGAGCAGCCCAGGCTCCCCCCGGCGGGGAGAAAGCAGTGCCTACTTCCATCTGTCTCCTCAGAAGGAAGGTCCACGTCGTCGTTCTTGTCATCTACTGGAGGTTCTTGGGAAGGCATGACAGAATCCTGTGTTACAAACCGACAGAGCTGTGTTACACTGTAGCTTCTGTAGCACTGACACTTTGTAACTTTTCAGATTTATATACTGTAATGTACATATTTTAATACATTGTATAAAAATATATTGCTATGTTACTGCACTAGATACATAAGAACATGAAAATTACCCAGGGTTCTACAGTAGAGGTGACCACTCAGTATCCTGGGCCTTGACCTTCCCACCAGGTGCTTTGTGAAAGGGGAAATCTGACATAATGCTCGGTAATCTCCCCTCCCAACATGGCCCCGGGTGCGTCTGATCAGTAACCAAGCATCTGTGTGTCACCCTAAGGCCCTCAGGGTTCCACATGGCTGACGTGTCATAATCGAGGCAGTGCCTACTGGTGGCCAGTTGGGGGCAAGTGCCGGCCTCCCCAGCCTCTGACTGACCCCACCTCTGGGCTGGTCCCACTTTCTTAGGCTAAAGTGGACTATGGGACCAAAGGGTATTTCAAGCCTTCACCGTTTTGGGCAGACACGGCTGGTCTGTGCGGGCGCCCGTGTCCCTGTGCTCGGCAACGTCAGGGTGACACTGGATTCAGGCCCTGCTCTTGTCCCATAAGAGAGGGTAGGGCACGTCACTCCCAGGGGTGTCTTCCCTGCCCCCAATATGGCAAGACGCAGATGAGCCAACCGTCCGGGACACGCACCCTCGTGCGCTGTGGCCGGGGAAGGGGTGAGGCCTGGGGGTGGCCCTGTGGTTCCGGGAGACACAAGTGGGTCGGATGGAAACACCAGTGGCAGCCTAGAAGCTCAGTGAGGACAAGCTGGTCAACAATGCCCCCAAGGGCCTGGTCTCCACCAGTGTGACCGTGCGGGGACGGCGGAGGGGGCATTGCTCACGGGCTGGTCACCAGATGCGTGATGCAGCTGCTCCTCCGAGAGCTACAGCGACAGGCCTGACTTCTGCCTCTGCAGCCCCCTGAGAGCTGATTCACGACTGGGTACGAATGTGCCTCCCTTTCCCCCCTGCCCCCACCTAGCCGGGGGCACCGTGGGCTCACAGGGCATCAGGAAGAGGGTCCTACCTAGACCGCTGCCCTGGGCCACCGTCCTGCAGCCCTCGGGCACCTCCTCCTGTCGGCTTGGTGGCAGGGACAGTCTCACAATGCCTCTCAACAGAGAAGCACCCAGCGTCACCAAGGTCAGCTGGGACAAGGGGCTAGCCCCACCCAGGCCCCATCCTCGCCGGCCCGACTCACCATATGCCTCCTGCAGGTCGTCGGGACGAGGACGTGGCAGCGCTTATGGACCAGCAGTCTGCAGCTGACGCACCTGTAGCCCTGCCGCGCGAGGCCCCATATCCTTTCGCTGCACTGGCCGCAGTACGCTCTCTGGGGACAGGGACAGCAGCGTCAGGCCGGGGCCTTCCCCCCCCAGACACATGGCTCGTGTGCCCCGGGGCCCAGCACACAGTGGGTCCCAGTAAATGCTTGTCGCACACAAACACACACACACACACACTCTATTGCTTTTAACTTCAGTAACAGGAAAAAAAATTTATTCCAAGTCTTCCACACAAGTTCCTAAATCAACCCTCCCGCAAGGGAAAGGAACGAGGGCCGTGGCTCGGTCGGGGGTGGCGGTAACGCGGCGCAGGGCGAGAGGGCTGAGCGCGGGGGGCTGGAGGGGGCCCCGCCAGAGCCCTCAACTCAGGGCCACCCCAGCATAACACCGACACCGGAATCTTCGCCCGAGCAAGGTAGCTGCCGAGCGCGGGAATTCTGAATTCAAAGGAGTTTCGATGACGCAGCCTTGCTTTTATTCTTCTGTGCCTACAGCCCTGAAGAGCACCAGTTGCCACTTACGAAACCATTTTGTAAAAGTCATGTTTGGATGTAACGTGTGCTAAATGTCTTCATCTGCAGCGCTTGGGGCATGTTCAGGGGCAAATTCACAGCCAACAGGTCGTCTTTGCAAATTAACAAAGATTCCTGGTCTCAGGGGCCGCCCTGACAAAAAAGAGAGGTCGGGCCGGGACAACTGCTGACTGACGGCAGGGTGAGTTTGCCGGGCGTCGGCGCCTTGCAGAGACCTCGTGTGTGTGGCATAGGCCAGGCCTTCGCCAAAGGCTCTTTATTTAAAATCTGTGTTTGAATTATCAACATTTCAGGAAATGTGTCATTAAAAAATAAAACAAAACCTAAAACCCAAGTTCTTATTCTCAGAATTCACAGGAATTAATAGATTAACAAAGTAGAACATTTTCAGTCTCAAATGCTGCAGTTTGTTCCTTGCTCATATTTTCAATCACCCATTTTAATTTTCTAAACACATTAAGCACTTAAGTTTCCATTCCGCTGGTCCAAGCCTTCTGGGTTTTTGCCGCTCGGGACGCCCTGCTTCCCACTACGCTCTGTGGTTTGACTGTGAACTCAGACGCCTGATCCCGCATCCGCAGGGAACTTAAGGCTGGGTTCAAGAGTAGCTGCGTTTACTTCTGCCGACACCTGGGGGCGCTGCTTGGACTCCAAAGCATGGGGGACCCTCGATGGGCACTGAGGCTCCTGGGTGGCACCTCCCTGCCCCAGCCTCACTCCCCACAGACTGTCCTTTCCCAGGGACCCGGGAGGTCTCTCTGCGTCCCGTCCACTCGCGACAGGGGCCGCAGTTCTTGGACGGTCCACGCAGTTGTCCCTGTAGCATGAGTGTCCCACGTGCCACCAGCAAGGGGCCAGGCGGGGCGTATACACCGCTGTGGTCTGTGCCACTGAGCGGCAGGTGGCTTGTTCACAGCACAGGAGGGACAGTGGTTCTGATGTCCCCACTTATAAACACAGTGCTGAGCAAACCTTCGAATGACAGGTTCTTTCTTTTGGAGACGTAGGACAGGGATGTCTCAGAGCCACTGCTGCTATTTCCTAAGCGGTTTCCAGAAAGTAGGGCCCATGTCTGCCCCTGCCGCCCGCATTAGCTACTCCATCACCCCACCCACAGCCACACCAAGGCAGGGAAAATGTCTTGCATTCCCTTGACCACCTGAAGGACAAGTTGTCGCTGTTTACAAACGACCACGGTCTGACTTTCACATTCGCAGCAGCTCTACTTCAGGGCCTGGCATTCGCCAAACACCAATTTGCGGGGGCTCTTCGATACCAAACCTAAGTTCTGATCTTCTAGGTCTTCTTTGCCACAAACATGTTTCTGGGATGTTTTTGTATTTGATTGGTTTGGAAGCCGCAGAAATAGGACACATCCTGTGATGGAGACTTCACTGCCCAGTTTTCCTGCAGAGACCAGCGTGGCCTCTGGCTGCTACGACTGTTTTTAACCTCAGCCCACCTGCCATCTACCTGCCATCTACATGGACGAGGGCAAGGAGCCTGCACCCCACCCCGGCCCTCCTCCACTGGATAATTAGCCAATGGCCTCTGGTTGGTTCCCGGTGACCCTCACTTCCTCCTACCCGGGGGATGCTCGGCCCAGGGCTTCAGGGCAGGCTCTGACAGGCCAGTCCTGCCCCACCCACCATGTCCCCAACCCATGCCAGGGCGCCCTGGGGACCACAGTGCCAGCCTCTACCGGGGAGACCCCTCCTCATGTCCTCAAGTCTGGTTCCCGCCCTGTGATTCACGCAGCTGGGCTATTTTGTGTGCAAAATCCCGGGAAGCAGTGTTTGTCCTGGCAGGAAAGTGAGGGGCTTGCCGGGCAGTGGCACCCGGGGGCCGTCGGGAGTTCCAGATAGAGTCCCACGGTGGGGACAGCCCCGGTCTGCTTCCACGCAGCCCAAGTCACTCCCCGAGCAGGACAGACTCCAGGGCCACCGAGGCAGCCCCGGGGACCTCCCCTCAATCACAAAACCATCTGAATCACCGAATTTCGGAGAACATAAAGCACCATGGGGAGAAACCCGGGGAGCTCAGCGCCCTGGCAAGGGCCGTGAGCGGCCGTCGGAAGGACTGAGGCCGGGGCAGGGCTGGGGGCCTGGAGCTCACGGGGCTCATGGAGAGCCGGGCAGCCCACAGCAAATGCCACGTGTGCTGTGTGACCTGCGGGAGCCACAGTCCCACTCTGGATGTGACAAAGGTCACATCGCCAGGCAGGCTGAGGGACACCCAGGACACACAGGGGGCACCAGCCCCACCGGGAAGGTCTGAGGGGACTTTGTGGCTCCGCACAGGCTGCTCCGCGACTCCTACCCACCCCGCGAGCCCTACCCGCCCTGCGCCCCCTACCCGCCCCGCGAGCCTGGCTTGCAGCAGCGCCTCCCCCCCCAGCTCTGGAGCAGCACAGGGGCCCCGAGGGGCGTCCGGGGTCCACTCACCCTGTTAAAGCGCTTGGCTTGGAAGAGATGGCCGTTGGCGCGGTAGAGCTTCCTCCATCGCCTGGCTCCACGGCGGTAGATGGATTCTAGAAAGGGGGTGAGAAAGGCGTAAAGGAACAGCATGGCAGCCGTGAGCCCAGCTCCCCGGGGGCAGCAGGGACGGCCACGCCCATCCAGGTCGCCAGGGCCGAGGCCACCGGGTCCAGCACTGAGAGGACAGTGTCCCCGGGCTGCCCCCTCTCTGCCCCTCACAGGATTCTCGTGTTGTCACGGCCGTGGCCGCTGCAGACGGCCGCCGGGAAGGAGGGCGAGCCGGGCATCTGCGCAGGGCGGCGGCCCCACGGCGAGGGCAGCGCTTGTGGGCGGCCAGGCTGCGAAGTCGCCCGGCCGAGGCTCCAAGCCCCGTCTGTCCTGCGCTTGTTTTCCTTCCACCACCCTGCCCCCGGGCAGCTGCAAGAAAACCCGGCCTTTTTTTCCATCCAGGGACACGGTTCAAATGGGCCATGACGTTTGCACGTCCCCGTCCGAGGAGGGAGAGTGGCCGCCACGCCGGAGCCCACAGTAGGGGCTGAACTGACATCACGGGCGCCTGCGCTTCCTCCAACCTGGTAACTCTCGGGGCAGCAGCGGAGCCAAACCACCCGGCGCTGAGTTTGCGTCACAAGGTACCGGAACGTCCCGTTCGTAACGCGTTCGGTAACTCAAACTCGAGAGAGGACACCAGAGCTCAGTCTGTGGCCGGAACGCTGGGTCTTGCCCTGCCGGAGACGCTTCTGACTTCGCCTCTGCAAGAGGCTGCGCCGCGAACGTGTGTGAGAAGGAAACCTCCAGACACTCGGCGCACAAGGGGACGCTTTGTGCGCTCACGAAACTCCGTCGTAAAAGCCACTTTCATGGGCCCAGTGAAAGTGCCACAAATATACTAAAGCGGAAACTGTAATGGAATGTTTTTAAAATAAGCAAATTACCAGCTCTGGCTGGAACCTGCCGAAATCAGGTCACAGCGATTGCAAAACCTGCTTCTCTCCCTTCACACGGGAGCCTCGGTGCGAAACCAGGAAGTCAGGCCCCTCCGGCCGTGGGAGCCCAGGGGGAGCGGCGGCCCAGCCCCCAGCCCCCTTTAGGACCTGGCCCATGGCCTCCAAGGCCCCACAGTGTGGCTGGGGCTGGAAAGAGGCCTGAGTGTCAGCCAGTGACCCCAAGGGTGTCCTGCCGTGGAGGAGACACCCAGACAAGCTCCGGGCCGGGCTGAGACTGAGCCCGTCTCTCACCCGTCCCGGGCTGGGTGGGGTGGGTGGGCTCTGTGGGAGGCACACGCCGCACCCCGGCTCCATCTGCCCCTCGGCTGGGGGGGTCCTGGTGGGCCCCCCACGGGGCTCAGCCCATGACGACGGCACATCCCACCTTGCCCAACTACTTGGGGATGCCCAGCCCATGCCGGTCCCTGCAGGCCTGACTGTCCCTGAGGAGAGAGGGACAAGGGCACAGAGTGGCAGAGGCAGTGGCTGAGGAAGCGGAGTCGGTCAGAGCAGGGACAGACCAGGCCCAATGCTGGCCCGGTGGCTTCTGCTGGGCACGTGTCCTCAGAGTCCAAACGTCCCACCTGGGTATCCTTCCAGTCCAAGCGAAGCCACCAGAAGTAGAGACTCACGGCCAAGGCTCATGAGGGAGGCCAGCAGGACAGACTTATCAGTGGTGGGCGCAGATACGACGCAGGGGCGCAGACGTGACAGGAGGTACAGACATGATGGGATGACTGGTAGGGCACAGACGTGACAGGGGCTGGGACCAACGGCGGTGGCTCATCATCCTGGTCCCTGCCTGGTGAACTGAATTGTGTCCCTCAACTCACACGTGGAAGCCCGAACCCCGGATGCGGCTGTACTTGGAGACAGGTTGCTAAGGAAATGATTAAGGTTAAATGAGGGCACATGGGGGGCCCTGACCCTGCAGCATCAGCGTCCTTGCGAGGAGAGATGCCGGAGCTCCCTCCCTCTGCACCACGTGAGGACACAGCCAGGTGGCAGCATCTGCAGCCCAGAAGAGGCTCCACCAGAACCCCATCGTGCCGGCTCCCGATCTCGGACATGCGGCCCCCAGAACCTGAGAAAATAAATCCCTGTTGTGTGTAAGTCACCAGCCCACGGCCCCTTGTCATTGTCACAGCAGCAGGAATGGACTCAGACGCCGTCTCACACCACAGATACGCCTGGACCTCAGAAAACACGGATGTGAACGTGAGCAGCAAAATGACAACAAAATTAGAAAAAAATACGGGAGAAAACCTTAACTCTCCCCTGAGGGGGGAATTCTGAGGCAGGAAAAGCACAAGCCAAGAAGGAGGAGACAGACATGAGGACAGTGAAATGGAGACTCGGCCACAGCGAGGCCACATGAGCCGCACACTCTCTGTCGCCCGTGCACCCTCGAGGGGCAACGGTTCAGACATCCAGGACGCTGAAGAACCTCCAAGAACCAGCAAGGAAAAAGCCACCGGAATATGAGTGAAACAAGGACAGGCGCCTCCCAGGAGAGAGACGCGGCTGAGAAAGACAAGAAGCCCCTCCGCGTGAGCCATAGGACCAGCCACGAGGTGGCCAGCGCCTCCCACGCCCGAGCGGTTGGCACAAACCAGCCCCCACAACCCCGACCTCAGAGGATGGCGGCACAGACTGGGCTTCTGTTCTCTTAGCTCCGGGGTCCATGGAGCAGCTTCCTCGAAAACTCCCAGTTACCTCAATGGCAGCCACCAAAAACCAAAATCTCAAACTCGGGCCAATTTACTAGAAGGTTCCCCAAGTGCAGGGGGAGCTGGATGCGGCCGGCTAGAGCCCACCCTGTGGGCACCGAGCTTGGGGCCAGGGTGGAGGCCACGGGGACCCGGCTGCCTGCCTCCCGCACGGGCCACGGTGGCGTTTTCAGAATTTGGGTGTCTCCCTGGAGAGCAACAGCCCTGTTTCTGCCCTAAGTGACAGTCAGTGTTGTAGCAGGAAGGCACAGGCGTGCTGAGCCCTGGGGGGGCTCTGGAAGGCCCAGCCCCCGCCCCGCGCTGCCACAGCCAGGGCAGCCTGCGCGCCAGGCCCCGCGTGTCCACCGTCCCCTCTGGAGCAAACGGTCCCACAGGGAAGCCCGACACGCTCCGCCCGCACGGACCTCGCTCCGGCCGGGGTAGGAAGGGCCTGGGCCCTGGGGTCGGGGCTGGTTCGATGCCATGTTCCTGCCCGTGGTCTCACCCCACCACTGCCTGGCCACGGGCGCCCCGACGTGGCAGGCTGTGAGTCGCGGGAACGAGCGTGTGGGCCGCGCTTCTATTTCGCTCAGACTTAACTCCGACAGCCTCAAGGAGCTCTTTGCTTGTCTTTGAAATTCTATAATTAGGATGGTCACAGGAATTCTAATGAGCTCCGTTTCCATGGCAATCTAGCGTTTTGAGCGCTCTGACAAGGCGAAGAAAACACATTTTAAGAACGAAGCTCTGAGCAACAGGCCGTGAAACAGACTAACAGCTTCCCCGGGGCTGAGGAGGGACGTGGGAGGTGCCGGTTCCCGGCAGGGGGTCAGGACAGCGCCCGAGGCCTCGCGTGGTGTGGCCAGTGTGGCACGAGGCCGCACGGCAGTGTGGCCCCGCAGAGCCTGGGACAGGGGACAGGGTGGTCACGCTACACCTGGACAGCCGGACGCCTTCTGTGGTGGCTGAGGTCAGTGACCAGCAAGGACAAGGAGCCAGTGAGGTGTCCTCGGGCAAGGGGTCCCCGGGGAGCCGGGGTGCGCTGTCATCGAGGGTGCAGGCAGAGCAGGCGTTGCCACCCCCAGACTCAGCTTCCTCCCGGGTGGTGACACCCACGGAGTATAAGCCACACCCGTCTCACGGGCTCTGCCCGGCGCCCAGCTGATGCCAGGCCAGCTCAGGCAAGTGTGGTCAAGCAGCGATGGTCAAGAAAGCTGTTTCCAGAGCTGAGATGTCTTAGGACCCACCAAGTGATGCAGACGCAGGGTCTGGGGTCTTGGGTGGGACCCCCAGGTTGCCTGGCTTAGCCTGACAAGCCTTCAACACTGGGCACCCGGCCCCACTGGCCGGGGCTGCTGGGGGACAACGGGAGTGTGAACAGAGCCACAGGGTCCCCGGGAGCCACTGCGGACGCACTGCTCATCGGTATTTACCCAGCGGCGGGTCCGTCCCAGACCCGGCTACGCACACGCAGGGCCTGGGGGGCCCCATGAGAACTGCGTGAAGGGGACTCTGGTCCTCCTGCTCTGCCGGATGGCGCTGGCTGCGTGGGCGCCGGCCCAGTGCTGAGGGCAGGAAGGGGGGCGGGCGGGAAGCTCAGGACCTCAAGGTTAGCCACTGCGGCCGGGGCGAGGCCTGGGGGCAGCCCCTCTCCTGTCGCGGGGACCTTCCCAGACGGCAAGCTCCACCGCCCTGCCCCTCACCACCAATCGTTTCCCAGCAGAAGACGGGGCTTACAATAGGCTATGCTTTTAGAGGTGACTGAAAAGTGACAATGAAATCACTAAAGCAGACCTGGAGGGAGGTTTGGGGAACCCACTGCGGCAGGAAGCGGGTGGCCATGTGGGGCGCGGGTGTCTGATGCAGGCAATGGGCCCCGGATCCCACGGCCACGAGGTGCATGGGAACGTCCCTTGGCAACCGCAGCACCACAAAAGTCCCAGAGAAACAGCGGAAGGACACAGCCAAGGCATGAGTCGGCCAGAACGTGGAGCCAAATTCTGCCGACTTCTGTCCTTTTGTGCCCAGGCGCGTGGGACACACCGACGGGCGGAGACGGCCCTGGGGGAGTGGAGGGCAGGCGGCACCAACACCAGGGTCACTAAACTGCCCAGCGCCGTGAACAGACGGGCGTGAGTGGCCTCCGGAGGGAGGGCCCTGTCCCTGGCATGACACACCAACATGGGGACCGATCGGGTGGTCGCGGCCCTCAGGTGGCCCCGGGAAGGCAGGGCCGGGCGGTGGTGCCAAGCTCAGTGGTGAGGCCTGGGCGGCAGGGCAACACCCCTGCACGACTCTGCGTTGCTGCCTCTGCACCCACCTGACCTTCCGCAGGTGGGCCCAGTGTCCCCCAAACCCGGGGTCGCTCACCTGGGGTTTCAACCAGTCAGACTAGGGCAAAACAGTGGTCTCGTGGCCCAGCCAGTCACGTGGCCGGGATGACCCGAGCAAGCTGGAGACAGGGACCTCCGGGTGCTGCTAACCGCGTGGACACGGCGGGCGGGGGCCCACACCGAGGGTGGCCGAGGGAAGATGGGAGCGAGCCCAGGCCCCCCCCTGGCACTGCCCACCCTGGGCACACCACGGGTGAATTGTCACCTGCAGCCAGAATGGCCTGCTGGCAGCACCTGCACAGCCAAGGCAGAGCCCAGACAGACCCCGGCCACCAGGCTAGACCCCCACAGTCACCAGCGCCGGCAGACTTTTGTTTTAAAGCTGAAATTTTTAAAAGTCTGTAAAACGGGGCCTTGTCCACTGAGGAGAAGTTTCCCCTGTTGAGGAAGCAGGAGTCGTGTCTCTGGGTGTGAGTGGAGGGGCTGAGCGGGGACAGCAGGTGGCAGCACCGACGTCCCACCAAGAATACCCTACAGGACACCTGGGCGCCGCCGCCCCGGCACAGGGGAGGGTCTCCGACCGGGCACCCGCGTGCAGTCGGCCGCGCCACAGCGTCCGGGCGGCGGGGGACGTCCCCGGGCCTCGGCGATCCCACCCTGGGAATTCACCTGCCAGGCACCACCCAGAGCGGCCAAAATGGGCGCGTACGACGTGCTCTGTGAGGTCCCAGCAAAGACGGGGAGAAGTACCCCGCCGCGGCCGTCGGTGGGAGAGCAGTTAGGCAAATCCCGGAACAGCCGCCCGGGAAAGGCAGGGAGCTGCTTCCCGCGGGTGTGAAGCAGCCTGGGCGGCCCCTCTGCACGCAGCAATCCCGGCACGCGGGAGGTGGCCGTGGCCCACGCATGGCCCACACGTGGCCCCGCTGGACGGTGGCCAGGGGCTGCAGGACGGGCCCTGAGCAAAGAGGAGCCAGCCAGAAAACCCGTGTGCTGCGGTTTCACCCACAGGTGAGCCTCTTGCGAACAATCTGATTTACTTTCACAAGGAATTCGGAGGAGGCGAGAGGCACCACAGAGGATGTGTTCAGGATCACGCCACTGAAGTTTTTAAAACGAGAAAAGACTTACGCAAAAAAGGTCTTGGGCTACCTGGGACCCCGGTCGGGAGGTGTGAAAAGCTGTGTGTCCCGTGCAGAGCGACGGCTCACTCTGTGCACCGCGGCCGGCCCGGGCCCAGGGGCAGCGGGAGCCGCCACTCACCTCCTCAAGCCTCGAGCCTCGGGGCCCTCGAGGGTCCCCTCAGAGGCCGTCCCTTTGCCACCAAAGGCTGTTAGTAACCGCGAAGGAAAGTCATCCTAACAGGGTCTTGAGAAGGAATTATCTGACACTATTTCGGCCCTGAGATAGTTTTTATAAAGATACTAATTTGCTGCGATACCAATGAAGTGTTTATGAACCAGCTGAGGGGCAGACCGGTATTTTCACAGCTTCTACGGAAAGATGCATATCAACTTCCCAGAAGTCAAATGCAAATAAATTCACACTTAATGCAGCTCACTGCTATGTGGGGAACTTTCCGGTGTGGTTACATTCACATCAGACGATAACACTTCTCGTCCTAAACAGCAGCACTTCATGATGACAAAAGTCTCGATCAAAACAAAGATATACCAAACCTTAATTCATATGCACCTAACACAGCACAAATACGTGAAGACTAACAAAATTAGAAGGGAAAACAGACAAATCCTCAAAGTTGGAGATGTTTAATATATCTTTCTCGGTATCTGATACAAGAAGCAGATCAAAGAGAAAAAAATATAAAAAGATTCGAACACGACTGACTTGGCCAAACTAAATCAGCACGCGGTGCCGTGCACTGCTCAGCACACGGCTGTTGACCATGCGTGGACGGGCTATTCAGGGGGCCGCGCACTGGGCCGGAAAGTGAGTCTCCGCGATCCCTAAAGGAGACTGGAGATTAAGCAGTATGTTCTCTACCCACGTGCAACAAAGGTAAAATCCAAAACAAAAACGATACCCGAATCATCCCCAAATGTACGGAGATGAAACAATACATAACCCACAGTCAAAGAAGGCAAGCAGAAGTTAAAATATTCTCAACCACGTGATAATGACGTGCGGCAGGTCTAAACCGTGGGACGCAGCAGCTGTTGTGCTCTCGGGAAAATCGGACTTGAAGGGACAAAACAGAAAAGGCTGAGCCACGAGTGACCTGAGCAAACACCTCCACAGACAGGAACAAGAACTGCAAATTCAACCCAAAGAACATACAAGGCAAAAATAATAAAGACAGGAGCAGAGATTAACAGAATAGAAACAAAAACAGAAAAGATCAACAGAGCAAAAAGGTTGGTTATTTTAAAAGACAAATAAATTTGATAACTATCTAGCAAACCCGATAAAAAGCAAAAAGAGAAAAAGACATCACTGGCCAACAGCAGGACTAAGATCACTCCAGATTCTGTAAGGACATTTAAAAAGATAGCAAGATACAAACTCTGTGCATAAAAAAATACAATGACTTAGACTTAAAAAAAAAAAAATCCTTGAAAACCCAATTTTCTAAAGGTGACAAAAGAAGAGATACAAAATCTGAATAGTTGATTTCTATTTAGAAATTGAGCCTGCAATTGAAACAGAACATGCCACAGAAAAAACTCCAGGCTCATTGGGCTTTATTGGTGAATTCTTCCTAATAATTAAGTTAGAAATCTTACATAAAATCTTCCCAAGTTACAAAAAAAAGCTCAATTATCTTAAGGCCAGCATACCTCCAAAGCAAACTCTGACGATGTTACAAAAAAGGGAAAATAACGCCAACCTCTTTCATAAATGTAGTCGCAAAAATACCAAATGAAATATTAGCAGCAAACTGAACCCAGCACAATCTAAAAACGGGTTATGTATGGTGACCGAGCGCACGGAAGGAACACCACGCGGGTTAACGTTTGTAACCCGTCTGCGTAATTCACCGTATTATTACAGGAAGGAGAAAAGTCCTATCATGTCGGTAGACAAAGGAAAAAAGCATTTGGCAAAATTCAATAATGATAAATATCTCCAAGTAGGAGCGAAGCAGAACCTCCTGCCTGTGACGGCGGAGATTCACAAAAGAAGATAATCATTCCGCCAAGGACGTCCTTAGTGGTGACATTCTGAAGGCTCCCCCTGAAATTGGGTGTGAGGGGACGCTGGCTGCCACCACCTCTGCCCCACGTTGTCGGGAACGTGGCCAGTGCCAGGGCAACCAGGCCACAGACGAGGAAGGGCAGAGGCGGAACTGCCACTCGGCGCCACGGCGGCGTCCACGGATAAGCCGGGATCGATATGTGAACTGAACACAGTTGCTGGACAAGAGGTCAATGTAGACCGATTAGTTACATTTCTTTATACATTTCTATAAACAAACAAATAGAAAACCAAATTATAAAAGTGATACTGTTTAAAATAGCATAAAAAATCAAATACCAGGGAATCATTTTAACAAAAAACGCTAGGACCGCTACACAGAAGGTGGCAGAATGTTCCTGAGAGAATTTAAAGAAGGCCTGAATGTTAGATGCACGTTCATGGGCCGGAGGCCTCAATACACAGAGATGCCGATTGTCTCATATTGATCTGTAAATTCAAATGCGATCGGATTTAAAAATCTTCCTGGGGTTTTGGACATGAATGAGCCCATTGTAAATGGCCAATGAACTACTAAGTCAATTTGTATGGAAACGTAACAGGCCAAGAACAGCCGAGAATATCTTGGAGGAAAACAGAACTGGAGAACCTACGACATGAGCTGTTAATGGTGATTATGAGGCTGAAGTCACGGAAACAGTCTGACACGGGGCCACAGAAGGTGGGACAGACAGGTCCGGAAAGCGGCCATGCCCGACCACCAGGGCATAAGACGCAGCGACCACAAAGCAAGATTTCATTTCCGTTCAGCAAAAGACACGTCAATGGAGCGGAAGGCAACCACTGCATGAGGAAAGATATCTGTGACATGTAATCACAGAAACCTCCTAAATACATAAAGAGTGCCCATAAATCAACAAGATGAACAGCTCAATTAAATTTTGAAACTGAGCAAAAGAACAGGCATCTTCGTAAAAGAGGCTCCTAAATAGCCCGACAGCCCTAGCGACAGTGCCCAACCTCAGCAGGAAGCTGGGAAATGCAAGCTAAGGCCACAACCCGACACCACTTTACACCTGCTCCACTGGCAAAAACTAAGAGCTCCGGCGACCCCGCGTGCTGGGAGGGGTGTGGGTCCGAGGAGTTCTCATCCCCCCCCCCGCCGAGGGAGGGCACGTCCCGGCTCCCCAACACAACCCCCCTGGCCCTGGGCACGTGGAGTGTGGACAGTGCCCTGCGTGCTAACGGGACGACCCGCAGCCAGGCCCTGGACGGCTCCAGGCAGGGGCCATTCTCCAGAAAGACCAAGGAACGCCGTGAAGGCTGGAACTTTCAGCCCCCACCCTGCAGGGGAAGGAAGGCTGGAGACCGGGCTGGTCACGCCTGTGCACCGAAGCCGCCACGTGACCCCCGAGTGCCGGGGTCTGGAGAGCTTGTGCTGTGAACACGCCGAGGTGCTGGGAGGGTGGTGTGTCCACTGACAGCGTGGGGGCTCCGCGTGCCCCTGCCCCATGCCCTGCCCCGTGTGTCTCTTCCATTTGGCTGCTCCTGAGTCGTACCCACATGATAACTGGTGATACCAAGTAAAGTGCCCCCGAGTTCTGTGAGCCATTCTAGCAAATTACTGAGCCCAAGGAACGGGCGGTGGGGGGCCCCAGATTCTAGCCAGCTGGTCAGAAGCACAGGTGGCGACCTGGGACTTGCGACTGGCCCCTGCGATGCGGTGGCCTTGTGGGGCTGACCCTTAACCTGTGGGGTCTGTGCTAACGCTGAGCAGTTAACGTCACAACTGGACTGAGTTAGAGCCACGCAGCTGGTGTCAGACCGGCTGCTGGTGAGGAGGAAGCAAGGCTGCTCCGACAGGGTCGGGAAAACGTCTGTAGACCCCACGGAGCTGCTCTCGCACCCAGCACGGGACCCAGCGATTCCACTCCACAGCGTAACCACACGAGGTATGTACATACGTGCAACACAAGGCACACGCGTGTCTACAGCACCCCCATCTGCAGCAGCGAAGCGCTGGAACCCCAATGCCCAGCAGGAGGACGGAGGACACGCAGTTTGCAGTGGATCCGCACGGCAGGACTCTGCGTGGCTCGGGGCAGGACACCCGGGACCGCACCCCACACGCACACGCGGGGAAGCTGCACCAGGGATCGCACCCCACACGCACACGCGGGGAAGCTGCACCAGGGACTGCACCCCACACGCACACGCGGGGAAGCTGCACCAGGGACCACACCCCACACGCACACGCGGGGAAGCTGCACCAGGGACCGCACCCCACACACACACGCAGGGAAGCTGCGCCGCGAGACGCTGACCCAGAGACCGGAACGCGGGTGAACAGCTTGGGATTCCACGACAGGAAGGTCAGAAACAAGCAAACCTATCTGTGTGACAGAGGCCAGAGGGAAGGGCTGTGACAGCCTGGGGCTGTGACCCGCCCTGGGTGATCAATGGGCTGACACGTGGGGTTTGCTTTCTACAAACCCGTGCAGTCGAATGCTCCAGATTTTGTGATTCATGGAGTTGTATTTCAATTAAAAAACGTTGAGAAAGAAAAAGAGGTCAGGGAATGGAGGTACCCGGCTCGTAACGTCACTTCCCTAAAGAGACACGGAAACCCCACGGTCGGGGCTCCATGGTGCCGTCCGCCGCATCCCAACCTGTTCCTCAGCTTGTTTCATTTGCTCTGAGCTTAACTTGTGGGGCCACATTCAGAAGTTCACGCGCTACGTGATTGTTTTTGTAAGTCATTTCAAATAAAACCGCTTCTAAAAAAGAATTAATGTCCCTCATGTTGCTTTTGTGCCCAGTGAAATCGGGCGTTCCCCTATTTCCAGTGGCCCCCACAGCAGACACCTGTGTCAACACGCGCACGGGGCGAACCTGCCCCCGCGCCCCTCCCTCTGCATCCCCCGCGCCACACCCAGTACTGAACAGCCTCACTGTGAAGGCTGAGGGGACGGTCCCCTGACGTCTCTGCGCCCTGAGCATCCCTGACACCCCCCACGTAACCGCACCCTGCGACACCCTCACGCCCCTCGCTGCTCCACAGCCCGCTGGTACAACGAGGCGCCTGCACCTCCTCCCCCCAAGCCAGCCTGGCGCCCCCGACTGTCAGCACCCAACACCGGGGCCGTGGATGGGGTTGGCCGGGCCACTTCCCTCCCTGCCACTTGGAGACTGTCACCCCTCCCTCAAACACTTGGGGACCAGGACCCTTCCCCCGAGCTCAACACCAGTGCTGTGACCTTGCTCCTCCTCAGCCACACCACGGAGCTGCCACCCCTCAGAGCCACCTCCCTCAACGCCTGGACCACGACCACCCTCGTGTCTGCCCTGTCTCACCCCAGCCCCAACGTTCTTCCTGGCATCCGAGCTGCCATCAGCCGTCAGAAACACCATGTTTCACGCATGCTAAAAAAGAAAACAATGTTGCCAACTGAACTGGGATGTGCGCGGCCATCAAGTCGCACCCCCACTTCAGGACACCAGGATGTGAGACACTCGTCCCTGCTTCCCTGAGGCCTCAGCCGCCTGTGCCGCTCTACTGTCCAGAGGAGGGGCCGCGTCCCCAGCACCGGCTGACACCTTGATCCCCCTGCCTGTGTTCGTCTGTCCCTCGACTGGAGGCAAACCCGGGCTGGCCTCCCCCCAGAGCCCACGAGACACATCAGGTGACAGCAGGGTGACGCATTATCTGCAGATCTAGAAGTAGACAACAGGAGAGAAAGTGACAATCGTTGCCAGTCACTGCAGAACGCAGGGATTGGAGGGGAGGGAACGGGGCTGCTGCCTTTTTGTCCTAAGTTTTGTTTTACTTTCACAAACCCTCACCTCAAAAACCATATTCATGGGCTGGCACAGTGGCACATGCCTGTAATCCCAGCTACTCGGGAGGCTGAGGCAGGAGGATCGCTTGAGCCCAGGAGTTGGAGGTTGCAGTGAGCTAGGCTGACGCCACAGCACTCTAGCCTGGGTGACAGAGTGAGACTCTGTCTCAAAGCAAAAACAAAAACATACCCATGAACCAAGGGACCTGCTGATCAGAACCAAGGCCCCTGGAGTGCCCAGCGGGGCCCTGGCCCCCGGGCTGCGGAGCTGCTTTGCTGCAGACCCTCCAGGCGGCCACACCCGAATCTCTGCCGAAGGACCCGGCTGTGGGGATGCCGTCCCTTGCTCACTCCCTAGCGCCTGTCTGCCGACACCTGGGAGCTGGGCTGAGCCAGGCCACACCTGTGCGGACTTCCTGGGGAGGCGCCAGGGGTGGGGTGGGAACGCTCCAGGAGGGTGGGCCTGGACCCCGCGGCAAGGCCCAGGTGGCCACGTCCCCTCCCCCGCCTCTCCCCCCGTGACGGGTCCCTTGCACCCCCCCCCCTTGCAGGCACCTGGGGCTCAGCCTGTCCCAGCCCGTGCGAGGGTCTCCGGCTTAGGCCCCCGACCTGGACTCCCCTTCCCTGGCCGGGGACGGGCTGAGATGGGTGAGTGGCCCAGGGGCACACAGGGCCCAACGGATTCTTGGTGCTGGGCAAGTCTGTTTCCTCCCACGGGTGCGACCAGGAGTCACACGGGCCACTGTGGGCCCCTGGGGAGGTGCCTGGCCGAGGAAGTGGCTGATGCCAGAGCTGCAGAGAGAGGCCAGGTCCTACCGGCTCCGACCAGCTCAGTCCCGGACACTCGGCTGCCGGCCACCAGCGGTGTCTGAGCCTGGGTCCCCGGCTGCTCCCAGACAGAAGGCCCTGGGCTCTCCCCCGCCGCTACCCTGGCAGAAACCCCAACGTCCCTGCAGACTCTGTCTCCTCAACGCCGTGACCAAGTCCCCCAACCCTGCCACTGGTGCCACAGTCTGCGTGGGCTGGTCCTCCCGGCCTGCACGGCTGGTCTGTGAGACGGGGGTGGCAGCCTGGACCTGGCGAGGGGCTGCGAGGAGGCTCAGACACAGGCCCGGCCCCCGGGACACGGCAGCCGGCGTGAGCCACCATCAGCCACGGTGCCGTCGCCGTGGTGGGACTCCCCCATCCCACGGACTCTAGTTGGCCACTCGACTCCACACCAGGCCCGGTGCCCACAGCCGGGTCCCAGCCAGTTGGGGTCCGGTGGTGCTCAGTCAGGTCTGGAGTTTGTGACCAGTGTGTCCAGTGGTCACCGTCACACTTGGTCCTGAGACGGCCCAGGGAGGAGGACGTTGGGCATCGCGGACTCCACTCTACAGATGAGGACAGAGGCGCCCTGGCCCCGCCCCCAGCGCCCTTGTCTGGGACCCTCTGCCACCCTCAGTGCAGGACTCGCCCCAGTGGGGACCGAACCCCCCGACACCAGCCTGCCTGCACGCACCCGTGGTCAGCCCCAGGTCCCACAAATCTGTCCCCTTCCATGGCAAGAGGGACTGTGCAGACTGGATGAAGTTAAAGACCTCAAGATGGGGACGGCGTCCTGGGGTCCCCAGGGGACCCAGTGCGGTCACAGTGTCCTCATAAGAGGGAGACAGGAGGGGCAGAGTCAGGCGAGGAGGACTGAGGCCGGAGGGGTGTGGGACGCGAGCCGGGGTGGCAGGTGGCCGCAGACGTTGGGAAGTAGGGACGCAGACTCCCCGTGGGGCCCCCGGAGGAAGCGCCTGCCCGCGCCTGACTGCAGCCCAGAACAGCCGTGCTGGACCTCCGACCTCGGGAGCTCTGAGTTAATAAATCCGTGTTGTCTTAAGCCACCAAGCGGTGGCAACTTGTCACAGCAGCCACAGACAGCTAATCCACGTCCATCCGCCCAGGAGAGCTGGAAGGGGCAGGGCATGACTTGGGGGCACCCTGCTAATCTCCGTTCACAGTCCTGGGGGCTCGGGAGCTGCCCCTTCCACGGCCACCAGGCAAACTACTTAAGAGTCCTGGGGACATGGCTGGAGACAGACAGGCCCCGGGGGCTGTGTGGGCAGGAGGCTGTTGGTGTCCCTGCTGTCATTCAGGAAGCCACCGTGAGGCAGCCTCCTCCTCATGGCTGGCCCAGGACACACCCAGGTGGCCCCACCATGAGGGTGCAGCGGGTGGCCCGAGCCCCATGTCCCCCATTCACCCAGAGGTGACAAGGATGTAGCCCAGCCTCCAGGAGCCACTGAGGTCACTGCATGGCCCAGGGAGGGGGGTGCCCTCTCTGAGTACCTGGAAAGCACAGACGTGAGCCCACCGCAGCTGGGAAGGGTCTGGCAGGCTTCCTGGAGGAGGTGAGGAAGAGGATGGCGTGAGGGCAGGAGGCAGAGGGGGCATGGAGGGTGGAGGCCTGCAGGCGAGGACGGCCTCGCCACATGCTCGGGGCCAGGCCCCCAAGGGACCGTTGCAGGGACCTGTGTGCGGCGTCTACCTCGACACCTCTGCTCTGAAGCTCTCCCCAAAGCAGAGGTCCTCCGGCCACGTGACGTCTACGGCCACAGAACAGAAGTCTGATGGACTCGCCCGGCACGAGTCCTGCAGTCTGACAGCCCCAGACATGACGTGTTCCTCCCCCGCTGCTGGGCACGAGGGGCACAGCCCTGGCGGAGGGGGATCCGGCAACGCCTAGCACCCCCGTGACCAAGCAGCCCACCTCTAGGAAGCTGTCCCGGAGGAGCCCTGGCAAAACTAAAACGGGAAGCACCTGCAGGCGGTTCTCCGGCGTAGCCGTGGTAGCAGGAGGACCCCGCCAGCCACGGGCAGCCTGAGGGCTCCCCGGGAAGGGCCGTGGGGCAGTGCCGGTGGGGGACCGAGCAGGACGTGGTCCCGGCCCAGTGTCCTTCAGCTGGTAAATGGCACAGCCACACACGGTGCCAGCTGTCAACACTGCAGCCCCACGATGGGTCTCCAGGGCGTTGTGCCGAGTCAAAGAGTCAGTCCCCAAGGGCCACACGCTGCACGACCCTGTTCACAGGACGTTCTCAAAATGCCACAGTCACAGAGGGGGAGGACAGGTTGGAGGCTGTCGGGTGACCCTAAGGCACGGCCTGAGGCAGATGCTGTGGGCGGGTGACGGTTCCACGTGCTGACTGCTACAGGAATCACACCCGTGACAAGGTGACACGGACCCACACACACCGGCCCTTTGTGGGTGGAGACGCGGTGCCAGTTACACTGTCAGAGCCCGGCAGGTGTGAGACCCTGAGCTACTCCGGGCGAGGCACTGGCCTCACTCTTCCTTAACTGAGACGGCTGGGGGATTGGAACCCTGCAACCTGTTTGGCGAAGTTAAGAAATCACGACTGTGTTGACGTTTTCTCCTCTTTTCTGTCTTGGTGATGCCGCTCGGAGAGCCCTTGTCTTCTGGGGTTGCTGGAACGGCTCCGGGCGCCGCAGTATCTGGGACTTGGGGTGGGCGAGGCGGGTGCAGGTTGGCCGGAAGTTGATGAGGGGCTGGTGACGTCTGCAGGGGGCTGCCCCGCCCAATCCTGCTGTGAACGTTTGGCATTTTCATGATAAAGAGTTTCAAACCACCACGAAGCCTATTTCTTTCCTCCGGGTGCCACACCCCGAGCTGCAGCTCCACTTCCTTCCTCGGTGCCAGTCCTGCTCCCCCGGCGCCAGCTCTGGGTGGGGGCTCTGCGTCCATAACCTCCCCTAGGCCAGCGCGGGGTGCAGGGCTGGTCCATGGCGGGGCTCTCGTCTCCCAGGATCCTACGGACCCTCCCAGTGCGGGGAAGGAAAGACCACCTGACCCCACAAGCCACGGGAACGAAGCCCAGGAAAGGAGCCTCCCACGGGATGTGACCGTCACCACAGTCCGAGTCCCTCTACCCTCCTTCCCAGCCCTGCGCCCAGCACACGTGTGTGGCAGCCACGAAGGGCCCCGCCCCCTAAGGACCAGGGAGACCTGCCCAGTCCCCTGGGCAGCCCTGTGCACCCCAGAGGAGGCTGGGAGTGATTCCCGATCCACAACTGCTAACTGTCTCGAGTGACCTGGCCATGCTACCGAGCGCACTCCGGTGGGACCTGGTCTCCTCTCCTCCTCGCAGTTCTCAGCCAGGGGGCTACTTCACCCCAAATCCATTTGGCTTGGACACTTATTTTTAAAACACCCAATGTGACACTCGGCCAAACAACTTCACCCATTCCACTCCCAGACACACCAGGATGATAACTCCACTTTGTCAACAGTGAGCCCTGGGCATTGTCACGACTGCCCCCTGGCCCCCCAGTGCCTTCGGGGTTCGAGCCTCGAGGGGCAGACCAGCTCCTGTGCCATCTGCCTTAGGCCAGCACAGGACGCAATGGCTGCCTCCCTCAACCGAGCCAGTTTAGGAGGACGGTGGTGCCAGGGTGCACGACGACACACACCTTTAAAGCCTCTTTGGCAGGAAATTGCTTCGTTGCCCACCAGACTGGCGCTGTGATCCGAGGTGACTTTCCTCACGAGTGCTGTGCATTCAGGCATCCCGTGAAATAGAATTCAAGTTCAAGTGCACACAGGCTGTCAGGTCGAGAACAAGTGAGTCGGCTGCTGGGGTTGGGCTGCCCGCCGTCCAGGGAATAGAATCGCGCCACCCAGGCCAAATCCTGAAGGCTGCTCTTCTCTCTCAGAGATGGCACCTGCTCACCTGTGCATGCTCGCCTGTCCGTGGGGAACCACCCCCACGCCCCAGGTGCTGTCGCCCCTCTCCCAGAGCTGGACCCCTGCCCCTTCCCCCAACCCTCTGCCAGCCCCGCGTGAGGCCTGGTGGGCAGCAGTGGGCCCCAGGGGCCAGCTCGGCCCATCCTGCCCCTCAGCGCCCGGCAGCCTCTGTGGCATGCCTCGGCCACATGGCTCACTCTTGGCCTCTCCAAGGCGCACCAGCCGCCCTCCTGTCCCAGCCACACTGACCTCCTCTCGGGCTCCAGCATCTGAGCTGTCCCGTGTCAGGGCCTGCACCTGCCCGTCTGGGACGGTCCTCTTCCTTCCCCTCCCGCCTAGACAGGGCCACCCCCTCCCCTTCCCTCCTGCCCCACACCTGGGCAGCTGACGAGAAAGCCCAGATACTTCCTCCTTTGGTGCTGGGGGAGGTTCAACCCCTGCAGGTCCTGGACCCCGGCCCACCCGCCCTCACCCCTAACCACCCCGATCCCCTGAGGTAGCCCCTTTCCTGTCCTCACGCCACTGTTGGGCCAGCTTGGGACCCCTGCCCTGAAAGCCCCATCACGTGAGCAGGAAACCTCCCTTCCCTCAGTGCAAAGACTCCTCAACGCCGACACCTGAACCAAGCGTCGGGCAAGGCTCCAAGGGGTGACCAGAGGTAAAAATGGAACTACTGGGTACACGGTCCAGGGGTGTCTTTAAAGTTGGGGGGCTGCCCTTCACCCCCTTCCTCCCACCGCTGCCTGTAGCGCAGGCCCCAGGGACCCGCGTGCACCCAGGGACGGGGCAGCCGCCCTCCCCCGCTAACCTACTCTGCGACTCGTCTTTCCTTCGAGACGGTCGGCGTCGGGAGGGCAGGAACTGTCTCGCATCTCGGCTCTCGCAGCGGGTCTCACCGAACCCCGTTAACCAGACAGACAGATTTTCACGCATTGACACATTCGGCCTTGTTCTAAGGGGGCCTGTCCCTGAGACAGCAGCCCAGACAACTGTCACAACATCAAACACTTATTGATCACATTGATGGGACTCAAGTGACAGTTGCCCAGCGCGCTGTGAACAGGCAGCTGCGGGCATGTCTCAGACAAGCAGAGCTGGGCGCAGCAGGCGCTGCTGGTGGAGGGGCTCACACGGGCCCAGGGGCACCCCCAGATCCCCTCAGTCACGCGGCTGCTCCTTCACATCCTCATCCTTCCCTGAGAGAAGTGTGGCCCCCCAGGACTGGAGGGGAGGGGGTGCTCGGCCCCCACAGGGCCACATCCGTTCTCCATGACTGGTCCTGGACCCTTTAGTGAGGGGGGGGGGCCCTGAATTTCTAGACTTCTTTTCTACAAAGCTGCAATAAAGTAGAAGAAAAAATACAAGACGTTTCTAAGAATCTCTCATTGCCCAAAATAAAACAAAAACAAAACAAAACAAAAGAAAAAACTTGTAACAGGCCTCAAAAAGCCCACACAAGACCCTGAGGAAAAAACATAAATTTTTAAAAAATCCTGAGGCCGAGCAAAGGGGTGAGTCCAAGTAAGGACCGGGGTCGGGGTTGGGGTCTGGGCAAGGCCGGCCGGGTGCCAGGGCCACCCACCTACTCCGGTCTGTGCCCCTCCTTATGCTGGGGCTGTACAGACGCTGTCGCCTCCACCTGCCGGGTAGGTGGGTGACTAGGGAGGGAGCAGACGGCGCGGAAACCACACTGTGTTTCCAAAGCTCCTTCCTCCCTCCGAAAAGGGCCCCAGGGTCCCACAGACAGTGCTGCGATCCCCATGTAACGTGCATGATTCAGCACCGGCTCGTGTTGCCACCGTTCTGTGTCTACTGTGTATCTGTTGTGTATCTGCTGTGTCTGCTGTGTACCTATTGTGTGTCCACTATCTGCTAATATCCCTGCTGAGTGTCCGCTCTACAGCTGTGAGGTGTCTCTACTACGTGTCTATCACACAGCTGCAATCTGTCTGCTGTGTATCTGTTATAGATACAGTCTGTCTCTGCTGTGTATCCATTATAGAGATACAGTCTATCTCTGTTGTGTGTCGTTATATAGATACAGTTTGTCTCTGCCGTGTGTCTGTTATATAGATGCAGTCTATCTCTGCCATGTATCCCTTATATAGATACAGTCTATCTGTTGTGTGTCGTTATATAGATACAGTTTGTCTCTGCCGTGTGTCTGTTACATAGATACAGTCTATCTCTGCTGCGTGATACAGTCTATCTCTGCCGTGTATCTGTTATATAGATACAGTTTGTCTCTGCCGTGTATCCATTATATAGACACAGTCTATCTCTGTTCTGTGTCGTTTTATAGATATAGTCTGTCTCTGCCGTGTGTCCGTTATATAGACACAGTCTATCTCTGGTGTGTGTTGTTATATAGATATAGTCTGTCTCTGCTGTGTGTCGTTATACAGATACATTCTGTCTCTGTTGTGTGTCATTATATAGATGTAGTCTGTCTCTGTTGTGTTCTGTTACATAGATAGTTTGTCTCTGCTGAGTGTCCGTTATACAGCTGTAAGTGTCTCTACTGTGTGTCTATCACAGAGCTACAATCTACCCACTATGTATCCATTATCAGCTACAATCTATCTCTGTTGTATACCCATTATACAGCTACAATGCATCTCTGCTATGTGTCTATCGTATGTCTACTACATATTAATATCTGTCACGTGTCTCTTACTTATCTACTCTGTATCTCTGCTGTGTATCTGCTGGGTGCCCCACTGCAGATCTGCTGTGCCCGCTATGTGCACACTGTGTGTCGGGTGCCGGCCTAGACTGAGACACACTGAGTCACGTCATTCTCACAAGCCTCCTAGGAGGTAAGGCCATCAAACAATGGCAACGTCTGGACCCCATGTCAGTCCTGTATGTCCAAAGCCCCTGGGATTCATAACCTCCAAGTGACAAAGCAACAGGCACGAGGACAGCACAGTGGGAGAAATGAACACACACACACACACACACACACACACACACACACACACACACACACGCACACGCACCTACAGAAGTCCTGCGGCCTGGCTGAGACTAGGACCGTGTCCCCATGCACAGTCCTCCCTTCCTCCCTACAGGGGCTGGGAGCTAACGGTGGTGACAGTGACCACTGGGGAGAAGAGAGGCACAGGGTGCGGGGTTGGGAACTGGACCCTCACACCAGCTCCGGCCGCCAGCCTGCAAGGCAGGCCCTCCTACCACCCCTTTTACAGGAAGGGAACTGAGACATGGGGCACATGAAGACCTTTGTCCTAGGCCCTGCAGCCCGTGGCTGGCACAGGCCAAACTCAGCTGCAGTGGCAGGGCAGGAGGGATGAATGAGCTGGTGACATGCCAGAGAGAACCAGTCAATTAGCAGTGGAGCCTCCCCCACAGGGGGAAGGTTGTCCCTGGACGTGGAGGGAAGGAAAGGGGAGAAGCTGGGAGGGGGGTGGAGCCAGCAGTGAGACCACCGGGGACTCCACCATCCCACCCGGAAGGAGCGAGGAGGAGACACCCACCGGCCTCCCCTACTTACAGGGCTCGGCTGGTGCATTTTTTCAGATTTCTTAAATCACATTTGAAATTCAAAACAGCTTTAGTAACTAAACACTAAAGGAGCTGTGTCTCCCTGAAATTAAGCCTTTGAAAAGGTTTTATGAATATACCGAGGGGAAAGTCCCCAGCTGTCCAGGTACAATCACATGTGGGGACTCGTCACTAGAGCAAGGGGGGCACAGGGCTAGCCCCAGAGGACGGTCCCCACAGGCTCCCCCTGCTAAGTAGCATCGTCTTAACGCCTTTAACAAGACGAACTGTCCTGCTCATTTCAGAAATGACACAGAAAGTCAGGCATAAGGCAGGCAGCAGACTGGCCAGGAGCCCCAGCCACGGGAGGGACAGCACCATGTGGGGACAGCCTCCCAGCCCCCCGGAAATCATGCTGTGAAGATTATCCCCCAGCGGCGACGACAGAATGAAAATGTCATCCTCCATTTCATGGAACTTCTAGCAAGACCAAAACTCCCTCTGAGTAAGTCTCCCCCACCCAGGAGGGCAGGGCTGGGCCAGCCTCGAGGGCCCACGTGAGCCGCCACCTAGTGTGGCCCTGCTGTGGGTGCTCCAGTCCGGGGCCATGTGAGTGACAGAGGCCACGTCACAGGTGTGGGAAACAGGCGCAGAAAGGCCACGTACCACCGGCCGGGCACTTGGAGATGGAGGGGGAGGGTCCCTGGCAGGAGGCTGTCCCTGAGTGGTGTGACCTCCGACCTCAGGCAGGGCACCCCCAGGAACAGCCTCTGGCCTGTGAAGGAGCCTGGGAGGGCCCCGGCCTCTGGGCAACATGCTGGGGGGCAGGTGTGAATGGAAGCCCCCCCCGGACGCCCACGCTGGACACAAACCGATCAGCTTGCCAGCCACGAAGAGGTGCTGAGGGCAGAGGCTGCTTTTCCGTGGGGACCACGGGCTGTCCTGCCTGTCCCTCCTCTGTCCCTCACCCCGGGGGCCCTCTTTCTCACCCAGAGCGGCTCTCTGAGCTCCCGAGTCAGGGAGACCCGGCCACGTAGGCTCCTCCAGTGGACACCTCCACTCCCCGCGTTACCTCTCTCAGAGGAAATCGACTTGCAAATTACCCGTGAGCTCTCGTATCAGAGACATCATTGTCTAAAGCCGCCTCCCGAGGTTGTCCGGGGAGAGGAGGCAGCATTTAGACACAAAGGCAGAGCCTTGGGAATAAAACCCAGACCTCAGAGATCAGGGAGGTGACCGGGAGGGACAGGCAGCCCGGCAGGGCTGCAGGGCGGAGCCAGACCTGAGGTCCCAGCCAGCACTGGTGACGGCTGGGCGTGCGGGTGACAAAGATGCACCAGCACAAAAGTTGCTGCCTCCGTGGAATCCGCGGCTACTGCAGATGGTCACCCTGACGTGGGTGTTTTCCATGTGGCAGATTTTGAAATAATTTTAGCAAAGCAACCTCTACCACTGCAAAGTACAATAAACCCAGGAAGGGCAGCGGCACACGTCTGGGGACACAGGGTCAGCCCAGGGGCCAAGCTGGCTCCTCCTTGGCCCTCAGGCCAGTGTTTGTTGACAGGATTGTAATTACGGTAAGTGTCAGCGAGACGGGGAACATTGGATGTCTGACGGGCCGGGAGGCTCTTTCAGAAGATGAAAAATAACTCGAGGCTCTAACAAGCTGGCTCAGGGCGGGTCCCACGTTACACCAGAGGACAGGGCACCGCTGGGGGCGAGGAATCCCGGGGTCCGTCCTCCCCACAGCAGCCTCCTTATCTCATTTTCATTAATTTGAAAACGTATTTTGGGGTTTCTCCATCCTTGCAAGTGACTGATTCAGGTCGACAGGGACTGATGGCATCCGCGGTAACCGGAACAGGAAGTAGGTCGCACTAGGTGTCACTGAATTAACTCCTCCCACCCTGCACGCAGGGACGAGGCTGTCCTGTCCACTCCTCCCCACTAATCCGCCCCAGGGCTGCCCCCCCAGCGGCTGGGCGTCCCCCGCCCCCGCCATGTGCTCAGTCGTGGGAGCCTCACCCCGTGAGTCCTCCACGGGGCCTGGCCTGCGGCTCCACCAGCCCCGCCCCCCCTTTCCCTCTCGGCTCCTCTGCGGCAGCCACTGACGATAATCCCGACTTGGGACTTCAAGTCACTTGTCTGTGCGGGTGACCTGCTCTGCCTGAGCCCCTATGCTCACCAACAAGGGGCGAATCAGGGGCCCGTCCTCCGCCGCTGCCTCCCAGAAACCGCCAGCCTGGCGTCCAGGGGATCGATCAGGTGGATGAATGAACGAACGGCAGGACCCTCCCTACGCAGGAAACGTCTCAGAACGTCACCCCAAGGACAGTCCCCAGGCCCCTTCACCAGCCACAGGGCACTGCGACATCGCATCTACCACCTGACTCGATACCCCAGCGACTCGGGGGCAGGGGCGTCACCGCCCCCCGCCGGGGGTGAAGCAGCTTCCAGGTCACAGGTGGCCCCAGGCGCAGCCCCCTCAGCAAAACCCCCAGAAGCCGCAACACAAATGACAGTGGCCTGTTATTAGGTCCAGAGCAGTAGACACCTTGCCGTTTGGTCGGCGTGTGAGAACAGGGACGGCGTGAACGAGGGCTCTTTACGGAGCCGGCGACGGCTACACCTCCTCTCGCCAGCACCGGTGTCCTCCAGGCGCCACCGCACGGGTGCAGAGTCGGGGAATGTGATTCAACTCCCCCCACGTAACCTGGGGACAGGCCCGATTACCCCGAGCAGAAGCAGGAGCGGAGGGCTGGCGTCGAAACCGAGTCACCAACCAACCAGCCACCGCAGCTCCTCCACCTCGCAGATGCCTGGGCACGCCTGGGCACGCCACGTGCCGGCCGGTGTCTCCCGGCTGGAGGACACGCACACGAGCTTCCAGGGCTGCTCTGTGCTGAGGCAGGGTCGCGTCCCAGCTCAGACCTGGCACGTTTCACGGTCACGTTTTCCCAGATTTTTTTTTTAAGTTAAAAAAAATATGTTCTTAAGTGAAGCATCTCCTAAGTTTGGAGAAGCAGTTTGGGACCTAAGTGGGTCACTGACGCACCTGGTCCGCAGGGCAGGTAAGTGACGCTTTATGTCCTTGGGGTCCGGGCAGCTCACCCAGCCGCTCTGCCTCCCACACCCCATTCTCCACTGGCCAGTTCATGCTGGGATTTTCCAACGCCCCTGACAGAGGCCCAAGAGGTGCTCTGGTCCCCAAACCCTTGGTCACACCCAGAATGTCATGAGGACCCCCCCGGTGGCCCCACCGGGCAGGAATGCGCAAGAGGCAGAACTGAGCCCCCCCCCAGGGTGGACGCCGTGTGGTCAGCCCCGTCCGCAGTGCCCCGACTGGCCAATCTGCTGCTCCTCAGCTGAGCGAGGGCCGGGCCGGGCCGGGGGTCCCTCTCTGCAGAGGGCCTGAGCGCCTGGTGCACAGAGTCCCAGTGCACAGCCTGGGCACCAGCCCCGGCCAGGGCAAACGGCTGCCCGGGCAGCGCTAGGCCAGACTGGTGCCCGTCCCAGTCAGGGTGCCGCTGGGTGACATCAGGGCACACGCTCCGCAACAGTGCTGTCAGGACCTGGCCTTGTGACAACTTACACAGACGCTGCAAATCACAGCTCAGAGTATCGGCCACCTGCTCTGCGCATATGCAACCCTGTGCCCGCCAGGGTCCCAGTTCCCGGTGGGGGTTCAGCTTCCCGGGAGCCTATTCCTGAGCCCCAGGTGCCTCCCCCGGTGGCCCAGGCTGGGGATTCGGGGCAGAGTGAGGTCAGGGTGGACCTGGATGAGCCAACCAGCCCTTTCCGCAGCGGCACCTGGGCGGTGGCTGGAGGAAAACCCGGGAGTCAGGAAGTTCCCGAGCTGAGCACAGCCAGACCCGACGCGGAGCGGCAGGCGCACAGCTGGGCTGACCAACCCGCGCAGGCCCCGGAGCCCTTTCTAACCACGGCAGTTGCCGCCACGGCGGCAGGTCTGCGTCCCTCCAGAGCTCCCGCCTACCCCGCAGACGCCTTAGCAGCCCACGCACACGGCTGACGTCCTGAGCTGAGGACGTCCACACCTCGCTGCCTTGGACTCTCTCACAATCCACTTCAGCTCTGTGTGTCCACACCTGCCGTCTGCAGGAATGAGACCTGGGAGGAGAGGTGACTCTCTGGGTCACCACGAGGCTCGAGGGTCCGTCCACGCCAACGCTGGGCTCTGAGCTGCCCAGTGGTCAGGCCTCTCTTGGCAGCAGCGGCTCCGGACGCCACATCAGCCCCCGACACTGCGAAACTCGGGGACCTTTGACATCGCGGTGCGACCCTCAGGGCACACACAGCACAACCCACCCGTCAGACACGGGGAGGACCCGCTCAGGGCCAGCCGGGGCCCACCGCACGCTGACCACCGGGGGCCTTCCGAGCTAGTGCCTGCCCCCTGGGGGGCCCTGCCAGGCCAGATGGCACAGGGGACTGGCTGCTCCTGGGGGAGCCCTGGCCCCACGCACCCCCTTACTCAGCACGGTGAGGCCAGCCCTGCCCTGGGCACAGCAGGGACAAGCAGGTCACCAACACGCGGACCACATAAGGAGAAGAGCTGTCGGAGCAGAGGAGCAGGGTCGCTGGGAGCCACACGCATGTGGCCACGGAGCCAGGGACCTGGGTGTTGGCTTCCACGAGGCCTGGGAGGGTCACTGCAGGCCACAGGCCACGTCCAACACATGACTCACAGTCATTCTCGTCCTCGTCAGCCTTTTTTTAACAACTGACAGGAACTTGCAAACACAGTCACTGTTGGGAGGACTGTTTGATTTCTATCACCTCTTACATGCGTCTCTCCCTCCCCTGGACTCACAGGGGCATCAACCGCTTGAGCCCTGGGACCCATCACGACCTCCTGCACCAACACGCACTGTCACGAGTGGCCACCCTGAAAGCAGGGGAAGCAGCGCAGGGCCTGGTCCCCCCCACGGCCACCAAACACCCACGGTGAGCTCGCCACACATGGTCACCCCAGGACAGCGGGCACCTGTGGAGGGAGGAGCCACAGCACAGCCCGAGCCTGAGGCTGCGGGGACTCAGTGGGACGTCCCCAAACCCACAGGATCCGGAAAGCAAACAGCGACCACCTAGAAGGAGAACCTCAGACGCTGCGTGAAGCAAGAGCCCCAGGGCGCAGGTGAGCCCCAGGGCGCACGTGAGCCCCAGGGCACAGGTGAGCCCCAGGGGTGCGGTGTGGGTGGCCTGGGGTCCAGCAGCAACGTGGCCCGGATGCTGCCCAGGCGGCTGGGGTCTGGGGGAAGCAAAGGAGGCGCGGGTGGGGTCAGGGTGTCTCAGACACTGGATCTGTCGTCTCACATCTCAGCTGGGACGAAGGTTCAGTCCCCGCCCACACCCCTAGTTTCCTCCCACCCCCCAGGGGTCACGACCCGGCTGAGCCCCAGGCCTCCCACCTCACCCGCTCAGTGACAACTGTGGCAACCCCTGCAGAGCCGTGAAGACCCCTGCATGGGCCCCGCCAAGATGCAGGCCCCGGGACCCCGCCATGAGCTCAGTTGTGTCCTTCCCAAATCCACGTTGGCATCTCACCCCGGGTACCTGGGAATGAGACCTCATTTGCATATCGGGTCACTGCAGATGTTATCTGTTAAGTCGCAGGGAGGGCACCGGGCAGGCGCTGCTCCAAAACGACCGGTGTCCTCACACCAGCGGGAGGCCCGGGCACCGCAGGCGCAGAGGGACAACGGCACGTGACGAGGAGACGCCGCCACGCGCCAGGCAGACGGGAGCAGGTCCTCCCGCACGGCCTCCTGGTCTCCAGGGGCGAGGGAGGGAACTGCTGCACGAGCCCCGGGCTGCGGGGGGTGGCACGGCGCCCCAGCGCTGAACGCTGACGCTCCCCGACATCCATACATTGAAATCCTCACCCCAGGGGGATGCGTTAGGGGGCAGGGCCTGCGGGAGGTGATTGGGTCTCGAGGGTGGGGCCCCGTGATGGGGTCAATGCCCTTATGAGGGACCCCGGAGAGCTGCCGCGGCCCGTCCCCCACTGAGGAGGCTGGGAAGGCGCCATCCGTGAACCAGGAAGTGGGTCCTCACCAGACACCAGACCTGCCGGTACCTTCTCTTGGACTTCCAGCCTTCAGAGCTTGGAGTGGGACGTTTCTGTGTGTAAAAGCCACTGCGCTGTGGCACTTCCCACGGCGGCCACGGGAAACTAAGACAGACCCCAGCAGCGAGGAGCCCCCATCCCCTGGCAGTCCCAGCCTCCTCGCACTCGCCCTCGTGCCAACATCTGCAGAAAACGCAGCCCCAGGAAGGGCGACCTCTGGGCCCTGCCCATGGTGGGGGCATCCCTTGCTGGATTCTGCCACCACCACGGGCAAAACCCTGCCCAGGGGACCTGGGAGAACAGTGAGTGTAAAAACCTGAATTACCCCGGCTGAGAGAAAGGCTGCTTTGGTAAGCGCCGCCACACGGACGAGAGATGACACATTTGGAACAGAGCGAGGACTCGTGCACGTTGACTGGAGACGTAACCACCAAACCTGAATCTCACACGGAGAGAATTATGGAATTAACCCTCCAATGTCCAGTCCTCTTTCCAACGCCTGCCCCACCCCCTCCGTCCAACCCCAGACACGCACACTCAGCCCCGGGGTCCGGGTCCCGTCTACAAGTCCAGAGACCAGAAAAGGGTGGAGACCAATCTGCTCAATCCTGCCCCTGGCTCGGGCAGAGCCAGTCCTGTCTGTCTGCGACTCCAACGGGCTGGTCGGACAGGGTCAGGCCGGACGGCAGAAGGTCACAGAGGCCGACAGCCGGGGGCCGTGCGGCTGAGCCCGGAGCCACGGCGGGGGCGGGGGGCCACGCTGCGCCATTCGAAGGCCAAGCAGGGAATGAAAGAAACAGAGACGGTGCCTCATGGGCCACCCAGACACCACCACGGGCTCTGGCCACGTCCTAACTCGAGTGTGGGCTCAGGGGCTCGTGTGATCATCTGCCTCCCAGCTGACACAAATGTTTAAAGGATAAAAATGTATTTATATTCTTTGACAGAATAATTGCTTTTCTGAAATTCTGTAATTTTAATTTTTTTTCTGACATTTTACTGTATGTTTCAAATTTCCCATAGAATATGTGTCGCTTTTACCAGAGACCCTGTTTCAAACACAAAATGTCAACGTCCTTTCTTCCTGGTGCAGCCGTCACCAAGACGCCAAGCCCGGCCTGGCCGTGCAGGTGACCGGGTGACGGTGCTACAGCCCGGGAGGGGCCTCCGGGAGCCGCGGTGTGACCTGGGCTCCCGCCCAGCTCCGAGGCTCCTGCAGCCTGACCCAGATGGCAGAGGTGACATTCCTCATGGGCCACGGCGTCTGCTGACGATGCCGCTCTGCTCATCCCTGACCCGAGCCCAGGCTCCAGGACCTGCAGCAGCAGCTCCCGGTGTGGGAGGGACACGGCTGAGTCACAAGGACGCCCCGTCACGACCATCCGCACTCAGGGATGCTCAGCAGATATCCGGAGCCCTGTGGTCCCAGGCACTGTTTCCAGCCCTAAGCATGTAACCGACGTCACAGGGGACGGCACCCAGGAGCCACGACGGGAGGGGTGGGGGGTGGGGTCTGCGTGGGGGGGAGGGGCGGGGGATGGGGTGTGAAGACCTCATGGGACAAGCCGTTGGAGAGAGGGGATGGTGAGGGTGAGGATGAGGAGGGCCAGACAGAGCAGGGGCTGTCGTCCAGGTGAGGGACATGGTGCCTGGGCCACACAGACAGGAAACCGCTGAGGGACCCCCCTACGGTTACCCCAGCGGGAAGCACAGGATCCCAACTCGGGAGCGTCGCACCCTGAGCCCCCGCCCCCACCGCACAAGGAGAAAGCCACTATTCAGAACTGGCTCTGCCTCGGTCAAAACAAAGGGCGCCTTCACCCGAGTGTGCAGGCAGCCAACACGTGCCAGTCACCGGGCAGCCTGGCCCTCACAGGGGAGCGGGCGCTCCCCGCCCGGCGCTGCCCCGGCCACCTCAGGTACGGTTCTCTAGTGGCCTCGAGGAAGAGGGGGCTGCCTCCCCTGTTTCTCAGAGTCAGGCACCCTCCTGTAGAAAGTCACCTTGCCGGCAGGAGCAGAAAGGTTCCAACACCCTTCCCCTCACAGAAAGGCTGGTTCGGAAGAAAGCCTACTTCTGAGTTAGTCATTTCTTCTTTTCACAATAAACCCTTTTGGTGACATAATGCACCTTGCTCAGATATATTGTCATGTTCCTCTTGGTAATACAACACCAAAATCTGCTGGAGGATGGGACAGGACCAAAATAACTAATGTGAAAATAAGGACATTCAGCACCCTCCCGAGCACAGGTTCCGCCGGCCGCACGTGAGCCCTGAGAAGCACCTGGCGTCTCGGATGCCGTCCGCAGGGGCTGACGTGGTGCCCCGTGTGGCGGGGCTGCACCCCCCGCTGTTAGCACGGTCAACGTAAGCACGATGCCCCATGCCCCAAAATACAATAAATAAATAGGAATGGGGAAACACCCTAAAGTTGCATGCAAACAGAAATAAATCAATCAATCCACTGACTCGTACGTCACACCGACACCACGCAGAAGGGAACAAGTGAATCCAAGCTACCTTCTGGAAACCACACTCCAACACTGTGAGCGCAGCGCGATTATTCTCAGGGAAAAAGAGCCGCAAGAATCCGACCCGCACTGGGTCTGCTGACCTGGCTCCTGGGTCCATCTCATGGAGCCAAAGGCACAGCCCCTCCGTGAGAGCCGGTGGTGCACGGATGCAGCTCGGAGTGGAGACAGGCAACGGGGGGGGGGGGGGGGGGGGGGCGGGGAGGACCCGGGACCAGACGCATAGGCAGCCCCTGGGGACCCCCTCAGAGGGCGTGCAGCAGCAGCACCCCAGGGGAATGAGCGCTTCGGGGTGGTCTCCAAAACCGTTCCCACCAAGGGGAGGTGGCCTCCCGGGAGGAGTGGCCAAGCCCAGCTGCGGCAGGTGGAGCACAAGTTGTCCCTGAACCCGACGTCCGGAAAATGGAGATCGCTGGGGCACACGGGACCCGCCTGTAGAGGCTCCCCCCAGCCAGGCATGCGAGAATGAGCCTGGGAATCATGACAGGAAGGGATTATAACAAACTCAATTTTTAGAAAATCCTTGAGTTCCTATTAAGTATTAAGATTTTCTTTAAAACAAGGAGGGCAGAAGGGACAGTTTTTCCTCACAGGATAATCCTGACCAATACAGGTAAAGGGGACGAGAGAAAGAGAAAGCGACACTTTAGCACCACGACGGCGAGGCTGAGGTCCGGCCCCACCACCCGCACTCTCGTCCTGCCGTCGTGCCACCCGGGCTCTGGGCAGGCGTCTTCAGACGACAAGGATTCTGAAAAATACGCTAAGCAAATGCTCAATGTGGCAAACGGGAGGTGTAGGGACCTCGGCAAAGAGTCCGGGTTTTGCCCGCAGAGCAGCCTGCGGTTACGGTCACTGGCCGGTCGTGGGTGGTCAACCCACCTGAGCGCCGATTCTGAAGATGCGGTAACACACTGTGCAAGATGCCAGCGGGACAGGTCGTGTCCTGTCTCGGGGCTGTGTGCGTGTTACCAGCTTCACACTAGGCTGGGGGCAGGGGCAACTTGTGCTGTGTGGCTCCTAAGTGCCACTGAGGTTGTCGGAGGGCAGCAGAACCCCACACCTGTTTTCCCTGTCAACAAATACACAACTTGACTCCCCTCCTGCCTCCTTGCCCAGCTGACAGAAGAACCCCACCCGCCCGAGGGTCACTAGGGAGTGAGCGGAGAGCCAGCAGCTCACTCTCTGTCATTCTGGGGTGCAGACAGCCTGCTGCAAAACCTGTCCTGCCGCCTGTGCCTGACCCCACAACTGACCGCCACTTGGTGATGGAGTGCAGCCACACAGGCCCAACCCTGCGCAGCCGGGTGGCGTTGGGCACAGTGATGAGGACTCGGAACGCCTCAGTGTCCCACCCACCCCCACCCACAGCCCCAGCCAGAGACCAGGGCAAGGGTGACCACACACAGGGCTGCAGGCAGGTGGCCCAGACACGGGATGGCCCACCTGTGAGCTGGTGACCACGCACCTGTTCCGCCATACGATGGACAGTGTCAACTGACCAATAAGCCCCGTGAGGTCCTTGCAGGACCCTAGAGTGCAAACTATTTCCGCAACAGTAAAAAGACGGTGTTTGCCCTCCGCAGGCCCACTCTCTCACGAGGGTGCAGGGGAATGTTCTACTGCTCTTTCGGAAGATCTGCATAACCCAGTGAGGTGACATTTTCCCCACGAGTAGTCTGAGTAGTCTGTGCTTTTAAAAACGCAAGCATGGGTAACCTATTCAAATGGAAATAGACCAATGAGTGTCTAAGGAGCAGAAAGACAGCCCTGAGGGGGTTTCAGATTCCCTGTCCCAACCAGCCTTTGAGAAACGACCACTTGTCGAGTTTTAGAAAAATATCAGAGAAGAATTTCCACATTATCTGATAAGGCTATTAAAATACTCCAGACTTTCACAAATGCTGGATTTTTCTCATGTACTTCCACCAAAAACAGCGCAGCGTAGCACGACAGACTGAACACAGGAGACAGGAGTCCGGCCGGCGTCTTCCAAGCCAGACACAAAAGTGTTGCCACCCTCTCGCTACATTTGTTTGGGGAAAAAGTCATTTTTCTTTCAAATAGCGTTATTTATGTTAACATGTAATAGGCTTATAATTTTAAATGGATGAATAAATATTTCTCATTCCATAGGTTACTAAGTACGGAATGTCCGATTTCCTTAAGTACTAAATTTGACAGTTGATATTGCTAACATTCCACTTTGAGTTTTCTTGTTTTATTTTTATTGTGAAGGTATACCACCCTCAGTCTTTCAAACACATATTTTGGCTTGTGATTACCTTTCAAATTTTTTTTTTTTAGAGCAATTTTTGTGAAACCATGGATAAGTCAAAAATTCGTGTTATTTTTGAATATGAGTTCCATTGTGGAACCAATGCAGCACAGACAGCTCAAAATACCAACGAAGCGTTTGGGAAGGCTGTGGCTAATGAACACACAGTACATCGATGGTTTGAGAAGTTCTGTTCTGGTGATTTTAATCTTAAAGATGAGCCACGTGGGCGACCTGAGACCAAGGTGGATGATGAGCTGAAAGCTGTAATGGAAGCGAATCCATCTCAGCCTATGTGTGAATTAGCAGCAGGGTCTGACGTTACTATTGCAACAGTATTGGACCATTGAAACAAATGGGCAAGGTAAAGAAGCTGGATAGATGGGTTCTGCATGAATTGACAAGCATCAGAAGAGAAATCATCTGGAAGCTTGCCTTTCTCTGCTGCCACGACATAAAGGTGAACCTTTTCTATGCCATAATGTTATGTGTGATGAAAAATGGATCCTTTTTGACAATCACAAGCATTGGGCACAACAGCTGGATAAAGATAAAGTCCTGGAACACAGTTCAAAACCAAATATTCATCCAAAAAAGCTAATGGTGTCCGTTTGGTGATCTGGTTCTGGTATTATCCACTACAGCTTCATGAAACCTGGTCAATCAATGACAGCGGATGTCTACTGCAACCAATTGGATGAAATGATGAGGATGCTTGCGATTAAGCCGCCAAGCTTAGTTAACAGAGACAGGCCAATCCTCTTGCAAGACAATGCTCGACCATATGTCACACAAACAACGCTGCTCAAACTAGAGCAGCTGGACTTGAAAACTCTATCACCCACCGTATTCACCAGACCTTGCACCAACTGACTGCCATTTCTTCCAGGCTTTGGACCACTTCTTGGAAAGAAAAATACTCAATTCCAAACAAGCTGTGGAAAATGCCTTTTGTGATTTCACCACCACTTACTCTCCAGGCTTCTTCACTGATGGAATAAAAGAGGCTACCAATAAGATAGGAAAACTGTGTGGATAGTTTAGGTGCACACTTTGGTTAATTGCACTGCTTCTTGTTTGGGATATAATAAACTAAACTTTTGATTTGAAATCGGACATTTCATATTTAACACGTTAACTACCATGTGAGTTGTATTTAACTCACGCTAGTTTTAAGCCCGGGGCCATGTGAAGCAAAACCCTGCAGTTGGTTCATGAAAATCTTACTTGTTGATGTTCTTATTGTTACAATTAACATTGATAATTTAACTCTAAAAACGTGGACTTGTGTTGCATATAACTCACACACAGAAAACAATAAAAAGTAACAAATTAGAAAGTATCGTTTTGTTTTAACAAAACACAGTGGTCCCAGGAAAAACATTCTTTTTGCTAGTGTGGCAGTCAATGTGCCAATGACCTAATAATTTCCAGTACAGTAACTACCAGTAGCTAAACCCACATATATACCCCAAAGTTCTTCTGGACCCCAATACTTTTCGTGAGTGTTGGGGGTCCTGAGACCGACGCTGCGCCCAGAGCTGGAGTGAGAGCAGCAAGGAAGGGAGGGGGCTGCAGGATTGACGCTGGGGCCCGTCTACACCTTCGAGGCAGCAGCCCCCGCTCATCCCACCAACACCCTCACCTGCGAAACCCCAGGGCCCCCAGAGACCAAATGCTTCGGGCCAGACATGTGCGGAAGGCCAAGTACCCGTCACCTGGGAGCTGAGACCATGGCACGTGAGACAGATCTCAGTGGTACGGTGGCCTCAAACGTGGCTTTGTGTCCAGACCTGCTACGGGACAAGGAGAAGAGGAGCAGAAGGGAACTGGCCAAGATGTGACACCTGTGGCTTCACTGGCTGCCCCAAAGCTGCTCGGTGCCTGACTGACGGGGTCCACCCTACCTACCTGCTAGTACTGTGGAGACTCCCAGTGCGACTGGGAGAGGGGACGACGGCCCGTGGCAGTCAGAGAGACACGAGCGTGGACACTGGGGCAGTGACCCAGGTGGACCAGGGCTCCCATCTCCTCCCTGGCACCCTCCTCCCGGGCAGGAGCCCCCTCTGTGGGGGAGGGCAGGGGGGTGGCAGCAGCTCTGAGCACCGACTGTGTACGCTCACACACCCCCATCCTGCCCTTGGTGGCCTCACCTGGGCAGCCTGAAATCAGCCACGGCGGGAGTGTCTGCACCAGGGAAACCGGCCAGAGCTGCACCCCCAAGTCCGCCCTGCCCCGGAGAGCCGGGGGCTGAGAATCCTCCGGCACAGCACTGCTCATGCCACAAACCAGTCACCACGAATGCCTCAGTAATTTCATATTCACAATTGATTAATTCCAGGTTGGCCAAGGTAAGCAAAGCACTATTAACACCAGACTTACTCCTTTTTGCTCAAGGCAGACGGTCAGGCGGCAGCGCGGCAGGTGCGGTTTGCCAGGTCCACCCTGAACGGCCACCCCGGTGGCCTCACGCCTACTCCGCGCTTGGTCCCACTCAGCAAGTGCCGCCGGGTCCCCCCCAGACAGACAGCCCTGAGCAGGAGGCGCCAGGACAGGCGGGACCGGGGTGTGGGGGGGGGCAGCACCACCAAGGCCGGAAGAGCCCGCTGACACCCCCGTGACTCTACCGTTCCTGTCCTCAGAGGGCAGCGTGGCGGACGCGTGGGCGGCTCCCGGCGCAGCTCCGTGGGGTCCGATCTGGAGATTCGGTCGGATGAGAACCACGGCGGCCCATGCCAGGCCTGTTTCACGTGACTGCGGACACATCAAGAAAGGCACCAGAACAGGACACGCCCATGAGGAACGACTGCCCGGCGGAGGGAAGCCCACGGGACAGGCTGAGGCCACACTGCCCTCTGCCCACTGCTGCCTTTGTCACCCGCGCAGAACCAAGCGTGTCCCGGAGCTCAGCGAGGACGGCAGGAGGACACCGTGCCCGGCGCTCAGGTGGCCCAGACCAGCCTCGCCCGGAGCCAGCGCTGCCCCGACAGCCGCCTGAGCCGGTTAGAGAGGAGGGTGCAGACAGCTTCCCCGCAGCTGCCCCCACACGCCCAGGGCCGGGTGGGGCCATGGCGTGGTGCCCCTGCCCCAGGGCCCCCTGCCGACCCGGGGCCTGGCCCTCGCCACTGCCCCTGCCGCGGCCAACCCGAAAGAGCCCAGGGCCCACGGCTGGCACAATCTGAGCAACAGAACAAGGAAAACAGTGTTGGATTCTGAACACAGCAGTACCCAAGCGTCCACACCGACAGAAATAAGACGACTGAATAAATTAACAAATACGGCGGTAGAGACAAAACTCCTGTACAGAAGTTCCCGTAACTTACGTGGCTCCTGCACCTGCCAGGAGGGGGCGACCCCCAGCCCTGTGCACGGCCACATCCCTCCCAAGGGGACAGGAAGGGGCGTCGCAGTCACTGCAAAACAGAGAACCCGACAAACACCACCGAGACCGGTGACCAAGGTCGACACGGTGATGGGTGTCACAGGGAGCGTGTGCGGCTGTGACACGATGGCACGATGTGGCAAGGGCATGTCACCTCTGTGTGCTCCTCCCAAAAAGCCGTGAGCCCAGCCTGCCCACGAGACCAACAGGAGGCTCCTCCTCAGCCCCCGACCGGCCCCTCACAGGGGCGAGGTCATCAGAACACGGCGTCTGAGACGCTGCCACGGCCCGGAGGTGCCGGACGAGAGTGAGGACTAAATACGACGTGGGATCCCGGGATGGAACGAGGGTGTCCGGGGAAAAACTACAGAAATCGGGATAAGGTGTAGACTTTGTGAGAAATGTATCAATATTCGGTCGCCAGCGGTACCAGCATGTGACGCTAATAATCTAGAAGCCACCATACTCTGCAGGCTGTCTCGGCTGTTGTGTAAAATCCAAAACTGTTCTAAACATGGTTTTCTCAATACCCCGAGTGAGGCCGACGAGAGAATCAGCCTCCTCTATGGCCAAAGCACTTGAAAATCACCCTGGGCCACGCGGGAGCCAAAGCCAGGCCTCAGTCCTGTCACAACTCTGCCCCACGTCCCCTGGTCCCACGAGGACTCGGCCGTGGGACAGGCTGGTTCATAGCCACCACCAACGTCCCATCCTCCCAGACGGCTTCCATACCGGTTTTGCTGCATAATTTAGCCTCAGGGAAGTATAATCTAAATGGTTTCCAGGTAAACACAGGAGCTTGAACACAATTATTTACCTACACACCCTCCCAAGGCCACAGTCAAAGGAAGGAAAACACCAACAAATGCCAAACAGCACGGAGAGGCAGATGCCAGCAGTGCTGCGCTGGACCCTGGGGGCACATGGCCCCGCAGACCCAGAGAAAGGCCGGGGTCAGAGGCCCCGGGTGCCAGGAGAGGGGCGCAGCTCGGTGCCGACTCCCTCCACCAAGGAAGGCCCCTGCAGACCCCGCTCCTTCCCAGAGCAGAGCAAGAGGGCTCGGATGGGGCGGGGTCCTCCTACCGCGGTGAGAGCCCCTCCCTCTCTGGGCAGGACACTCGCCGGGCACTCGGGCAGCCACCGCTGGCTCCCAGGAGGAGGCCCAGGCAGGCCCCGGGCCGTGACCACTGCTACCACCGGCTCTGCAGAGCCTCGAGTCGACATGGGTGGACGAGAGAGGGTGGCCTTGGAGCTGAGGAAGCTCCGAGTCAAGAGAAACAGAAAAAAGAGCCTCGGTGGAAACAGCCATGCGAGGGACCAAAGAAAGCTGCACTGACCCATGACTCCATGGCACCATCTCAGCACATGCACACTGTCACCAGCAGGCATCGAGCTCGTGCCTCGTCACCCGCCCAGTCCTCAGGCAGCCGGGAGCGGCTATTGTCATCATCCCAGGTCATGGGTCTGGGGCACAGGGTGGACAGTGCTGGGACTGAGGTCACACCGCTGGTGAGTGGCAGGGCTGGGGTCTGACCCAGGAAACACAGCTTCAGCCCTGGGGGCACCTCGGCAAGGAGAGGGCTTCAGCCCGGCCCTGGGGTTCAAGTCCCAGCGTCACCACATACAAGCTGTGTGATTTGGGAAAATGTCTCGACCTCTCTGTGTCTCAGGTGCCATTCCCTCCACAGAATGAAGAAAATGACAGTGTCTACATCACAGGGCATCACACGGATCCGACAGTTTACACATGTGAAGGCTTAAAACCACACAGGCACCCGAGAACTGTGATTGTCACATCCTATTACGGTGCCTCTTTGGCCGTAATCAATGACTGAAAGAAGCGGTGTGATATTGTGCCTCGGACACAAGAGCAGGACACTCGGCCGGGCGCAGTGGCTCATGCCTGTAATCCTAGCATTCTGGGAGGCCGAGGCGGGCAGATCGTTTGAGCTCAGGAGTTCGAGACCAGCCTGAGCAAGAGCGAGACCCCGTCTCTACTAAACATAGAAAGAAATTATACAGACAGCTAAAAATATATATAGAAAAATTAGCCGGGCATGGTGGTGCATGCCTGTAGTCCCAGCTACTCGGGAGGCTGAGGCAGGAGGATTGCCTGAGCCCAGGAGTCTGAGGTTGCTGTGAGCTAGGCTGACACCACGGCACTCTAGCCCGGGGAACAGAGTGAGACTCTGTCTCAAAAAAAAAAAAAAAAAGAGCAGGACACTCTATTTTAAAAAGGAGCCTTCAGGGAACAAAAAAGTACTCTTGGAAACTAAAGGATAGGAACAGGACCATGAATAAAAACTTAACAGATGGTTTTGACAAGAAAATCTGAAGGTATCTCTAGGAAATAGACAAACAAATGCACAACAGAGAAGAAAACTGGGGCCCAGGCTGGGAGCCCTGCAAGCAGTCAGTGGCAGCTCCAGGAAACGATGACGGAGGGGTGTCGGTCGCTCAAGAAATAACGGAGCAGCCAAGCTTCCCACACCGGGTGTCACGCACATCCACACTGACAGCTCCCAGCACAGGAGGCAAGAAAGGCTCCACATCAAGGTTCAGCATCGTGAGACTTGAGGACACTGAAGAAAAGATTCTAAAAACTTTCAGGAGAAAAACTACACACGTGAATCGGAACACATCCAATTAGGCGGTGGGAGTGACACCTTCAAGCTGCGAAGGGACGTCGTTTCCAGCGTGCACTTCTATACCTAGCACAACTATCCCCTCATGTGGCCACAGGAAAAGTGTCTTCACACTAGGTCCCCCCAGGCCCCTTCTGAGAAAGTTTCCGGGGGCTGTCTTAACTGGATATTAAGCCAAGAAAGAGAAAGGTGGGGGACCAGGGGGCAGACAGCAGGAGAGAAGGGGGCAGAGGGCATCCTGGGAGGACGCTGTGCAGGGAGGTCATGGGCGTGGGCACTGGGGAGCTCTGACCCCTGCTGAGAGGATGGGGCAAACTGGAGACAGGACTTCTAGAACATGCTGAGAAAGAAAACCAAGACAAGCACTAACTCCAAGGAAAACCAAAAGTTGTGCAAAGAACGGAATCTAACCCCAGTGGCTTGTGAATATTACGTAACCCGTGATCATGTAGACACTCAGCGATGACGTAACACATGGTGACATAACCTGAAAGAAGACAGAGAAAGGGAGGAAGAGGTGAACGGATACGTCCCAGAGAAAGAGGGAAACAAGTAATGTCCCAAATGGAAAAGTCCAGAAACAGCAGCATAAATGTAGAAATTTGGAAACAGAAGCCGGGTGTGGTGGTGCACCTGTAGTCCCAGCTACCAGGGAGGCCGAGGTGGGAGGATCGCTCGAGCCCAGGAGTTCGAGTCTGGCCTGGGCAACATAGTGAGACCACGTCTTTTGAAAAAAAGAAAAAGAAAAGAAACTCGGAAATAAATGCCAAGAGTGGACCGTGAGCCCCTCCAGGGAGTGGGGGTTGGGGCAGGAGGGAGGGGCAGGGACACCTGTCCTCTTTAAGTCACCCAGGACTCTCTGATACATTAAAGTAGAAAATATGTAAAACTCGAAATAAAATTTTAAATGTAAAAATAACATACCATGCAAACATCACACACGAGCATTTAGCAATAGCGCCAACACCGTTTCCTGGCCCCGGACGCGGCGCCAGGCCCAGCCTCCAGCGCTGGGGAGACCTCGCCCCACTCGGCAAAGCCGTCCTGCCAGGAGTAAACAGAGGGAGCCGCCTCGCCTGACACGGGCCGGCTCCATCTCACAATAAATCGAATCTTTTTAAACTTCCCACAGAAGAGACATTTAAAAAGCAAACTTCAAAAAGACCAGACACACTCCGACCACCAAATTAAACAGTAAAACACACAGTCAGGCCCCCTCCACCCGCCGGCCTCACGTGGAACAACCTCGCGCCTGACAGACCAGCGCCGACTCCAGCGCAGCCGCGGCAGCCTCCACGCCCGTCAGGCCGTGGGCACAGCGCCTTCGAAATGACTGCCGGGAAGGAGCTGTGCGTCTCCAGCGTGGCGTTCTGGCCTCTCCTGGGGGCCGCCACGGCCCCTGGGTGGGTGGAATCCGGCTGGTTCTGCCTGGAGGCCTCAGAGACGCAGAGGGAAAGCCGGGTGCCCTGCTCCACGTGTCTGGAATCATCCTAAAAATAAACCACCGTGTCCAAGCACACCGGTGGGGGCCTGGCCGCGCCGTCTCCCGTATGAATGAACAAAACTGCCATAGCCTCATCATCAAAAACGTTCTGAAACGCCGGAGGGGCAGTTGGTTCTGATGGCTTATTCTGAGCAAAGCCTCTTCTGGCTTTTGCATAAAGCAACAAACATTGAAGGAGAAGCTTCTCTGGGCTGGGCCCCAGGCTGGGTGCTGGGGACACCTCGGGGCTGCCCGGCCAAGAGAGCGGTGAAGGTGGGCGGCGCAGTGCCCCACGCTGCCAAAAGCAGGGAAGAGCTCGGGCAAAGGCCCTGTGGCCCGAGGCAGCAGAGAGACTGACAGAGAGTGAGCAGAGCACAACCAGGCCAAACCCACCTGATCCTGGGACCCCAGACCCTGAACTCAAGCTCCCTGAGGCAAGCACAGAAAAGGACTGTCCCCAGTTCCTGGGATGTGACCAAGCCCTCCCCACGATGGCACTGGGTGCGCGGGGTTGGGGCGGCCCCCACCCGGGGACAGCTCCCTGCTCAGCATCCTCAACGGCGCTAAGTCGGCAAACGCTACCCCCATCCTGGGTCCCCGGCAGAGCCTAGAGCCCAACCTCAGGACAGAGCTCCCGGGGTTGGACGTGTGCAGCTCCTGCCCGGGGTCGGAACGCACACCTGCCGCTACACAAAGGTCAAGAGCAAGGGGCGGATGTGGCAGCTCCGACGAGGACCACAGCCACCCTGAGGGGTCCCCACCAGACCCCACCCAGCCGTGTGGCGCCGAGGGCACAGCCAGCAGGGACACCCAGCTCGTACTGGCCGGGCTCCTGGGTGCTGCGCGGGCGCCATGACCCATGCGATGGGACCGACTGGCGGGTGGCCTGTGACACACCGAGATGGAGCCTGGTGCCTCGGAGGGGAGGGCGGGAAGGGCGGGACCGAGCTGGGGGGCTGCGGCGCACAACTCCTTACGTAAACGTAACCGTCAGGGGCTCCAAACTCCAGGGAGCCGAGGCGCGAGTGTGGTGCGTCCACGAGGGCTCGGCCACGACGCAGACACAGGTGAAGCAGCACAGCCCGCCGGGCAGCCTGGCGCCAATGGCTTCTGGGGGCGGCCGCCCTTCACCCCTCCAGTCTCCCCCGATCGGCCTCGAGGAAACCCCACCGAGGACAGCTGGACCGCGGGCCCCTGTCCGCCTGCGCCTGGCCCAGGAGCCCCACGCGGCTGCTTGCACCTGGGGGTCCCCCTAAGCCACGCGCCGCCGGCGTGTGCTCACGGAGAGGAACGAGGCCAGGGCGCCCCACACATCCTGAAGAAACTATGACACAGCGCGTTTCCCGTGCCGGCAGCACACGTGTGAACACGCCCGAGCCCCTTCTCCCTGCCGCTCGGCCCCCGATACATCGGAATTTCTGATTCAAAGATCAGAACGCACGAGTTGCCGTGGTGACCCGAGCTGGCTGTCCAGGGCACCGGTGTCTGCAAGGGTCCCTCTGTGCCTGGGGGAGGGGCAGTCTGCCCCAGCGGCCTCCCCAGCGCCCGGCACCATCCACACGCGGGGAGCGCCGTCCCCCACTCCGAGCAGCCCGGGCCTCCCCACCCCACGGCTCCCGAGCCTGCCAGGGAGGCTGGTGGGGGGTTTGTTTTTCTACAAAACCACCTTGTAAAATGGACGTCAGAAAAGCACCCACATTCCCATGGCCCCCTCAAGCAGCGTGCAGCCCCCAGACCCACCGGAGTCTGGCTCCAGCCATTCTAGAACAGAAAGCTGGGTGCCAGGGCCACGCTCCCCGCTGCCATCCAGGGCCCTGATGGAGCCAGCCCTGCCACCCGGACCCCAGCATGATGCTGTCATCAATGCAAAACCGGAGCCCAGACAGGCGGGCAGCCTCGCTCCCGCAAGACCACACGCCTGGAGCAGCTTGTTTACAGAAGCAGGTGCTGGTTTTACCGCCACCAGCCCTGGTGGCTCGGGTCTCCGGACTTTGCCCTGTGGTCCCATCTGCCCGCCCGCTGGCAGCAGCTCAGAAGGAACAGAAAGCAGCAGACATGCCGCCCGCTCCGGCCGCGACACGGACTCTCAACCGCGACAGCGTGGGCCGCAGCACGACCCCCAGCGCCTCCCAGGGCGGGGGGCGAGCCCCACAGCCCCCCGCAGGCCGGCCGCGCAGCCCCCAGGCCCCGTCACGTACCATCCGCGCCCGGGGCGTACATCTCCCTCCTCCAGCCCCCGCGTCAGCCGTGCCGCTTGCCTGGCATGTCTCTCCACAGCCTGTTTTTCTAAAACCCTGTCACCCCACAAAACAACAGCCTCTCAGTGCGCATCCCCTGACATCGCCCAGGACTGCCGCGGACGCGTCCCTGCCCGGCCAGCGGCACCAGCCGTGCCGGCGTCTGGAGCATCCGTGCCGCACGCAGGCTGCCCCGCGGCTGCCGCAGCCACACGGCCTGCACCGCCCGGCCCGGCCCGGGTGTGGGATCCACCGAGACGCTACTCACAGGCTTTCTTCTCCTGCCTCCCGAGCCCAGCGCTTTACGCTCCGCCGGCGGCCGCCGTGCAAGGAGGCATTTTCCTTCCCTCTCAGGGGCCGACGCGGTGTCTGCTCGCCTCCGGACCCCCGACAATGGGCAGGGTGGGCCGAGCGCCAGGAGCAGATACCTAATGGCAGGCTGGCCACGCTGTCCCCCGCCTCTCACATCCCTGCCTCCTCATGTCTCCAGGCCCGGGTGGTACCAGCTCCCCTGGGAAGCTGTAGCCGGCAGCTGAGGCACAAACTAAAACATGGCATGGATGTCAAGGAGCTGACGTCACATGAAAACAAGCGTCTCTGCATTAAAACGGTCCAGAAGGAGGACCCGGCGGGGCGGCAGCCAAACCAAGGGCAGGCTCTGGCTCAGCCCCGGAGATGCAGCATCCGGAGCGCAGCCCCGCCGGGCCGGGTCCCCGACCAGCCCACCCAGAGGGGCTCGGCAGTGACGAGTGACCTCTGACCCACGTCCCGAGGCTGTGAATGGGCTGGACACAGAGGCTGGGGGGCTCCCGGCAAGGAGGGGGAGGGGAGGAGAGGCCACGGCCGGTGGAGGCTGGGCCCAGCCTGAGGGCCAGGTGGCCTTGTGATGTCACGGCTGTGTCCCGTGTGCCGAGGGGATGGTGGGCCCCAGGAGGGCAGGAACGGGGAAGGCCGAGCTTCCCAGGGCTGGCCTGGGATCGCACAGCCCCCAGCCTCAGGCAGGACCACAGGCGCGGTGCTGTGCCGGCTGTAGCCAACCCCATCTCCCCGGCAGACCCGGAGCTGCCATCGCCCGGACAATCTGGGGACCCAGGCACTGCAGGCCAAGGGGAGCCGGCACTTTCCTCCGGTCGCAAAAACACGGCCCAGCCTGGGACCCACTGGGTCCCTGCACAGACCCTGCGAGGGCCGGGCTTTGCAGCAGGGCCCACATGGGCGTCACAGGAGGCCTGGTGGCCCACCCCTCCAAGGACAGACAGCGCAGTCGGCGCGCTGGGGTGGGGGCTCTGGGGAAGGTGAGCGTCCTGCTCAGACCTCCGGCTCCGACCAGGTACGAGATGGCATCAGGACTGACCGCACGTTCTCGTTTTCTGTGTCCCGATGCCCTGGCGTCAGGGCCCTGCGGGCTGGGCTGCGCCTCGCTGAGAGACAGCAAAGGACTCGCCCCACGAGGAGCCTTTCCAACGCAGACACAGGGCCACACTCAGGACACCCCCTCCATGCCGTGGTCACACTCCGGGCCAATGTCCCCTGCCTCAGTCACCCCAGGATCCGTGCCAGGACAGCCCTGCACCCACCCCACTGCACCAGCCTCGCCATGGAAACCACAACGAAGGCTCTGCCCGAGTTCGCGGCTCCCTCTGCCCCCGCCGGGCCCCGAGTGGCGTGGCCGTCCCCTGACCCGCTGGCCTCACCACACCTGAGCACTAATAAAACCTGCATTTGAAACAGGCTCGTAACCCTGTGCTTATCGCATTCACAGTGTGGACTCCTGGCCAGAGCCCGGGGTTCAAACTCCAGCTCCTCAGCAGCTCGTGTGGCCAGAAGTCGCTTCTCCAAGGGCTGACCCGCCGTGCAAAGGGCATTTGGTAAAACGTGAAACTCACAGGCCTACTTGGAAGTTTCCTGCCAGCGAATGTCCTCTGAGTAGACGGTCCCAAACCCCGTCACTGAGAACGAGGGCTGGCCAACTGCAGAGCCTGGCGCTCTGGGCCAGCAAACCGGAAGGGTTTGCACAATCTTAATGGGCTGAATAAAATAAAAATAATAATAATATTTTTAGACACACGAAAAGTCTGTGAAACACGTATTTTAGCATCCACCCAGTTTCACCGGGACCCGGCCGCGCACCCTCAGTCGGGCATCACCGCGCCCACCTGCTTTTGCAACACGATGGCAGAGTCACAGCAGGGACCACACGGCCCACAGAGCGCAAGGCCTTTACAACTGGCCCTTTATAGAAAAAGTCTGCAGACCCCTGACTGAGACATAAAGTCATAAAACAATGGAAGCACCACGTCCACTGGGCTTCCACAGGAGACGCGAGTCTGTCCTGGGTCCGGCGTAAAACCACACGCAAGACCAGCTTCACAGCACGGCCACCGTCCCACGGCCACCTTCTCTCCTCCCGTCTGCCCCGAAATACCCAGCTCTGCAGAACTCTAGAGAATTCAAGTTCAACTGGCAGATCGTTAATTTTATTAGAAGTCTATTTAAGGCAGAAAACTGGCTTTTCCAGTTTGTTGTAAATAATTTGAGACAAAGCTGAATGAAGCTGGATTTCTTATCAAACAATATACAAACCTATAAATGCCCAGGAACCGCAGGCGTTAAGCTGGTCCGCGAGGATTCCGGGGTAACCCACCCACGCCTGGCAGACCCCCCACCAGCAGCCGCATCACAGGCCGCCTGCTCAGACGGGTCGGCCGGTGCTCCACGCCCTGGAGCGCCAGTGGCTGGAACACACTCGGTGGGGACAACTGGGGCAGGAGAGGCACATGCTGGCTGCACTGAGCACCCAGTGTGCTCCAGGAGCCCTTTGACAGATGGGGAAACTGAGGCACGGGGAGCCTAATCGCCCCCAAAGTCCCACAGTGGGCTCACTGCTGAGCTGGCAGCAGCACGGCACGGCCCCTCAAATGTCACACTCCAGCACCTTCTGCCGCTCCCCACCCAGGCTGATGCGCTTCTGTTGCTGTAGTGTCCCGGGACCTGTCATTCACAGCAGAGACTGCGGAACCTTCTTTCCACCAGAGCTGAGTGGAAACAGTGCTGGGGTTGGCTCAGGGGCTGAGCAGGGGACACAGCCGGGGGCAAAGGCAGCGGTCAAGGTGGGTCCAGGTGTCCCCGGGCCAAACCCCAGGGCCCCACCAGGCCCAGCAGGGAGACTGGAGAGGCCCCAGCTTCTCAGGGGCCTGAGCTGTCATCCCCACCCCACAGAGCCCTGGACGCTATTCCAGGCCCCAGAACCCCCCAGGGCCACCCTAGTGACCAGCTGCAGCAGGGTGGGGGCTGCCCACTCTGCCCTCCCCAGGGAGCAGACTGCAGCGGGGGCCTGGCCGGTCCCGGGTGCCGTCTGTCCCGTGGGCAGGCTGGGGCCAGCGACTTCGCTGCACAGAGCAGCACCGGGTTTCTGAGGACCCAAAGGGCACTGCCAGCTGTTAAGGCCAGACCTGCTGCTGCCCAGCCTATCAGATCTGCATTTTCCCTGTGGAATTTCAGGACCCAGGAGGCCTGGAGCCAACTCGGCTCTGCCCCTTGTCCCCCCTCTCGGGCACCCCTCTGCAGGGCAGGCACCCCAAGTCTCCACGGCAGGCTGGGGGGAGGCCGGTGGGGCCTGCTCCGGGCTGGGACCACCCTGTCCCACGGGTGCCCCTGCCCAGGTCCAGGCCACCCGCTGAGAACTCCCGCAGTGTCTGGGGGGAGACAGCAGAAACGACCCTGCCCAGAGAGCCGGGGCTGCTCCGGGCAGGGTCCACCCTGACCTCCACGCAGCAGGCCCTGGCATCCAGCCAGACAGCACCTCCTCCTCCAGGAAGGCTCCGGGGCCAATACAGAGGGGCAAGGCCATCGGGAGGCTGAGCTCTCACTGCCGGGGTGGGGGCCAATCACCACCCACCAGACAGCCCTAAGTGACAGGACGGCTGCGGGCGTCACACTGCCGTCTCCCTCCCCGTAAGCTCCCGCAACGGTCGGCGCAGACAGCCACGCGCTGCTCTGAAGGTCTGGTCTACGCGCTGCACAAACTGACTTCACTCACAGCCACATTCTTCCCATCCTAAAAGGGAGTCGCTACACAGGTCAGTCTGTCACTCCGGATGGTGACGCTGTTCCCTGGACACTCACCCGGTTTCCACCCCACACTCGTCCCCCAGGACCCCCCGCCTGGGGCAGCGGCCCCCACGGCGACTGCCCTGAATGAAGCATCGAGGCCTGTCTGGGCTCCCCCGTCATCCATGGCTGAGGGGTTCACGTAGGTCGGGGTGTGGCCAGGACCAGCCACAGTGACGGGGCGACAGTGGAGATGGGGGCAGCCACGGGTGCTGGGCTGGCAGGAGCCAGACTGCGTGTCTCCTGCGTCTCGGGAGAAGGTGCCTCCCTGCCCATCAGCGTCGGTCTCAAGGCGCTGGCCCAGCCCAGGCAGGGCCCTGACACCCACCCCGGCAGCAGCACACACCTGACAGCCCACAACCCTCTCATGACGACCCCGTGTCAGGAGGGGCCCTGCACCCCTGAGCAGGTCTGGTGTGAACCCACTGGCCACAATCAGCCCCAGGGCCCCTCCCCACCCAGAGCTCGCACAGGGACCACCCCCAAAGCTCTGCAGGGCCCCCCTCGACCCCTCGACCACACCCCACCCCTGCTGACCCCCACCACCAAGCATCACGAGAGGGTTTGACGAGACCTGGCACAGACCCCACCCACAAATTCCAGGGGAGTTGGACCCCCCCCCCAGCCCCTCAGGAGGCTGAGGACAATCAGATGTCAGTGCAGCCACCTGCAGTGGGTCGAAGGTGGCATGTCCACCTCCTACCGCCAGAACCTGTGGACATGACCTTATTTGGAAAAAGGGTCTCGAGGCAACAGTGCCCTCGATCACCCAGGTGGGCTGTCACAGGTGCACACGCCGGGCACCGACAGCAGCACCAGGAGCTGGGCAGGCAGGAAGGACTCGACTCAGAGGCGCCCAAGAGAATCAGCCCTGCCCGAGCCTCGATCTCAGACCCGCAGCCACCAGGCGGTAAGAGAATCACGGCCTGCAGTCGGCCTCACACGCCAATCAACACGCCAATCAACACGCCAATCAACAGGCCTCGTGTCATCTGGGACGGGCTGCCCAGCTCGGGTGGGTGCAGGCCCAGCACCCACCACGGTGACGTCCTCACCGAGACCGTTTCCTGTGCCGCTGTCTCCTCATCCTGCAGGTCCACGAGACGGCGTGGACAACCCAGCTGGCCTGAGCCACAGTCCTATCTTGCCCGGACACAACCAGTCCTCACCGGGAGTCTCGGCGCCCGATCATGTCACTCGCTCAGCCCCCGACACCGCGGGCCCGCCAGTGTCCACCCACAGGAAAGGGGACAAGCCCACGGTGAATACTGCTCAGCCGTGAGGAGGAATGAGAAACGACTGGAGAGAAGACAAGAGGCAGAGGACAAACGCCAGCTGTGTCTAACAGGCCGGCACAGCCGCGCGCCCGTCCCAAGGCCGTTCTCGGGACGGACCCCAGGTCAGGCCACAGGTCAGCAGTTTGAAAAGGCGGATGTCATATAAAGTGTCTCCTCCAACCACAAAGGGATGACGTTAGAAATCGGTAACAGAAAGAAAACTGGAAATTCACAAGTATATGAGAATTAAACACACTCGAACAACCAATGGACCAAAGTCAAAATCTTAGGGAAAATCAGAAAATACGTAGAGATGAATGAAAATGAAAATACAACATATCAAACTGTGGCACCCGGAGAAAGCAGTGTGTGTGCTGCTGCACAGGCTGTACCTGAGGCTGGGTGACTTATGAAGAAAACAGGCCCACTGGGCTCACGGTTCCGCAGCCTGCACAGGAAGTGTCGTGCCAGCGTCCGCGTGTGGGGAGGGCCGCAGGGAGCTGCCAATCCAGGCAGAAGGCGAAGGGGGGGCAGGCGTCCCATGGCGAGAGGGGGCAGGACAGGGAGGGGCGGTGCCAGGCCCTCCAAACAGCCCGAGACTGACAAAGTGACAGTCACCCATTATCACAGGGAGGCGCCAGGCCATTCATGAGCCCCCTGACCCCGTGACCCAAACACCTCCCACCAGCCCCACATTCTACACTAGGGATCCAATTTCAACATGAGAGCTGGTGGAGACAAACATCCAAACCGTATCGCAGCACTAAAGAGGAAATTTACAGCAATAAACATTTACAATAAACAACACAAACGATCTCAAATTTATAACTCAAGGAACTAGAAAAAGAAGAGCAAACTAAGCCAGGTGCAGTCGCTCACACCTGTAAGCACTTAGGAGGCCGGAGTGGGAGGATCTCCTGTGGCCAGGAGTTCTAGACCAGCCTGGGCAAGAGTGAGACCCCGTCTCTACTAAAAATAGAAAAATTAGCTGCACGTGGTGGTGCACCTATTGTCCCAGCTATTCGGGAGGCTGAGGCAGGAGGATCGCTTGAGCCCAGGAGTTTGAGGTTGCCGTGAGCTGTGATGATGATGACGCTACTGGACTCTACCCGGGTGGCAGAGCAAGAACCTGTCTCCAAAAAAAAAACAAAAGCAAAAACAAAGACTAAACCAAAAGCTAGTAGAAGGAAGGAAATAATAAAGATTAGAACAGAGATTAAATATAAAAACAATAGGGAGAATCCATGAAACCAAAAGTTGGTTCTCTGAAAAGATCAGCAAAATTGACAAACCTTTTGCTAGATGGACTAAGGAAAAACAAAGAGAAAATTTAGCTTCTCTCTGCCCCTGTGGGCTCGACCCACAGGACAACTCCCGAGAGTTCGTGGACCTTCTCCACTAGCAACCACATCATCAGCGCCAAGCACGTGTCCAGCCAGATGACCCTGGCCAGGGCTGGCAAGGCCACCGGCAGGTTTAACGGCCGCTTCAAACCCTATGCGATCGCAGGGCCTTTCGCAGGGCAGGTGCGTCGGACGACTCCGCTCTCCGATTGGCCGAGGCCAACTGCATCTTCTCAGAGAACTTCTGACTGGAGGGGATCACGGAGTATTTGTCACAAACAAATACTGAACCCCCCAAAAAAGAGATGACTCAAATTACTGAAGTCAGAAATGAAAGTAGGGACACTATTACTGATTCCACATTTAAAAAGTTATGAGGGTATTAGGAACAATTGCACCAACAAATTATATGTGCTAGATGAAATGGCAAAATTCTTTTTTTTTTTTTTTTTTGACAGAGTCTCACTCTGTTGCCCGGGCTAGAGTGAGTGCCATGGCGTCAGCCTAGCTCACAGCAACCTCAAACTCTTGGGCTCAAGCGATCCTCCTGCCTCAGCCTCCTGAGTAGCTGGGACTACAGGCATGCGCCACCATGCCTGGCTAATTTTTTCTATGTATATTTTTAGTTGTCTGGTTAATTTCTTTCTTTTTTTTTTTCAGTAGAGACAGGGTCTCACTCTCGCTCAGGCTGGTCTCAAACTCCTGACCGCAAGCGATCCTCCCGCCTCGGCCTCCCAGAGAGCTAGGATTATAGGCGTGAGCCACCTCGCCCGGCTGGAAAAATTCTTAGTAACACAAAACCTACCAAGACTAAATCATGAAGAAATAGAAAAATTGGAATAGACTTATAACTAGTAAGGAGACTGAGTCAGTAATCAAAAATCTCCTGACCAAAAAAAAAAAAAAAAATCCCAGAACCTGATGCCTTCATAGGTAAATTCTACAAAAGATTTAAAGCACTAACACCAATGTTTCTCGAACTTTTCCAAAAAATTGAAGAGGGAACCATTCCTAACTCACTCTACAAGGCCAGCATCACCCTGACTCCAAAGCCAAAGACACCACAGGACAACTACAGACCATTATTCCCTATGAACATCGGTGCCAAAATCCTCAACAAAATACCAGTAAAACAAATCCAGCAGCTTATTAAAAAAATTATACCCCACGACAATGTGGGATTTATTCATGGGATCCAAACATAGTTCAATGTACGAAAATTGATCAACATAATACATCACATCAACAGAATGAAGGCGAAAAACCACATGAGCACCTCAACAGACGTAGAAAAGGTATCTGACAAAATTCAAAACACTTTCACGATAAAAACAATCAACAAACCAGGAAAAGAAGGAAACCACCTCGACATAATAAAAGCCATATGAAAAACCCACAGTAAATATCAACTCAACGGTGAAAACCTGAAAGCTTTGCCCTGAGGATCAGGACAAAGGCAGAGATGCTTGAACTTGCCACTTCTATTCAGCACAGCACTGGGATTCCAGCAGGAACAATTAGGCAGGGGGACGATGGCAGGATGGCTGGAGGCCAGGAGCTCCAGACCAGCCTGGGCAACACAGCCAGACCTTGTCTCTATAAAAAATTTCAAAATTAGCTGGGGGTTGGGGGGGGGGCGCACACCTATAGTCTCAGCTACTTGGGAGGCTGAGGCAGGAGGATCACTTCAGCCCAGGAGTTCAAGGTTACAGTGAGCTATAAAGGGCTCACTGCACTCCAGCCTGGGTTACAGAGTGAGACTCTGTCTCTAAAATAAAATCCACAAAAATGAAAAGGCAATCCACAGAATGGGAGAAAAGGTTTGCAAATCATATATCCAACAAGGGATTAATATCCAGAATAGAGAACTCCTAACATTCACCAACAAAAAAACAAACCACCCAATGCAAAGACGGACTAAGGACTTGGACGGATATTTCTCCAAAGACGACGTATAAACAGCCAGTAAGCACATGAAGATGCTCCGCACCACCAATCACTAGGGAAATGCAAACAAGACCACAGTGAGATACCACCTCAAACCCATCGGGATGGCTACTATTAAAAAAAAAAACAAAAAAACCCTAAAAACAGAAACTAATGACTGTCAGTGAGGAAGTGGAGGCCTGGAACCCTTGCATGCCGGTGGTGGGAATGTCAAATGGATACAACGTGGAAAACCACATGGCAGTTCTTTAAAAACAATTACCCACAATCCAGCAATCCCACTTCTGGGTCTACACCCAAAAGAACTGAAAGTGGGTCCCGAGAGAGCATTTACACACTGTGTGCACAGACTGTCGCTCACAGCAGCTAAAGGCTAGAAGCACCTCAGGTGTCCCCAGACAGGTGAGCAGACAAATGACATGTGGCCTGTCCACACTGTGGATTATTCAGCCTTAAAACGGAAGGGAATTCTGACACACGCTGCAACACAGGCAAACCTTGGAGACCGTGTGCGGAGTGAGACGGGCCCAGCCGCAGAAGCACAAATACTGCGAGATTCCACATGTGTCCATCAAATCCGTGGGGACAGGAAACAGAGGGTGGCGCCGGGTGGGGGGTCCGGGTTTAACGGGGACGGAGCTGCCGTTGGGAAATCAGAGTCTGGAGACAGGAGGCGGCGGCAGCTACACGCGGGTGGATGTTGCAAAGCACCGGCTGCACGTCTTAAAACGGTTAAGGTGGTAAATTTTATGTCGTGTGTATTTTACCAGAATAAAAACAACTGGAAACGAGAGCTGAAGTGCCGACACGCCACAACACGGATGAGCCTCGGGGGACTGTGCGGGCGAAGGCAGACAGACACCGAAGGCACGTACCGTATGATCCTGCTCACTGAAACGTCCGGACAGGCAAATCCACAGGGACAGACAAGCGCTGGTCCCAGGGCCGGGGGCAGGTGGGGCCGGGGTTTGCTTTCTGAGTATGTTCCGGAACTAGGCAGAGGTGGTGTCTGCACACAACGTGCATGGCACTGGACCATCCACTTCAAGGCAGTTAAAATAGTAAATTTTATGTAAAGTGTACTTCACAATTAAAAAACAACAACCTATAAAACCAATTAAATTCAGATTGACAACATGAGTGGGACAGGCCCGGCCAGGGCAATGCCCGGCCAGCTGCCGTGACGTGTCCCACGGGGCACCACGTTCCTGCACGTGTTCACCTCTGGCTGTGCACACCCCCCCACCCCATGCACACCCCCTGCCCCGTGCACACCCGCCCATCGGGCCCCTCTCAGGAACCCGCAGTTCTGGGCGCTGCTGCTTGAGGCCAAGATAAGCCATAAGCTTAAGCGCCCCTGCAGGTGCCAAAATCACACAGTGCACCTGCACGTGGTGGCCATCGGGTGACCAGCACAGGAATGAACTATGTCTGAGATTAGCACCAGAATCAAACTGCACGTGCACGACACCCGGGAGAACGCCAGCACTCACAGCGGCCCCCGCTGCCCAGGGACCCGCGCGAGCAGCGTGCCCTGTTTCCCACTCCCGACCGCGGCCAGACGAGGGCCGCCCTGCGCCCTGTGCACCGTCCAGCCAGGTGGACGTCAGAGCACGGAGCAGGGGACCCACAAGCGGGCCACCACTGTGCCACCACCCCGGGGTCCTCCCCAGGGCCCGTCTCCGACCTCCTTGGCAAAGGGCACCTGGCGGCTCTGGTGGAATGTTCCCGGCAAGACCGAGAGGCCTCGGGAGCCGGGGCGGCCCAGCAGGCATCTCGAGGACCTACTCTAAGCCCAGGGAGGTCCCTCCGCAAGGCTGAGCCACATTCTCTGCATTCCCACGGCAACGCGGCGCCTCCCCAAACCACACCCCATGCTGACCCTCTGGCAGAGACCCCCACGCCCCCATTCCTACACCGCAGAGGCTGAGCCACTGGACCACGCTTCCCCACACGCGAAGGGAACAACATCTGCACAGGGAAAGGGGGCCACCAGGGCCACGCACAGGGGCCGACCTGACCCCAGGCAGGGCCGGGACGAGACACGGACATGCCGTGGCCCCCGGGCGGTGGGGGATGCGGGCCTGGGCCAGCTGCCGGTCAGCAACCCGGAGTGCTGGGCACAAGGTGGGCAGATAAACAGTCTTGTCACCACAGTCTGAAGTCACCTAGGTGGCAAGTAAGCACCACCCACAGGTCCCCTCCTACCGACAGCGGCGCGAGGGTCGTGGAGGCCGGAGGGTAGACCTGGTGGAACCTGTCTCGTGGCATGTTTTTATGTATCCATGAGGACACGTCAGCTGTCACCACACACAACGGCCCTTTCACGGCACACATCCCTTTCCGTGGAACCTGGGCACCCCGGGGGCAGGGACCCAGAGAGCAGGACCACATCCGGGAACGTCACGCCAGGAGCAGCTCCGCAGGGGAGGGAGACCCGGAACCGTGTGCTGGCCACCTGCCAGGGCTCCTGCGGGTGGGTTTCCACGTCATGGGGTCTGCACCCACCTGGCTCCTGCGAGCCTCTCCGGCACCCCCCACACGACCCCACCTGTAAGCTCCCTTGGCCACCCCTGCAGCTGCCAAACCGGCTCCCCGTCCCACTCGAAGCAGAACCCCCCGTGAGCCAAACAGCTTCTGCTCCTCGGCCACAGCGGCCTGTCTGGCCTCCAGCCCTTCAGCGCGGCCGCCCAGAAAGTTCTTACCCGCGGCGACCCACTGCCCCCTCCCCATCTCCTCAACATGGCTCTGAACCTGCACCCAGTCAGCCACCCACCCACCTCTGATTTCAGCTACCAGCACCTGACACGACGGAGCCTACTGACGGGCTCACTGTCACCTGCCTCCCCCTAGGACACACCAGGGCTCCCCCTTTCCCAGGCACTGAGAGGCATGGCCAGGGCGGGATGAAGGGGGCGTCCCCTGTGCCTCTCACGCTCTCCCTATCCTGCCCGCTGGCCACAGCCACGCACCCTGCTCTACCCTCCCAGGACTCCTCACTCCAGATGTTTCTGCGGCCTCACTGGCCGCTGCTCCAGGCCCTGCTCTCCGGGCGGCCCCGGGACCAGGAGCCCCGCCCCACTCAGTGACTCGGAAAACCCCTGGCTCCTCTGCGCTAAGCGCTGCCAAATCTGTCTTCAGCCTTGGGCTTCTCCCCTGCATCCGAGACTCACACCCCAACTGTCCCCTCAACCTCTTCACGGGGTGACGGCGGTGGCTCAGACGCCACGCGGGTCTGCTCCCACCCCAACTCCCACCCGGCCCAGGCTACCACCAGCGCCAGCGGCCAGCTTGAGGGTCCTGACCCGGCAGCATGAGGCTAGCCCGGAGTGCACCTGGGGGCTGGATTGGGGTCCCCTGCCCAAAGGGGACTGAGCCCAGTGCCCAGAACTGGACGCACGGCTGACCCGGTCCAGGAGCTCCTGCCACCACTGCAGAGACGGGGCACAGAGCCAGGGCAGCGCGGGGCTGGGGGTCGGTGTGGAATCTCACCAGGCCACGGCCCAGGGACGCTCCACCCCCAGAATGGCTTGGGGTAAAACTGCCCCTGCCTGCTGGGGTCCGGCAGCCTCCAGGACGCGGTCAGAGGCTTCCCCTGAACCCACCTCCCGCGAGACTTCTTTCCCTGCCTCTCCTGCCCACAAGGCCACATGAACGTGAACAAGACACCTCCACCTCAGCCCTGGGGCCAGTGCGGACCAGGGAGGGGCAGGTGGCCAGGGCCGGGGGTGGCTGTGAGCCGAGGCAGACTTGCACGGGCACCATCCAGCCGTCCCCGCCTGGCCTGGCCCTCCTGGGGACAGCCTGGGGCTCTCCTGGGCTTTTGGTTACGCCACAAGTATCCCAGCGAGCTCCCTCCTGGAGCAGCGCTTGGGCCAGGCTGAACGACACACAGGAAACGTCCGAGGGCAGCGGCCACCGTGAAAACCCCGCACGCGGTCACAACGGCTGCTCACGCTGACTTTAGACTGTTCACGCCCCCCAGAGCGCCATCGTCACCGTTTCAACAGATCGACGGTCCCACCCCGTCACATGAGACCCCAGCAAGAGCAGAACCTCAGTACTCACTGTCTTCTCCTGGACAGGGCATGCCCGGCTGCTCAGGGATGCTGGGGAACACTGCACGGGAAGAGAGGGGACGAGAGTCAGTGTGGCGCACGCAGCCGCCCTCTGACAGCCTCTCGCGGGCGGGCCCGACCAGACGCAGCACCGGCGACGCTGCCGGGGACCTGCACTTGGGCAACGCTCGTTGGGACAAAACCCTGGAAACTGAGGAAGAACTGCAATTACTCTGCACTAGACTCCATTTCTTCATACTCAAGACAGAACTCAAAATTAAATATTTTAACGTATATCCCAAGCTTCCACGATAAATATTAAAACAGAGGCTTAGAAAGTATTGAAATTTAGCTAAAACAAACTTCCTTAATCTAGAAAATAAAATGAATTTTTCAAGCACCACAGCTTTCAATGCAGAGAAGAAACATAAAAGTGCTGACCACCACAACCAAAGTGGACCAGGCTGGGCTTTAAACTGAAAACCACATTGACACAAAGGGCTACAAAAACTAAGTGTTTTAACCAACCGGCCCAGTGTTAGGGAGGACAGCGGATTCAGCAGAAACCATGGGCAGTTCTGAGCTTGAGCTTTGGTCCCATCTCTTGGGCCCGTGGTTCGTGGCCAGACCCCTGGCAGAGAGCCCAGGCTGCACCAAAAGTGGACACAGATGTGGCTGGCCAGCCACAGTTGCAGAAACCTCACTCTCGGGCCCCCCCGAAATGCTGCAGCAACTCAAAAAGTGTTGGGGAGCCCAGCCTAAAATGTCCAACCTAAAGACAAAAATGGGGTGCTCACAATTAACATCACCCGTGACTCAGTTTGTAACCTGGCTCTGAACGGAGCCAGCGAGGATAGCCGAGAGCCTGGAGATGGGCGGGGGCAGTGCCCGTGGGAGGCGGGGACTGTCCCCCACCCTGTGGGCCCTGGACCAGCTGCTGGATCCTCCGAGCACCATAAACGGTGGAGCCCGGTGGGCGAGCCCAGCTCCTGGGGCAGGAGTGGGGCGGCTCCCAGGGAACGAGGACAGCCAGAACGCCATGTCCGTGCCCGGCGGGGGAGAACACACCTCCACCACGCTGGCTTATGAATGCTTTACCAGCAAGAGAACTTGTCATCTGGGTTAACAAAATGTCAGAGAGAAAAAACAGACCCACGAGGCATCCCATTCCACATCCTGCCAGTCCCCTGGTGGTCTGGCAAAGGTGCCCACAGCCCGAGAGCCCAGAGCGCCCTCTGCAGCCCGCCCGCCGTCACTGACCGTGGATGATGAGCCCTTCGTCCCTGTGCTGACAGGCCAGGCGGAAAGCCTCCTCCAGCTCCATCTGGGAAGACACGGTGCAAGGGTCACCTGGGCAGGGAGGAGACAGTGCTGAGCGCCAAGGGCTCAGGCCAGGTCTGCGCGGTGCACTCGGCACGTGCCACGGGGACGGGCCAGAGGACGGCCACCCAGCCCACAGGGCCCACGTCAGAAAGATCAGTCCCTAGCGGGAAAACCAGCCCACCCTCAGCTCCGAGAGCCACTGAAAGAGCAAACCCTGCGCAAGACCAAGAACGGCCCCTCGGCCAGTCCTGGGCTGAAGGGAAAGCCCTTGCCCTCCGCTGCAGACAGCCGTGGAAGTGTACAGAATCCTGGGCCACGAGGCTCTGCCCACGCCACCGCATCCCCCACCGACAGCTGCCGCCAGTCATGGGGTGGAGGGGTCTTTCTGGACTGTCTCCCAATCCCCCAGTTTTCTAGGATGTGGGTCTGACTGGGAAAGAGGGGTGAGGGGGAGGGGAGGGGGACAGAGGGGCAGGGACGGAAGGGGAGGGGAGGGGAGGGGAGGGGAGGGGAGGAGGGGAGAGGAGGGGAGGGGAGGAGGGGAGGGGAGGAGGGGAGGGGAGGGGAGGGGAGAGGGGAGGGGAGGGGAGGGGAGAGGGGAGGGGAGGGGAGGGGAGGGGAGGGGAGGGGAGAGGGGAGGGGGAGGGGAGGGGAGAGGGGAGGGGAGGGGAGGGGAGGAGAGGGGAGGGGAGGAGAGGGGAGGGGAGGGGAGGGGAGGAGAGGGGAGGGGAGGGGAGGGGAGGGGAGGGGAGGGGAGGGGAAGAGGGGAAAGGAGGGGAGGGGAAGAGGGGAAAGGAGGGGAGGGGGGGAAGGACGCTGCCCTCCCCTCTCCCCCTGAGAAAACGAAGAGCTCATCCTTCCAAACCCCCTATCAGAAAAGCCCAGGATCTGAGCAGGGAAGGTTAGGTCAGGAAGGAAGTGCCCACCACCGTGGGGGCAGGGAGACCCCCTTATGCCCTGCCCTCTCCCTGGGTTCAAGACCAGAGCCACCACCTGGTGGGGACGGCCTCTTCCAAGGGTGTCTCACTGTCACCCTCCCCACTCCCAGCCCGGTTTCTATTCAAGCACTTGCAGCCAAGCTCCTTCCAAACGTCCCTGCGGGGCAGTTGGCTCCACCACTCTCCCCAGGTTAGAGGCTGAGCACACTGCGCACAGAGCCCGCCGGCGCGGGGCTGCACGGGCGCGGGGCACGGGGCGCGGGGCTACCTTCGCTGTCCACCCACTTGAGGGTGAGCGGGTGGTGCGGGTGCAGCCGGCACATGTCCCTCACTTCCTCGCAGAGCTCGTCGAAGGTGGTGGCGGCGTGCACACTGGTGATGAAGATGTCCCTGGGTGAGGAGGACACGATGTCTATCACCATGGGGCACATTTGAATCAAATTATCGATTATTGGTTAATCAAATCATTCATTAGATAAATGAAACTTTTCCCAAAGACAGTATGACAGCCCCCACCCCAAGCACACAAAATAGAACCACTGACCCCAGCTTTTAAAAACCACCACCAGGAGCTCCTTGTGTGGAGAAGAAAGCCCAACACCGGGTGGACACCAGGTTGACGCATCGGAAAAGAAAGTGCCCGCCGGTGGGGAGCCAGGCACCAGGTGCAAGCTCTGCTCAGGTGACTGGGCGCGTCACACCCCCTCAGCTCAACCCCACAGTTCATTAAGGTAAAGGAACCCAGCAAACCTCCCCGACCTTGATGGTGCCAGTGGTGGATGCGGTCTTGGAACCGAGGGCTCCGAGACCTCCAAGCAGGGGCGATGCAGGGACGGCGCTGTCTCAGCCCTCTGGGGACACTGCGCCGTCCCCAGTGCAGCCGGAGCACAATTCCAGACGTGGCTTTTGGAAGACCAGTTCTCAGAATATCACAGCCTTTCATTTTCTCATCCAAAAATGGGACTTGAACCTCAACAGCCGGAGACGGCTCAGGGACCCCCAGTCCCATCTGGGGCCCGGCCCCTCACCGGTGAAGGGGGAACCTGAGGACCCCCAAACCAGGAAGCTGGTCCCTCCACGGAGAGAAAGGACGAACTCAAGGCCCAACGCGTTTTTACAGAAGCTCTGGGCAGGAATCACAGCCTCGCCAAACGCACTGACGTTTCAGGGGAAATGTGCAGTTATTTGACACCCACAGGAGTGCAGGGCCCATAAAAAGAAACCTGAATGCTCTGAACGGCCCATGGCAGTGACACAGGCTGCTCCGTGTGACGCCGCCGGGCTCCCCGTCCAGGCATCTGACTCCATCAGACCAGTTTCAACACACAAACTCTTTGTCCCAAGACAATAAATCCAGAACCCCCGGAACCCAGGGTCTGCCCACCGGCCCACCAGGCACCCAGCACAGCAGCCGTGAGCCCACTCACTCGCCCCGGCCCACCAGCCCAGGTGCCGGGGGAGACACCTCCAGCCACCCACCCCTTCCTGCTGGAACTGCCACCCTGCACCTGCCCCTGGGCCTCAAGCTCTCCACAGGGACCACCCCAGCTTGTCTTCACCGCAGCATCACGGCTGATGGGGAAACTGAGGCATAGAGGGGTCACACGGCTACTCAGTGGGAGCTCCGGAGACCAAGACCCCATCCCCATCCCCCACCACCCTGGGGTCACACGAAGCTGATGTCCTCACTGCCCGAAACACTTGCTGCCTGACCCGCATCCACCAGTCCTGCCACCGGAAACTCCAGAATAGGGTCTGCCTTCACTTCACCTTTGACCTCTTCCTGCCCCATGCCCCGCCCCCTGCAGTCCTGCCCCCAAGTGGAAGCTATTGTTTCCCCCCAATCTCAGAGCCTAGAGGCCAGGTGGGCAGCTCCTGTAAGACCCCAGGGCTGTGGCAGTGCTGGGCCACCCCCACAGCTCCTACCCACCCAACCACCACCCCAATCCTGTCCCAATCCTGAATCAAGCAGCCCCCAAGCCCCACGGGCAGGTTTCCTGGTCAGGACACAGCGCTGGGCAGGGGCGTCTGGGCTGCTGGTCCTCAATGGCCGGCACTGGCCAGCACCTGGCTGGACCACCCCTCCTGGACCCCTGCCCTGGGCTTTGCACGCCGCAGGTTCTCTGGAACAAAAGCCTGGGGGGTGGAGGGAAGAGCAAGCACCAGTTTTATCTGTGATCTTAGGAGAGTGGGTGTCTGGATTCAGCCGGGGAGAGCAGGGTCTGCAACCTGGCTTGCGTCACCTGGGACCCCCTCAAGGCACAGGTGCCTCAGGACCCCTCCCAGATTCTCGGGCAACTGGGGCAGGGCAAGAACCTCACCTCAAGCCCACCAAGGGCCCTGGGGGACAGGCAAAGGTGATGGGGTGGCCATCACCCATGGGGGTGACTGGAGGATCCCCCTCTTTTGAGACTAATCTTTAGCGTGTCCAGGGCTCAGCTGCACGACCACCTCCCTCTGGGCAGTGGTGTCTCATGCCAGGGCAGGGACAGAACTCCTGGGGCTTTCAACCACCAGGCGCACATTTTGGCAGATGCTTCCCAGGCCGCTGTCACTGCCCAGTGTCACTGCCCTCTCACCTGAGTCTCCTGGGAGGGGCAGGCGCAGGGGAGCTTCAGGAAAAGCCCGTGCCAGGAGGGGAGTGGGTGCTGGGGAACCCTCTCCAGGTCCAGGCAGGAAGGAGCAGGGAAGGGGGAGGGGAGGCGGGAGGATGGGGAGGAAGAGTGGGAGAGGGAAGGGAGGGGTGGGAAGAGGAGGGAAGGGAGGAAGAGTGGGAGGGGGGCAGGGGATGGGGGCGGGAAGGAAGAGGAAGGAGCCAGTGGTGGGGAGGAGGGCTCAGTGGTGGGGAGGAGGGCTCAGTGGTGGGGAGGAGGGCTCGGTGGGGGGAGGAGGGCTCGGTGGGGAGGAGGGCTCAGTGGTGGGGAGGAGGGCTCAGTGGGGGGAGGAGGGCTCGGTGGGGAGGAGGAGGGCTCGGTGGGGAGGAGGAGGGCTCGGTGGTGGGGAGGAGGGCTCAGTGGTGGGGAGGAGGGCTCGGTGGGGAGGAGGGCTCAGTGGGGGAGAGGAGGGCTCAGTGGGGAGGAGGGCTCGGTGGTGGGGAGGAGGGCTCGGTGGTGGGGAGGAGGGCTCAGTGGGGAGGAGGGCTCAGTGGGGAGGAGGAGGGCTCGGTGGGGAGGGGAGCACGGTGGTGGGGAGGAGGGCTCGGTGGGGAGGGGGGCTCGGTGGGGAGGAGGGCTCAGTGGTGGGGAGGAGGAGGGCTCGGTGGTGGGGAGGAGGGCTCAGTGGTGGGGAGGAAGAGGGCTCAGTGGTGGGGAGGAGGGCTCAGTGGGGAGGAGGGCTCAGTGGTGGGGAGGAAGAGGGCTCAGTGGTGGGGAGGAGGGCTCAGTGGTGGGGAGGAAGACGGCTCGGTGGTGGGGAGGAGGGCTCAGTGGTGGGGAAGAAGAGGGCTCAGTGGTGGGGAGGAGGGCTCAGTGGGGAGGAGGGCTCGGTGGTGGGGAGGAAGAGGGCTCGGTGGTGGGGAGGAGGGCTCAGTGGTGGGGAGGAGGGCTCAGTGGTGGGGAGGAGGAGGGCTCGGTGGTGGGGAGGAGGGCTCAGTGGTGGGGAGGAAGAGGGCTCAGTGGTGGGGAGGAGGGCTCAGTGGGGAGGAGGGCTCAGTGGTGGGGAGGAAGAGGGCTCAGTGGTGGGGAGGAGGGCTCAGTGGTGGGGAGGAAGACGGCTCGGTGGTGGGGAGGAGGGCTCAGTGGTGGGGAAGAAGAGGGCTCAGTGGTGGGGAGGAGGGCTCAGTGGGGAGGAGGGCTCGGTGGTGGGGAGGAAGAGGGCTCGGTGGTGGGGAGGAGGGCTCAGTGGTGGGGAGGAGGGCTCGGTGGGGAGGAGGGCTCAGTGGTGGGGAAGAGGGCTCGGTGGGGGGGAGGAGGGCTCGGTGGTGGGGAGGAGGGCTCAGTGGGGGAGAGGAGGGCTCAGTGGGGAGGAGGGCTCGGTGGTAGGGAGGAGGGCTCGGTGGGGGGGAGGAGGGCTCGGTGGTGGGGAGGAGGGCTCAGTGGGGGGGAGGAGGGCTCAGTGGGGAGGAGGGCTCAGTGGGGAGGAGGAGGACTCAGTGGGGAGGAGGAGGGCTCGGTGGGGGGGAGGAGGAGGGCTCGGTGGGGAGGAGGGCTCAGTGGGGAGGAGGAGGACTCAGTGGGGAGGAGGAGGGCTCGGTGGGGGGGAGGAGGAGGGCTCGGTGGGGAGGAGGAGGGCTCAGTGGTGGGAGGAAGGCTCAGTGGGGGAGAGGAGGGCTTGGTCTTATCAGCCCAGGAAACCAGAGTCAACAGGTTGAATTTCACCAGCTGTAACCAAAGTGCTCCCCAGGGGCCAAAGTGAGGGGAGGGGCTGGCTCAGCCTGGGACAGTCCACCACCCTGGGTCCCGGCCCAGCCCTGAGGCCCTCTGGGTGTGGACTTCCTCTCATTAGGGTCACCCTCACTTCCTACATCATCACACTTTGGCCAGGACCTCGATGACACTTCAGCAGTTTGAACCTGTGGACATCCAGGGCAGAGGACAGGACTGCCTGACCTCCTTGGGTGTAGCTGGCGGCCAGTCCTGCAGAAATGACCCCACCAGCACCACACCCTGGGTGGCTCCCTGGTGCACGCAGGGCTGGGGGGTGCTGGAGGGGACTGTCCCAAGGAGGGGACAACAGTCTCCTCAACAAACCCCAGGACCAAGCAGCCCCTAGGGCCTGAGCGGAAGGCCAGGCTGACTCCAAGGTCAGGACCTGAACCCTCAGTGTCACAGGGCACAACAGACGACCCCCAGGGCACTGCCCAGAAGGGGACCCGGCCTTGGAAGATGCCACCTGCCCCTGCTGCCTGCCCCTGCCTCGGGAGCCAAGGACGTGCCAGGTGAGGACCACCTTTTGACCGAGCACCCAAGGAATGCCGGGTTCGACCGCTCCCCTCCCGCTCCGCAGCGGTGACGACCCTCAGGGATGCGAGCTCAGGCCCCTGGACTCACAACGCCGGTGGCTGGAAGAAGGAACCCGCCGTCGCCACCACCCGCACCCCGCCGAGGGCGCCCCGTGGCCACAGGGTCTGGAGCCTCGGACCCGCCAGCAGCTCCGCGCCGCCCTGGGAGGCGCCGCCTGGCCCAGTCGGCGGCGCGGCGGGAGCCTGCGGGCCGGTTTCCGAAAACTCGCGGCCCCCGCAAGCCTCGCAGGGACCCGCGCCCGGCCCCACCGGGTCTCTAGGCTTTTCCTCAGCTGAAACCTCTTGCCGGGTAAGTTAGGAAAAGTTTAGAAAACCCCCATTTTAAAAACCTGCCAGAAGTTTCCACTTTGTTGAAAACTTTCAGTCCTTACAGGTTTGGGGCCTTAACTCCCCTCGCCCTCTCTGCAGCGAAAATGCGAACAACAGTGACCCGCGCCGAGGAGCGCGCAGCGACGCCGCCTCCCGCGCCCGCGCCGCGGGTCCTGGCCCGCAAGTCCCGGCCCAGGAACCCAGTAGCCGCAGCTGACCCGGGGCAAGGGGACCCGGTGGCCGCCCGCGCCCGCCGCGCTCCGAGCAGGGCCCGGCCGAACCCGCGGGTGACGTTCAAGGGCGCCCAGAGCGCCCGCGTTGCCCAGGTCGCCTCTCGGCGCTGGCGGCCGGGACCTCCCGGGACGGCCCCGGGCCCGGCGGGACCCGGCTGTCCCCTCCCTCCCGCGCCCGGGCCTGAGCCCGCGCCGCGTCCAAACGGCCCCGACGGCCCGCGCGCTCACCCGCTGTAGTGCGCCTTCAGGCGGACGCGGCCGCCGCTCCCGTCCATGCTGGGGCCCGTCCTGCCGGGCATGGCGCGCCGGGCGCTCGGCCGCTGCACGGGGCCCGGCCGGGGCGGGGGCGCCAGGTGCGGCCGACGGCGGAACGCGGAAGGGGGCGCGGCGCGGGGCCGCCCGGCCGACTCCGCGGAACTTGGGCGGGCGGGGGCGCGGGCGGGGGGCGGTGTCCGAACATGGCCGCCAGCGGCGGCGGGGGGGGGGCGGTCCCGCGCGGGGGCGGTGGCACCTGCGGCCAATGAGGGCGAGGCGGGCGGTCACCTGGGCCAATCCTCAGGGGACCCCGGGCCACGGCCCAATGGCGCGGCGCGGGCCGGACACCTGCCGGGCGGGGCGCGGCCCACCTGCGGCCAATGGGCGCGCGCGGGCGGGGCGGGCCGGGCGGCGGCCCCGGGAACGCGTCGGAGGCCGGAGTTCTCCGCCCGCGCGGAGCCACCGGGTCGGACTCCCGTCCGCGCCACCGAGCCCCGAGCGACCTGGGCGAGCGCGAGCCCGAGGGCGGCTGCACTAGCGGACCGGGCGGGGGCGCCGGTGACCCGGGGCCAGGGGACGCGGCTGAGGGAGCTCCGTCGCCCCAGGGTCCCCGACCGCGGCCGGACCGCGTGCCCCGCGCCGGGCCTTGCTACAGACGCGGAGACTGAGGCTCCGAGGAGCGAAGTACCCGGCCGGGGTCGCGGGGCCCGTCCCCTGCCGCGCTGGGAAGGGCTGGGTCCCTTTACTAAAGTTCACTCCTCCGCTCAGGACAAGGACACTGCCTGGCCGGGTCGCCATGACCTTCATTTCTGAAGCCACAACCTCTCTGGGCTGGACTGACTCGGTGGCCCATGATGTGGGCAGTCACCTTCCAACACCACCCATCACCCCTGTTCAGGTCCCTGCATCCTGCGCCTCCCCCTTAAGCGAGGGGTGGAGTTTTCCCTGAGCGACCGGCCCTCACCCTGTGTCCACTGAGCCCAGACCTGCTGTCACAGCGCCCAGCCTGGGCACCAGGCGGGCAGCCCAGACTCAGGGTCTGCTGGCCCTGCCCCCCACTCCTGCCAGCCTGGGTACTTAATCTGTGGCTCTCGCTGCCTCCCTCCCCGTGCCCACCCCCCCCCCAGTTGTCCAGCCTCTGACGCCGACCCCGGTCCTGGACTGCCCAGGCCAAGCCCTCACCGCCCCTCGCCTGGACGCCATGAGGACCTCTCCGTCATCCACTTTCATCCCACGGACAGTCCCTGGCGCCTCCCGGTCAGGCACTAGCGCGCTCCTGGAGGACCAACTGGATGCCGTCCCTGTGGCCATGGAACCGGCACTCCCCCAGAGATGGCGGCACACAGAGACACCTGCTGACCACCCTCCCGCCACCTCATCTACCGGCCCAATGCTCTGCTCTTCTTTTTCTTTTTCTTTCTTTCTTTTTTTTTTTTTTTGAGACAGAGTCTCACTCTGTTGCTTGGGCTAGAGTGAGTGCCATGGCGTCAGCCTAGCTCACAGCAACCTCAAACTCCTGGGCTCAAGCAATCCTCCTGCCTCAGCCTCCCGAGTAGCTGGACTACAGGTGTCACCATGCCCGGCTAATTTTTTCTATATATTTTTAGTTGTCCGGCTAATTTCTTTCTATTTTTAGTAGAGATGGGGTCTCACTCTTGCTCAGGCTGGTCTCAAACTCCTGAGCTCAAATGATCCTCCCCTCTTGGTCTCTCAGAGTGCTAGGATTACAGGCGTGAGCCACTGTGCTCGGGTGACTTTGCTCTTCTTTTTTTAAATTTTTATTTATTTATATTTTTAGAGACAGCGTCTCACTCTGTTGCCCGGGCTGGAGTGCAGTGGTATCATCATGGCTCACTGTAGCCTTAAACTCCTGGGCTCAAGCGGTCCTCCTGCCTCAGTCTCCTGAGTAGCTGGGTCTACAGGTGCCACCATGTCCGGCTAAAGCTGCTACTGAGCCTGCTGCCTCCTTTGCCCGCTGTCTCTCTCCTGCCACTTCCTCTTGAATATCCCCCACCCACCCCGGGCACCACCCATTCCCACCTTCTAAATGCAAGGGCCAATTCTCAGGCCTTTTCTTAACTTGACCTTTGGCATCAGGTCCCTCCTAGAAAGGCTCACCCCAGGTTACTGCTGTCCCCAAATCTCGGGCCAGCCTTCCTCTGAGCCTCAGCCGGGGGTGGCGTCTCTTCTAAGCTCCAGTGGCTCCCGTGCCTCCCCCCGAACTCCTGACTGAGCTTCACCCACACACGTCCTCCCAGCAAACCTCCCTCAGCCGGCAGATCGGAGCTTCCGCCCTGGAAGCTGGTTCCAGGGTCACCACCAGCCCAATCCAGGAGAGGGAAGGACTGAGGGGGCCCCTGATCCGGGTTTGTAGGGTGGGGCTCAGGTCCTCTCTGGGCACTGGGGAGGAGGGCTGGGGAGGAGGAGGGCTGGGGAGGAGGGGGGCTGGGGAGGAGGGCTGGGGAGGAGGAGGGCTGGGGAGGAGGGGGGCTGGGGAGGAGGGCTGGGGAGGAGGGCTGGGGAGGAGGAGGGCTGGGGAGGGGGGCTGGGGAGGAGGGGGCTGGGGAGGAGGAGGGCTGGGGAGGAGGGCTGGGGAGGAGGAGGACGCCTATCCAGGAAGGCAGCCTTGGTGGGGTCCATGCCCAGTCCTGGACCTCGTTCAGCCCTCGGGCCGGCGAGGGAGAAACGCAGTTCCCACAGGCTCAGCAGAGGGCTGAGGGCACAAGGGTCACCCGCCCGTGGGGCCCTGAAAACCTCCCCCAGCCCCGATGCAGTTCCCCCCAGGCCTCCCCTCAGGGCCTTGCCCAGGCATTTTCCCCAGTGACAAGATCTGCAAGACAAAGGCCTGGCGCTCCCGGCCCTCCACCTCGGGCCACCTCCGGGAGGGTGGGGGCTGGTCACTGGTGGCGGTCCCCAGGCCCCCAGCCCTGAGCCCTCGAGGCCCTGGAGGGCAGAGGGTGCTGTCCTGGGGGACAGGCAGGGCAGCCTGACTGGCGTCACTGTATCACCTGGCGACAGACGCAGGGTGTTGGTTCTGAAATTCGCTGACGACTCCCCTCCAGATTTCCCCTGGGCCTCTGCAGGCTCTGCACTGGGTAGAATGATTGAGTGAGTGAGTAGGTGGGGGCCCCTGGGGGTGCTGGGGCCAGGCTGGCCTCCTGGGACCCGGCTTCGGGGACTCCATGCCCCCCAGGGAGGGCAGCGTTGCTCTTTCCCTACCTCCCCGGCCACCCAGCCACACCAAGCAGTCACTGAGGATCACTGAGGAGTCCTCGTCACAGGGTAATGGCGGGTTTCAAGGACCTGCCCTGGGCTCCGGGCGGAGGTGACCCTTGCAAGGGGCGGGGCTGGCACTGAGAAGGGCCCTGGGGCAGCTAAGGGCGAGTCCATTCCACCTCTCTGCACCTTCTGTAGTTCCCAGATTTTTCGTAAAGACCTCATATGCTGGCCGGGCGAGGTGGCTCACACCTGTAATCCTAGCACTTGGGAGGCCGAGGCAGGCGGATCGTTTGAGCTCAGGAGTTTGAGACCAGCCTGAGCAAGAGCGAGACCCCATCTCTACTAAAAAAATAGAAAGAAATTAGCTGGACAACTAAAAATATATATAAAAAAATTAGCTGGGCATGGTGGCGCATGCCTGTAGTCCTAGCTACTTGGGAGGCTGAGGCAGGAGGAACGCTTGAGCCCAGGAGTTTGAGGTTGCTGTGAGCTAGGCTGATGCCATGGCACTCTAGCCCAGGCAACACAGTGAGACTCTGTCAAAAAAAAAAAAAAAAAAAAAAGATCTCATATGCTTTCACGATCATAAACACCTATTATTTCCAAAATGAAAAATTTTAACTGGCTGTAAAAGTGACGCAGGCTTATTATAAAACTTGAGCAACCCAGAAAGGTGAAGCCTCTTCCCAAAAACTCTCGGGTAGGGAGAACTCGGGTGGTGGAGCAGACAGCCTTCCTGTCCCTCTCCCCTTGCCTGGGACCCGCGGGCGGAGGTGCAGGGCGGCCCCCTGGCCACGCTTCCTGCTGCACTCAGGCATGGGGTGGGGGGGGGGGGTGGCCGGCTGAGGGCAGAGGGCAGAGAAGGCACCCAGGGCCCCTCCCCGAACCCCCAGGCCAGGGCTCTGCGTGTGGTGCTGGGGTATCCTCTGATCTTCTTTGGTAGAAATTCCTTGATGATACCTTCAAATGACTTTGTGATCCTTTAGATGACAGGGAGTTCACGCGCAGTGTGACTCAGGAGACAGCTGTAGGGGCTGACTGTCCCCTGTGGGGTCCCCATTGCCCACCTCCGGGAGGACGCCTTCCCCGCGGAAGCTCACAGGGGCTGAGCAGGCATTTCGCACACAAGCCTGTGGGGTTGGGGCCTGGGTCTTCCTGCCAGATGTGCGGCCGGTGAGGACCCCGTGCCCCTGTCACAGGAAGGGCCTGACGCTTGCTGACAGGCACTGGGCACAGCAGCGTGGGAGGGGCCACCCCAGATGTTTCCTTTCTGTGTCAGAGATCACGGGATTTGGAGACTCCAGCTCAAGTGACGATGTCCACCACATTGGCCCATCCATTCAGCGGATGTTGACCAAGGGTGTCCTGGTTGCTGGAGTTGTGCTGGGGACGCAGAGGGGAGCCAGGAGGACATGGCTGTCCCCTCACGGAACCTGCATGCCGCTGGGGGACAGGCCCCTGTCAGTGGGTGACTTGGGCGTGTGGAATGAGACAGCAGGGCTGGCCACGGGGGACGGCCTGTGCCGAGGTCCTGTGGCCCAGGGCGCAGGTGCTCAGCCCCTGCACTGCAAGGGGAGCTGGTGACACAGGTAGAGGGACGTCCCGCAGGGTCCCCCGGGGAGAGTGAGAGGTAAGCTCAGGTCTGGGCGTGTGGCGGGGGGGGCGGGTGTATGCCTGTGTCTGTGTGTATACATGTGTCTGTGTGTGTATAAATGTGTCTGGGTGTGTCTGGGTGTGTTTACATGTGTCTGTGTATATTGCGTGTATCTCCATGCATTAGTGTGTGTTTCTGTGTCTCCATGTGTCTGTGTGTATACATGTGTGTGTATAGATGTGTCTGGGTGTGTATACATGTGTCTGTCTCTATAGATGTGTCAGTGTGTATTGTGTGTGTCTCCATGTGTTTGTGTGTATACAAGTGTCTGTGTATATTGTGTGCATCCATGTATTAGTGTGTGTTTGCGTGTATACATGTGTCTATCTATAGATATGCCTGTGTATATTGTGTGCATCCATGTATTCGTGTGTGCTTGTGTGTATACATGCATCTGTCTTTCGATATGTCTGTGTATATTGTGTGTGTCTCCATGTGTCTGTGTGTATAGATGGGTCTGTGTATATTGCATGTATCTCCATGCGTTAGTGTGTGCCTGTGTGTCTCCATGTGTCTGTGTGTATAGATGGGTCTGTGTATATTGCGTGTATCTCCATGCGTTAGTGTGTGTCTGTGTGTCTCCATGTGTCTGTGTGTGTATACATGTGTCTCTGTGTGTCTGGGTGTGTTTACATGTGTCTGTGTGTATAGATGGGTCTGTGTCTGTAGATGTGTCGTGTATATTGTGTGTGTCTCCATGTGTTACTGTGTGTTTGTGTGTGCACACATGTGTCTCTGTGTATAGACGTGTCTGTGTGTGCTGGTGCACGTGTGTGTGTCTGTGCCGATCCACCTGTCCACCCCACGTCCCCCTCACCAGCTGTGACTACAGGCGCGGGTCCTTCCGGCCGGGCTGTCGGGCACTGCTGACATCTGGGCAGGCGGCTCCCTGGTCCCGGGCGCCCCCGGCTGCTGCTCCGCGGCGTCCCCAGGAGAGGGCGCAGGAGGGTCGCTGCGGGGGACGCTCCCCCTTCCCGCTGGGCGGCCTGGGGTCTGTGGTGCAGGCGGGACAGTGGGACCTTCTGCCCAGCCACCGCCCAGAACGCGGGTCCCTCTGTCCCCGGCAACCTCAGCCTGGCCCTGAACACAGGTCCGCTGCCTGCTGCCAGCTCTGCCCTGCGTCCCAGCACACGGCCCCTGCCCAGGGCACAGGTCCCCTCCGACCCGGGCACAGCCCAGGGGACACTAGCAGCCTCCCACCGTGAAGTCACTCTTGTCTCAGCCCAATAAGCCTGTGTGTTCAATGATCCCGTCACCGACAAGGTGCACGTGGAGCCCCCCGTGTACCTGTGTGTGTGTGTGTGTGTGTGTGTGTAGCCCCGTGTACCTGTGTGTGTGTGTGTGTGTGTAGCCCCCTGTGTACCTGTGTGTGTGTGTGGAGCCCCCTGTGTACCTGTATGTGTGTGTGTATGTGTGTGTGTGTTTAGCCCCCTGTGTACCTGTGTGTGTGTGTGTGTGTGTGTGTGTGTGTAGCCCCTGCATACCTGTGTGTGTGTGTGTGTCTGTCTGTGGAGCCCCCCGTGTACCTGTGTGTGTGTGTGTGTGTGTGTGTGGCCCCCTGTGTACCTGTGTGTGTGTGTGTGTGTTTAGCCCCCTGTGTACCTGTGTGTGTGTGTTTAGCCCCCTGTGTACCTGTGTGTGTGTGTGTGTGTGTGTGTGTGTGTGTGTAGCCCCTGCATACCTGTGTGTGTGTGTGTCTGTCTATGGAGCCCCCCGTGTACCTGTGTGTGTGTGTGTGTTTAGCCCCCCGTGTACCTGTATGTGTGTGTGTATGTGTGTGTGTGTTTAGCCCCCCGTGTACCTGTGTGTGTGTGTGTGTGTAGCCCCCCGTGTACCTGTGTGTGTGTGTGTTTAGCCCCCTGTGTACCTGTGTGTGTGTGTGTTTAGCCCCCTGTGTACCTGTGTGTGTGTGTGTGTGTGTGTGTGTGTGTGTAGCCCCTGCATACCTGTGTGTGTGTGTGTCTGTCTATGGAGCCCCCCGTGTACCTGTGTGTGTGTGTGTGTGTGTGTAGCCCCCTGTGTACCTGTGTGTGTTTGTGTGTTTAGCCCCCTGTGTACCTGAGTGTGTGTGTGTGTGTTTAGCCCCCTGTGTACCTGTGTGTGTGTGTGTGTGTGTGTAGCCCCTGCATACCTGTGTGTGTGTGTCTGTGGAGCCCCCCATGTACCTGTGTGTGTGTGTGTGTGTGTGTGTGTAGCCCCTGCATACCTGTGTGTGTGTGTATGTGTGTGTGTGTAGCCCCCTGTGTACCTGTGTGTGTGTGTGTGTGGAGCCCGCTGTGCACCCGTGTGTGTACGCATGTGTGCACACATGCACACGTGTGCTGGAAGAAGTGCTGGGTGAGCCGTGTGCACAGGGGCAGGAACGTGGGGAGGGGCTGCCATGTGCAGGGCTGGGTGGGGAGTGAGACCAGCACCCAGACCGGGCGGGGCAGGGCTGCAGGCTTTGGGGTGCACGTGTCACACACACCTGCTGAGTGGCACAAGGAGGCCCAGGCCACCCCCAGGGCCCACCCCCTGCCCTGTGCACAGTGGTCCCTCCCCTTGGAGGACCCCTCTGCCCGGCATCACCCCGGGACCCTGGGCTCCTCCCTGGGATGTGGGAGGCAGGGCGGGGCCCCAGGGCCGGGGTGGGGACAGGCTGCGGGTTCCTCTGGGTGGACGTGCAGGACAGCAGCCCCTGTCCTGGGGCCTGTGCGGGGACAGAGGGACCAGCCCCGGGCCGTGGTGATGGTGGCCGCTCGGGGCGTGGGCCCACTTCCCCCTCGGCTGCGGGTTATATTTAAGGCCCAGCGCGGGCTGGTGTGTCTGAGGGGGTGGCACCAGAGCCACGGTTGCCATGGCAATGCGGTGACTGCTCGTGGGGCTGCTACGAGCGCTATTTTCACAGTGTGAAAACAGACAAAATCACGGTTAACTCAGACATTTACAGGGGACATTTACAGGGGGATGCTGAGTGTCTGCTAGGAAAGGTCCCCAACTGTCCGAGTTCCGTCCCCCGGTGGCCCCTGCGCTCCCTGGGCAGGGCCACCACCTGCCGAGCCACCCCTGTCCCCTTTGCCTTTGACGCAGAGACCAAGCTGCGGGCCCCGGGCCTGGGCCTGGGCCTGGGCCTGGGTCTGGGTTGTCCACAAACTGCTCTCAGGTCCGGCTCGGGCTCCCAGAGAAGCAGCAGCTGGGCATGTCCTTGGGTCCCCGGCCTGGCCAGGGCGTGGCGGGAGGAGAAAGCATGTTGAGGATGGTGGGGGGGGCCTCACCGAAGCCACGTCCCCCGGCCCAACAGCTCTGCTGCTGGGACCCGTGGCCGGGAAAGAACTGGAAACAAAACAGCTCTACGCACTGCGTCGGTTCCATGTCCACAGAGGGAGGCAACTGTGCCAGCAGGGAGGGGCGTCTGCCGAGGGCCCTGCCTGACTGGTGGCTCCGTGGCCTTTGAGATTGAAGGTCACATGTTTCACGCCCACACACACACAGACACACACACATGCACATGCACACACACGCACACGCACGCACACCCTGGCACTCACACGGGCAGGGGGGAGCAGCTCTGCGGGGACAGAAGGAGGCACACGCCCTGCCCGGCCAATGGCAGATGGACACACAGGGCCCGGCCCCGCAGGGAGGCTGCAGCCCGAAGGCCTCACAGCCGGCTGTGACCAGATGTCACTCTCTTTGGGAAACGTCCCCCTTCCCCTCGCAGGGAGCAGATGCCATGGACCTCGTCACCGAGGACGAGGAGCCTCCCGTGGGCAGGGCCAGGCTGCCTCCCGAGAGGGGCTGCACAGCCCTGCTGACCCGATCGACCCTCCAAACTGCTCTCAGGACAAGCCTGGCTCAGTTTCCACGACGCTCACCTGGGGGGCGTGTGCCCCCACCGCATGGTGCGACGACCCTCCTGGGGCCACAGCTGGCGCCCAGGGCTTGCACCTCAGCGCACCTGTCCACCTCCTGCCACTTCAGGGCAGCCCCGAGAGCCAGGGTGCCAAGGTGACCTGAAGGGACCAGTGTGGTCACTGGTCTCCAGTGAAGCCACCCAGCTCTGCCTGACCGGCACCACCCTGGGCGTGGAGTCCTTGGTGCCCCAGGATGGGGGCCGTGGCCCCTCCCAGGCTCAGGCAGCCCACGGCCACCCCGACGCCCGCCAGGCTGGCTGCAGAGCTTGTGCCCATCCAGGGAGGGACCACCGGACTTTCTGAAGGGGGGCACGGGCAGGGGTGAGACCCCTCAAGCTCCCTGGTTAGGAGGCAGCAGGGAAAAGTCACCCAAGCCCACCTGCACCCATCACTCAGGCAGGCGTTTGGGTTCCGTTCAGCCTGCGACTCTCTCACGGCCCTGCAAAGGCGGCTTCTGGGCGCGGAGGGCTCCTGAGATCCCAGAGACCTGCCCCGCGGAGCCTGCTGCGACAGGGGAGGGCGGCTGGGCGGCTCCACCCCTGACCCTGGGGCTGAGGAGCTTCTAGCACTGAAGGTCCCGGGGCCTGGTGAGTTCCCTGCCTCGGCCTCCCGGATGCCGGCAGAACACACAGGACTCCTGGGTCAGAGACGAAAGATCTTCTCACCCACAGCACAGCACGTGGTCTGTGCCAGGCCCCGTCCCACGTCCGGCAGGAGCCACACAGAGGTGCCCAGGTGGGGGCTGTGCACACGTGGGTCACGTCACAGGAGACCTGCTCTGAGCTTAGGGGGCTCAAATATTTCCCCATGGACAGAAAACAAGCCCACCGAGTGCCCTGGAGGGAGATAATGCCAAGCTGTTCACTCTACAAACATCCTTGAGCGCAGAGAGAGGCTGGATCCAAAGACAGCCGTACTTGCCGTGGGCCGTACTTGCCGTGAGCCGTGTGGAAACACCAGAGACCCACGGAGCCCGCCCAGCAGGAGGTTGTGGACCCTCCTTCCCTACGTGGGGGCCCACGACCCACCTCCGGCAGGGTCTCTGGCTGCCTGATTGTCCACTTGCCTGTCCCCAGCCCCCTCCTAGGTCCGTCCCTCAGCCCCAGTGGACCCAGGACAGGCGTCCTTCAGGTCCCAGCCCCAGTACCTGTGACTGTGGCCTTATTTGGAAATAGGGTCTCGGAAGGTGTAAGTTAAGAGGAAGTCACGCGAGCTCAAGGTGGGCCCTAGGTCCACCTGCTGGTGTCTTACACTGCAGGAGAGGGACACAGGGAAGGACACTCGTGGACACGCAGGCACAGGTACTGGGGTTGGGACCTGAATCTCTCTCTGGGGGACACTGGTCCCCTTCAAGGCCTACTCTCACTTTCTCTCTTTGCACCCAGGACCCACCGCTGGGGCCACGTCTCAGCACGGCTGGTGGGGATGCAGGTGTCTGCGCCAGGGGACACTCCCTGCTGCCACCGTCCCCAGCCAATATGTCCTGGCAGGAGCGGGGGCTGCGTGGGGGTCTGGAGAGTGTCAGATGGGGGCACGTGCTGGGTGAGGGAGGGTTTACCGAGCTGGGAGTGCTCACCTGTGACTGAGGATCTGACACCCACAGGTGGAACCAGTCCCAGTTCACTTGGGACAGAACAGTGGCCACAGACGTAAGGTGGCCACACTGGACGCTTTGGGAAGGATATGAGGAAGGAGTCTGCTGTGGACCGAATGTCTGTGTCCCCCAGAATCCACAGGCTGGACTCGAATCCCCCGTGTGCTGGAGTTTGGGGGTGGGGCTTGGGGAGGCCATCGGTCACGAGGGTGGAGCCGCCATGGTGGGACTCAGGCCCCATGAGAAGAGGCCCGAGAAGTCGCATCTTCTGGTGCAATGAGAATTCAGCCGTCTGCAACCCAGCGAGGGCTCACACCAGAACCAACTGTGCTGCACCCTGGTCTCGGGCTTGCAGCCTGCGGAACCCCGGGAAAGAGGTTCTGTTGCGTGTAGGCCACCCAGTCTGCAGTGCCTCGTCCTGGCAGCCCCAACCGACGGACAGGTCCCAGGCTTGCGGCTGGGCCCACTGCAGTGAGACCACGGGAACCACCTCCTGCTGGGCCCCAGGAGGGCCCAGAAGACAGGCCTGCCCCAGAGCAGCGAGAGAGGTGCCAGTCGAGGGCCCCGGTGTCACCAGGTGGCTCAGGCCTGGCCGAGCCGTGCACCAGCGATCATGGCAGGGGAGAGATGCCACCAAGGTCTGGAAGTGGGTGCGTTAACCCTCAGAAGCCAGGCAGGTGTAGCTACGCAATGGGGCATGTCCACAGGGAAACCAGGTGCCTTGAACCACGAGGATCTGTGACTCGTGGCCTGCCACCGTGTCCCTGGAGTGGATGAACCGGCAGCCATGCCGGGTTGCTTGACCTGCCTACCCAGAAACCCCTGCACGCCGGGAAGAGGAGGCAAAGGCCGTGGAGAACGGGACTCTCGGTCCCAGATCTGAGCCCGCCCTCAGACCCAGAGCCCTCCTGGCGCGGGAGGCTTGGTCCCTCGGGAAGGACGCGTAGAGCCGCACACACGTGTGACGAGGATGCCCCCAAGCCTCTTCCTGCTGCCATCGTCAGAGTAACTGTGCCCTGTAGAAGGGACACCCACGATCGGGAGGACTTTTGGATACAGGTTCTGAGTGGACACGGCCACCAAGGGACCCCGAATGCCATCGTAGCCCCAGTTGTGCTGGTGGCTTACAGAGGCCACGTGATAAATGCAGTCCTGGCCACGTACGTGCACCTCGCAGTCGGCCAGTGGGTTTGCAGCCCCACCCTGGGCCGCGGCCTGGTCCCCAGTTTCCTTCCCCACCTGTGGAGTAAGAGCCGCCGGCAGGAAAGGCCAAGCCAATGTCTCCGAAACTGCCCTTGTCCCCTCAGTCCCTGTCAGGAGTGAGGCTCAGTCTGGAGTGCTCACGCTGGCAGACCAGCGGGCACAGGCAGGGGTGGCTGTCCTGGTGGGGTGACCTGACTAGCAAGAGAGCCTTGCGGGGGCAGGAGAACGCCCAGAGCTCGGTGTTCACCTCCGGGGCTCCCAGGTCTGGGGTCGCAGAGCAGGGCCACTGTGGCCTGCCAGGCAAGGTGACAGGCATAGCCCTTGCGGGGACCGGGTCGGGCATCCCAGGAAACCTAGGCCGGCAGGAGTGCCAGCAGAGCGGGGCTGGGAGCAGCCGGACGACTCTCACTGACACCTGCAGACCCTCCGGAGTCTTTGTGGCTGTGCTGGTGCTGCTGTGACCGGCACCACCGTGAAGAATCAGCCACAGATGCGCGCAGCATGGAGCTCGCCCGCACAGACGGGAGCCGCCAGCCGGCTCCCCAGGCTGCCTCTGGTTCGAGCAGCAAAGCCGGGCGCCGTGGCTCACGCCTGTAATCCCAGCACTCTGGGAGGCCGAGGCAGGAGGATCACTTGAAGTCAGGAGTTCGAGACCAGCTTGAGCAAGAGCGAGACCCCATCTCTACTGAAAATACAAAAATTAGCCGGGCATGGTGGCGCACGCCTGTAGTCCCAGCTACACAGGAGGCTGAGGCAGGAGGATCGCTGAGCCCAGGAGTTTGAGGCTGCAGTGAGCTGTGATGACACTACCACACTCCAGCCTCAGGTGAGGAAGTGAGTCTCTGTCTCAAAAAAAAAAAAAAAAACCAGCAGCCCCAGGGACAGACCCGTGAGCTGTCAGTGCCACCACTAGTACCCCCAGGCCCCATGTAGCCTGGGGCAGAGCAGTGGGGGGGAGCCCCAGCCCCCACTCTTCAAGATAACCAGGAGGCTCTGGGGGGGGGTCCCTGTCCGCTCCTCTCCCCTGCCCCCTGCTCCCTGCTCGTCACTCCTGTGTCTGGGCTCAGCCACCCTCCTCGTTCACGCCCGCCCGGCACCTCAGAAGGTGAGCTGGCATGGAACTAGGGTCCCACAGATGCAGCTAGTTAAGGTGAGGCTGTTCTGAAGGGGGGTGGCCCTGAGCCCAGCGACAGGTGCCCTTATGAGAAGAGGAGACAGGGAGGAAACGGCCCGTGGGGACCAGCTCCACAGCTGGGGAGAGCCGAGGGCTGCTGGCGGCACAGGAGCTGGGAGGGGCTGGGGAGGGACCTCCCGGAGTCTCCAGCAGGAGCCAGCCCGGCCCACACCTCGATTTGGGGCTTTTGGCCTCCAGTCTGGGAGAGAACAGATCTCTGCCGGTTAAAGTCTCCACATTTGTGGCACTTTGCCACGATGGCCCGAGCAAACCGACCCCCCAGGCTAACTCCCGGCACCCAGGTGCCTGTCTCAGGCTCTGCTTACGAGGAAGCCGAATGAGGAGCCCCAGGTGCATGCCTGCCAGCCTCACCTGGGGGTCTAGGGCAGACACCTGGGCATAGTTCGGCACTTGCCGCAGCCCCTCCCCAACACCAGCCGCCCCCACCCCCACCGCCAGCCTCCAGCCTGGGGGTAGCAGACTGGTGCTGGGAGCTTCCAGGGGTCCCTGCTCAGACCCTCAGTCCAGGCCAGGAAGCCGCCAGCCCCCAAAGACGTGTCCCCGCTGGGGTGAGGCGCACACGGAGCCCCGGCCACCTCCCTGCCCGCCGACCTCTGCAGCAGGTGCCCCCTGCAATGGGGCCCTGCATCCCCTCCCCACGCGGTTCCTCTCGGCTGTACACTGTGACCGCCCCCCCCCCGGACCTCCAGTCTGCTCCTGTCGTCACTACCGGAGCAGCAGTTGGTGCTTCAAAGGCGTCAGCCCTGCCACCCCTTCTCCTGGCCTGGCAGCCCGTGGGCAGGAGCAGCCGCGGGCGGCGGGTGTGATGCTGCTGCCTGGGTGGGCCCGGCTGCGTGGGTGCAGGCAGTCACAAAGGCCGGCTTTAAATAGCTCCTCGTGGGCACAGGCAGGAGAAAGAGGGCAGAGGCGGGCGGGGGGCAGGGCCCGGGCGGCAGAGGGCTCAGCCGGCCTGTAGGTCCAGGCCCAGCGCTGGGGTGGGACCCTGGTGGCTGGGGCAGAGGCGGGGTGGGCAGTCCTGCGCTATCGGGGGCCTGGGCCCCGGCCCTGGGCAGCTCTCGGGGTTCCAAGGCGGAGGGAACAGCCCCCCTGCAGGGAGGCCCAGGAGCAGAGGAGCGGAGGTGGGGAGGGAGAACGGCCCCCGCAGGGACAGGGCCTCAGTGGACGGGAGCCGGGCCTGGCTGCCCCAGCTGACCTGGATCCGGCTCAGCCGCTCCTCGACCACCTGCTATCTGCTCACCAGAGGTCCACGGGAGCCAGGCCCGTCCCACCCCCGTCCCTGGCCTGCCCCACCCCTGGGACAACCCCGCCAAGCCCCACAGCCTCCTCCTTTAGAGCAGGGGCCCAAAGGCAGCCAGGCTGCAGGAGGGTCGCTAGGAGCGGAGGGGCCTTTGCACGGAGGCAGAGATGGGGACCGCCAGGCCGTGGTTGGGCGGAGAGGCCGGGGCCCTCCTCTGCCTCAGATGTGGCTGGGCCCCGACCCCTGGGCACAGCACCTGGGCCCCCCGGGGGAGGCCGTCACTCTGCCAGCAAAGCCCACTGGGCCGCTGCAGGCCGGGTCGTGCCAAGGGCGTGTGGCTCACAGGCCACCGTCAAGGTCCCTAGTGGCGGTGGGGGTGGGGACCCACAGGTGCCCGCTGTGGCCAGGCCACCACCCTGCTCTGGCACGAGTGCTGCACCTGCAGCGGACGGCAGGGGCCGGAACAGATGTTCTAATTGCACCCTTTGTGTCTTCCGCGTGTAATGACCCAGCGCCACGGAAAATCTAGGCCTGTAATTAACAGCTGCCCATCAGACACTCCAAAGACTGCAGGGTCCTCAGGCTGCAGGGTTGTCACCCAGAGTCCATGTTGGTGGCAGCGGGTGGGAAAGGGCTGTGGGGTGTTTGTGGGGCTGGTGGCCCCTGAGTTCCCATCACCACGTCCAAGAAGGCACCACAGTGGCACCCAGGCCCCAGGAACCCACCAAGTGCCCAAGGCGGGGGCGACTCCTTGAACCCCTCCTGGTGCCTGCAAACCCGCCCTGCCCCGGACACCCTGGCACCCCGGACACCCGGGCTCTTCTGGGACGCAGCCTCTGAGCCCTGTGTCCCCACGGCGCTGCCCGAGCCTCCGTCCCCGAGTCTGTCCTGAGTCTCTGTCTCCAAATCTGTCCCTGAGTCTCTGTCCTGAGCTTCTGTCCCCGAGTCTCTGTCCCTGAGCCTCTGTCCCCGAGCCTCTGTCCCCGAGTCTCTGTCCCTGAATCTCTGTCCCCAAGTCTCTGTCCCTGAGCCTCTGCCCCCAAGTCGGGCGTCGAGCACCAGGATCTCAGGAAGGCATCTCAAAGGCATGTGGCTTTGGGCCAGCCAGCCCTGAGCTCCCTCCCCTTGCCCATGGGCTCAGTCTCCTGTCCCATGACCCTGGACCAGTGTCCCCACTTGAGAAAATGGCCCCACCATAACCCAGTGACGTGGACGAGGAGACCGGCTGCCTGAAGCCAGTGTCACCTACGCCGCCTGAAGCCAGTGTCACCTACGCTGGCTCCTGTCCTGCCCGAGGCTCTCTCCTCCAGCCCCACCCTCCGGGCAGCGGCAGCCTCCCTCTCGGGACCCCGGCCCCGCTACCTCCCTGTGCAGGGTGCACATCCAGCCCTGAGTGTTCCGTGGGCTTCCACGACTGCCCCACCCAGATGCCACCCACGGAGCCTGTGGTGGGAGGACAGTCAGACGGAGGCCTTGCTGCAGCCGTAGCGGCAGAGAACCGGGCACAGGCCGGCGCTTTATTTCATGCTGGAGCCAAGGGGCCTCCCGAACGCCTTCCCCACCCTCGCGCCAGGGCAGACGTCCACTCCCGCCTCCTCGTGCCTCCTCCCGCCTCCGGTCCCAACCCCACGGCGCAGGCACCCGGCAATCGGGATCGCTGACTGGGTCCAGGAATTCACAGCTCCCCAAGGGCCCGGCTCTGCGGACCCCCCGGCCTCCTGAGCCTGCACAGAGCCCAGCTGGTCTCCGGGCAAGGCTGGGGGCCAAGCTCGGGGCCAAGGCTTCCTCCTGTTTCACGGGGCCAGTCATCGTCACCTGGAAGCAGGCACAGGGCAGGCCGATCCCAGGGTCCCTCCGGCAGCAGGCCGGCGAGCAGGTGAGACCCTCACATGGTGTACGCCGCCCAGTAGATGACGTTCACGGCCACGAACGCGGCAGGGAACACGACGCGGGAGTAGATGTCGATGGTGTCCGCGTCGATGGGCTTGAACCGGGCGCAGAGGCCGCCCTGGCCCCCCGCGCGGGGCCCCCCCTCCTTGGTCTCGCCTGTCTCCACCTCCACCGACCTGTAGGAGCCCATGAGGTTCCCGGGCACGCGGCACTGCCGGCGGGTGACGGCCAGTTCCTGGGTGACGCCGGCGGCCGAGAGGGAGAAGAGGACGATGGCGTTCCGCACGTCCATCTGCAGGGGCGGGGGAGGCCGAGCGTCGCAGCACAGCTCCGGGGCCCCGGGCCACAGGGGCTCCCACGCAGGCCCCTCCCGGGCGCAGCGAGCACCGCTAGGACCCACGCAGGCTGGGCCGCAGGTGACCTCCGCCGGGCCCTGGGCTGCAGGTGACCTCTGCAGAGCCTGGGCTGGGGCCAGGGTACTGTCCGCCCTGGAGCCAGGGGGGGCCGACCTTGGTTCTGATCCCTGAGAGGTGTCTGCCCACCCGGCCTCACCTCCGCCCTCTCACCTCGGCCCTTGGCTTCGTGACCTTGACTTTGGCCTTCTGCTTCTTCCTGTAGTCGGCGTTGAAGTGTGCAAAGGCGTACTCCACCAGGGCAGCAAACACGAAGACGTAGCAGATCCAGAAGTAGACGTCTAGCGCCTTGATGGCCGACGCCCGGGGCAGGGAGGAGCGGGCGCTGACCATGAGCGTGGTCATCGTCAGCACCGTGGTGATGCCTGGGGTGGGCAGGGCCACCATTGCAGGCGCCATCTCCCCTCCAGCCCCAGCGAGAGGGAGGGTCCGCCAGTCCCCCACCCACCCATGACGGCGCAGGGAATGCAGGGCACAGGCTGACGGGGCGGCGTCCAGCCCGGGCCCTGGGGAGGGCGGGGCCATACCCAGAGACACCCTGGCGGGCACGGCCGCCTGGCTGATCCAGAAGGAGACCCAGGACATGGCGACCAGCAGGATGGAGGGCATGTACGACTGGATGATGTAGACGCCCCGGTTCCTCCGCAGATGGAAGTGCAGGCTGAGCCGAGGGAACTGGCCGGCTGCCCGGACGGCCACAGTCAGAGCAGGCCTGCCCTGCCACCCCCGGCCCAGGGGACTCCAGGGGAGAAGGGGCCTCACTGGGCACTTGCAGCCTCTGCCAGGCTCAGAAGGGAGACCCTGGACCCGGCCTCCCACCAGCCTGGGGGCCCTGTCCTCGGTGTGGCCCCAAGCGGGTTGTCCAGAGGGAATGGGGAGGAAGAGTCCAGCATTGCTGCTGGGCCCCGACCTTGCTGAGCTGTCCCTGGGGCCCCAGCCAGCTGGGGAAGGGCCCACCTCTCTCTCTCCAGCCCCTTGTGCCCCCCTATGCTCTGGCCCACCGGCTCCGGGCTCTGGGCTCCGGGCCAGCATCAGCGGCAGGGGCAGGAGGGCCCAGAAGACGGAGGGCTGGGTCTGGCTTGGCCCCTGAGCCCTGCAGAGCCCCGCACCCTTGGGCTCCCCCAGACCTGCAGTGCTGGGAGTGAGGAAGGACCAGGAAGGACAGTGAAACCCCGACCCGAGTCCTCACAGTGCAGCTCGGAGCCCCTGGTCCCCAGTCAGCGGGTTCCAGCTGCGCCCTCGGGGCCCTAGAGTAAACGCGTGAGAACCACACGGGCCCCGCAGCGCGTTACCCGACTTGAAGTTCATCAGCTCGGTGGTGAAGCGATAGCTGGTGATGGTGAACTGGGCCAGCTGCAGCCGGTCCAGGCCATGGATGTGCTCCTGGCTCTCCGACCAGTAGTACACGATGTCCTCAGAGGAGTAGCCGTCTGCGGGGAGCCCGCAGGAGGCCCGTCCAGGCTCTGGGACCACACCTGGCCCCTCCACGCAGGTGGGTGGGGCAAGGGTGGGGTGGCCATTGCCGGGTGACACAGGGGCCTGCCGGGCCAACCCAGCGACACGGGCCTGTGCGGGTCTGGCTTCCTCGGCCCAGCTCCCGGGCAGGGCGCTGACCACAGCTGAGCCGCTCCAGGCTCTGCAGCCCCTTCTCCTCCCGCCCAGGCTCCTTGCTCGAGCGGAAGCCTATCCCAGGTGCTCCCCTGTCCCCTGCGCCAGGCCAGCCTTGTCCAGGCCCGGCTGCCCCCTGGAGAAGCCCCCCAGAGAGGAGCCCGCCCGCCCCGAGCGTCCACTCACAGCTCTCCAGGTCCAGCATGCACTCCTGCTTGTCCATGGGGTACTTGGCCAGGTCCATGTCGCAGGCCACTGTGGAGGTGATCCTGCCCGGACACGCCGGTGAGTGAGCCCCCCGGAAGCCTGGCGGTCGCCTCCCCCCTGCTCACCGGGGGCCGCCTGGGACCCCAGCTACTGCTCAGCGTTTGTTTGCAAGTTGCCCAGCATCTGGATAAAAACTGAAAACTGGCCAACTTTATAGACGTTTGTGAGTCTTCCTTTAGGACTATCAAGACTGCATTGCATTCACGTCTGCATCCTTCAAAACGCTCGACTCTTTGGCTAAGCGGGGAGCCCAGGAGGCCCGGGCCAGCCTGAGCACCACGGGCACTGGCCCAAGGGACGCTGGTAGCGGCCTGGGGACAGGCCCAGAGCTGCCGAGGGCTCTGATTTTCCAGGAGAGACCGGACATGTAGGTTCTTATGTAAAACCTTCTGATTTTTCAAAAATGGTCAACTAATTCCATTTTTAAAAGGCGTGTGTCTGAAAACAAGCACTCGAACACACACACGTGTCTGCACTCAGCAGCGTTCCCCGCAGTCCACAGAAGGCAGAGCCACCGAGTGCCCACCACAGGGGTCGGACAGACCCAGCCACAAAGAGGAGCGAGGCCTGACACGGGCCACGCCGGGGATGGACCCCAAAACCATCGCCCTGAGTGACAGAAGCCAGAGGCGAGAGGCCACGGAAGGTGTGCTTCTGTTAGGGGAAACGTCCAGACTGGAGAATCCGCAGTAGCAGACTGGTGGTCGGGGGGCTTCGCGGAGGGGAGAGTGGGGAGGGACTGCTCAGTGGGTATAGGGTCTCCTCCGGGGAGACGAAATGTTCCGGAACTAGAGACAGGTGCAGGCTGCACAACACAGGGAATCTGTTAGAAGCGAACGAACTGTTCACTTTAAAATGGTTAATTTTATGTTAAGTGGATTTCACCCCATTCAAAAAACACAAAAAGGCACCGTGCTGGCCAAAAAGCCACATCTGTTGGCTTCCTGTCGGCAACCTTGGAGCTGACGTTCCCCGAGCAGCTGCCGGCTGCAGGGCCTATAAATAGCTTTGCCGGCCCCAGCCCAGCTCCGGCAGAAGCCTCTTCAGGTTTCTCCGGCCTCGGAGGGTCCCGGGAGCCGCTGCACCCGCCGGGCTTCCCCCCAGGCCCAGCTCACCGGATGCTGTACAGGATCACGCCGTCCGGCTGCAGCCGGATGAGCTTGTTCTCCACAGTCACGTCGTGGAACCAGGCGGACTTGGCGTTCACGATGAAGGTGTCAGGGAGCCAGAGCTTGTCCACGAAGCGGCTGTCCAGGCCCAGGGTCTCGTTGGTGTGGTTGTAGGACAGCCTGCTGTCCCGCCAGCTCTGGTGCAGAAACACGGTCATGGTGTACTCCTGCGGGGGGGCGGTGCGGCGTCAGCCCTCGCTCTGCTCCTGGGTCACGGGGCCGGGGCAGCGGCTGGCCGGCACCTACCATGTTTGCCTCTGAGATGTGGTCGATGCTGGCCACCTCCAGCGCCAGGGCCACGTTCACAGGGGGGCCTGCGAGGCAGGAGCAGGGCCCAAGGAGGGGCTGAGGCGGCCCCAGCACCCCCGGCTGCCCTGCTAGGCCAGGCGCTCCCCAGCTGGGGCCCGGGGAGGCCAGATGGGGGAGAACAGCCAGGCACCTGGGGAGCTCAGCCTCCATCTTCCCAGTTGTCCCCGTGGGGGGCCTGATGGAGCCCAGGTGGAGCCCAGAGCCCAGCAGGGCTCACACCCAGAGCCCAGCCCGGGCTCCAGCAGGGCCGGCCTGCCCTGCGCAGGGTGGCTGCCCTCACCTCCAATGCCAGGCCGGAAGTTACGGGCATAGCCGGCCATCAAGCCGTCCAGGTTGGGGAGCCAGGATATCTCCAGGTTGGAGCCCACGTAGTCACCAATGTCATTCATCGCTCTGGGAATGCAAGGCCAGTGGGTCACAGACAGGCAGGGTGCCAGGGACCGAGCCTGGGTCCCTTCCTGGGGATAGAGTGCCATCGCGGGCACCCAGGCCAGGGGCAGGCAGGGGTGGGAGCTTCACGGCCCGAGGCCCGGCCAGTCCTGGCCACTGGAGTGGGCACAGGGAAGCCCGGGAGGTCCCGGCTCTCCCACCTGCTTCTGCTTGGCTCTGAGGGGGCTGCCCTGGGCTGGGCCGAGCCCCCAGACCCACTCAGTGGCCGCCCGGCTCCCTCCCCACCCAGCCCGTGGGGGCAACGTGCAGCCAGGCAGGCACCTGCCCGAGGCCCCACCCCCAGGGCCCCTCACCGAAGGGGCCTCAAAAGACCCCAGGGGCATGTGGCCTCCCCATCAGCTTCGCAGGGGGTGTGAGGAGGAGGCTGAGGGGCAGGGACAGAACGAGGCAGCACCCCAAAGCCAGGGCCCAGAGCCCCCTGTTCTCTGTCCCCGCCAGGAAGGCCCAGGCCGGGTCCCCTGGGCCCCGAGTGGCCGTGTGCTTCTAGGCTCGGCCTGTGCCGGTCTTGCCTGTCCCGGGCAGGGCCACAGGGGTGCCCACGCGTGACTCAAAGCGGTAACTAACATGAGGGAGGCATCTTGGGCCCCACACACGGCACTGCTGGAGCACAGAGCTCCCCAGAGACCCCACGGCCCCTCTCACTGGACCGGGCGGAACAGCGTCCCCCAGCACTCATGTCCACCCCCAACTCAGGTGAGGCTGTTTGCGAACAGGTCTTTGCGGGCATCGTTGGTGAAGAAGAGGCCACACTGCAGTAGGTGGCTCTAAAGCCAACGGCTGTGTCCTCACAAGAGAAACAGAGACACACGGGAAGGAGCCACATGACGGTGACGGAGCCAGAGACGGGAGTGATGCGGCCACAAGCTACAGAGCCCCCGGAAGCGGGGAGGGGCCTGGGGCGGACTCTCCGTAGGGAACCGGCCCGGCCTACACCTCGGTTTCAGATTTGGGGCCTCCAGAGCTGGGAGAGGACAAACTTCTGGTTGCTCTAAGCCACCAGTCTGCGGTCATTTGTCACGGCAGACACGGGCAGCACACAGGGGAAGACAGCCCCGGGGGGGGGGGGGGCCCTGAGCACAGCCCTCCGGGGCACCAGGCCTGAGCCCTCAGGGAGAGGTGAGGGTCAGGATCTGGCCCCCCGCTGCCCCAACTCCCCGCAAGCCTAGAGACAGACTCACCCCGATCCAGACACGGCCTCAAGCCCAGCACCCCGTGCTGGGCCACCCGCCAGGCCACCGAAAGAAGACTTCGGTCCCCCAGCCACACCCCCTCCACGCCTGGCTCTCCACCACCCTGCCCACTGCTCCCCTTGGTGGGTGCTGCGGCCTGGCCTGCTCTGCCTGTGAGCACAGCCACGCAGGGCACGGCCACCAGCCCCACACGGGCCAACAACAGCCCACCCTCCCTGTCTCTCCGGCTGCAGCTCCTCAGGCCCCGCTGCTCCCCCCGGGCCAGGCAATGCCCCCTCCAAGCTTCTGCCTGCACCCCTTCCTCCTCCCCAGCGCCTCCAGGCCCGGCAACTGCCACCCAATTCCTGCCCCCTCTGCCCAGATGGGGTTTGACCCCAGGCCCTCCGGCCGCCTCCACCTCATTCCGGAAAGCAGATGCTGCCAGCTGAGCCTCCCTCGCCTCCCCCAGTCCTGCGGGAGACGCAGCCCCAGGCCCCTCAGGACGCGGTTCCTGACCACCCGGGCGGCAAACATCTGTGGGGTGAACCCTGGGTGCCCGCTCCAGTCTAGGGACACCACTGGCTGCAGCCAGGGCCCCGTGGAGGTCCAAGGCCTGTGGCGAGCAGCAAGGCGGCTTCGTGGGGCAGGCGGGGAGGCCAGGACCCCAGGCAGGGGTGGGGGTGGGGAGGGGAGAACTGACAGCCCCGGAGGAAGCCACAGTGGAGCCCAAAGGAAAAGGACACGAGGACCCAAGTGGGGCAGAGACGGGACCGCGAGGGCCCTGTGCGCCAGGGTACGTCTGGGACCCCGAGGAGCAACAGGGTCCGATTCACACCTTAAACACACAACTCCGGATTCTGGTGACCTGACGGGAAGTGCCATGGGGAGCGGCACACGGACCCCTGCCCTTCCCCGTGTCCTCCCCAGACGGAGCCCTCAGCCCTCCTTGCACCTCACTCTCAGGTGGGCCCGGGAAGCCCCCGAGGGCCGCCTGGGCTGGGGAGGCACCTGGGGTGGGGAGCCCAGGCCCATCCCTCTGACCTGGACGGCTTCCTCCTCGTGTCATGCCCTGGCCTTTTGCAGAGGTTGACCTTGAACCAGACGTTCCTGAGCTGCCGGGTCCCAGGCGGGAGGAGCCCCTGCAGGCCCGTCTGGGGCTGCCGTCCCCTCCAGACAGACACGGCTCCCCCCGCCCCACACCGTGGCCTGGTGCAGGGCTGGGCATAGGGCAGGTGCTTTGGTAACAAAGCATAAATAAGACGGAATTAAATTAAGTCCTGGCCTGAGTAAAGCACAATTAAAAATGCAAAATGGCACCCTGAAGGTCAGATGTAAAGGATTTGAATGAGACTTTATTTTTGGACTAGCCCAGCTGCCATCTAGCCTGCCCGGAACGAAGCCATCAGGAGACATCGTCCTTCCTGGGCCACGTGGCTTGCCTGTCTCAGAGTGGCGGCACACGTGTGCCCCGTCCCTCTGCCCTAGTCCCAGGCCCGCTGGGGGCGTGAGGGCAGGACCAGAGGAAGCCCCCGTCACGAAGTGACCCCTGCAGTGGTGGGAGGACAGCCTTAGCCACCTGCTGGGGGCGAGAGGAGAACAGGCTGCGAAGCCCACGTCGTTTCTTACCTAGGACGGTGGCCGGCCATTTCCCAGCAGTGGACAGACGGGGATGGCGCGGGGAGGATGCGCTTCGTGTCAGACTTGGGCCCTAGAGGGCCCCTTCTGTCACAGGGCAGCGGAGCCAACAGGGCAGGCAGGCAGCTTAGGGAGCCCGTTGTGGGGCAGGGTGCTGGGCTCTGGCGGCTAAGCCAGAGATCGTAGGAGACAGCAGCTGGCTCACCTGGTGGCCCTGGGGCCTGGGGCCCCGTGACGGCCTGGGTTTGGGTTTCCTCCACGGAGACAGACAGAGAAGCTCAGAGACGTGCACCAGGCTCCGAGTCCACACTTGGATTTAGGACTCACACCCGTGGGGCAGAGTGGGCACCGGGACATGCAGTGTCCCCCTTGGCTGCTCTTGGTGAGTCACCAGGCCTCCTCCCCTCCTGGCCCCACGGAGAAACAAACCCACCCGTCACTGGTCTCTGCCTCCGAGGACGGAAAGAGAAGGTGGGTGTCGCTGAGCGAGGCAATGGATCCTCCTCCCTCCGAGCATCTTTCCACCACACACACACAAGCCCACGATCCTGACAGCTCTGCTTTTAGAGCAACACAAGCCACACCAGCGTCTCAGTTACCAAGGCAAGGAGGAGCACCTCGCTGGAGAGGTGGGAGCTGCGGCACAGCTTCCCCAGGGAGGCGAGGTGCTGCAGCCAGGAGGGCCACCCACGTAGGCACACAGCAAGCGAGCTCAGCCCTGCGTGCAAGTCTTCAGGCTCCGGGCCGGCCGCAATCGCTGCACAGTGCACCCCCTCTCACCCCACCAAGCCTTTCCCTCTAGGGACTGCTGGGATCTGGATAAGCAGTATCGGCCAGAGTGGGCCCCATGGTCCTCCGACACCATGCCAGGGACTGGACCCAAAAACTGAGGGAGGGAAGGAGGGACAGCAGCTGTCCTGGTTTCTAAGTGGAGGGGACACAGACCCTGATGGGACGGCACCCTGCTAAGTTTGAAGGCTGCCACCAAGGGCTGCACAGGCAGCTGCTTCCACCCTGGGGAGCTCCTTCAGACCCGCCCCACGCGGTGTCATTGCCAGGCTAAAGTCACGAGCAGGAGGTCGAGCCCGGCACACATGCATGCAATCATCTAAAAGGAGAGACTTCAAAATGTAGCAAGATGGTAACTATTTTTAATTGGAGAGTGAGAAGGAGCTCAGCACAGCAGTGCACCCACCACCACGCAGGGCGCCCCCACGGCACCCGTTCCAGGGATAGACACCATGACGGCCCGGAGGTGCCCTCCTGGCCAGTCCAGCCTTCCTGCCCAGGGAGACACCGCTCAAGACCTTACCCAGCCCCCAGGAGCCAGACTTGGGGCAGGATGCAGAATTTTTCAGATTTTAGAATGGGGATATGGCGCATCTGCAGACTTGGGGGGGTCTGGAGAATTTCCCAGCAGGAAATGTATACATAGGCCCCGGAAGTAGGATAAATAAAGACAAACAGGGCTGTCAGTACAGGACAGGATTTGCCACCAAATGAGTTCTGGTGTCAAACTTGGGCTAAAACTTTGGGGCTTCAGAGCCATTTCAATATCACACTCTTGGCTGAGTGGCTGTGGGCCGGGGCTGGTGCTGTCCCCGCACCTCCAGCACGTGCATCCGTGGCCATGTCTTGGTGCCACCCTCCCCGCTGCCTTGAAGTGGGGAGAGGAAAAGGAGAAGGGGCCACTGGGACTGAAGACAGAACAGAGCTGTTCCGAGGACAGCGGCTGTGCAGAGCGATGACCGGTGGCCTCCAGCCCGATGCCACGTCCCAGCTGGACCCACCCACAGAGAACCCCGACACGCCTGCCCCGGTGCTCAGCCTCAGTGCCCGCAGCCACGACACGGGGGGCCTTCAGCCCTGTCTGGTTCCCAGCAGCCTTCAGTGTGCACGAAATCCACATGCTGGGGACCTGTCTGTGCTGTTTTCCTGCAGCCCTTGCACTGAGGTAATTTGCAAAAAGGCCCCTGATTGGCCTCTCCCGCCTCCCATGCAGGGTGGCCGGGCTCAGCGCTGGGACCCCACATGCCGAGGTGACCTGGGAGCCTGTTTCGAATCCCGAGAGGGGGAAGCAAGCGGGGGCTGTGTCCGTGGCTGGAAGCCAGAGGGAGGGAGCTCGGCTGAGGGGACCTTCTCCTTAGCCGCCTCCTTCTCTGGGAGGCAGCCCCCCAGTAGCTAACGGGCAGCCCAGAGCCTCTTCCCCGTTGCCAGGGGCACCTGGCTGCCAGCCACCTGCCCACTTGGGAGTCGGTCCCTGCGGTTCCCCGGGGCTCCTGATCGCGACCCTCGGCACGCGGGCCCGCCGCTCCTTGACGGCCCACGCGGCACAGGGCGCGCCTTCCCGCGGCCGCCCCAGACCCACCGGCCGCGGAGGAAGCTCACGGGCAGCTCAGCTCCCGCGGGAAAGCGAGCAGCCTCCTGCCCGTGTTCTGGGATCTTTCCTCCTTCCCTGCAGCTCGTGCCATCCCGAGCGCTCAGCTTCGCGCCTGGAGGGCGCCGGCCGGGCAGGGACGGGAGGTGAGGGCCGGGACTCGGGGGCCGCTACAGGGCAGCGGGGCGGGGAAGAACCCGAGCGGCTCCGACGCCCGGTCTCGCCCGGCGGCGCCGCGTTCAGCACCGGGACGGCGGACAGCGCAGGGGCCGGGGGCGCCTCGTCTGCGACCGGGGCAGCGGGGCGCGTCCGCAGGGGCGCCCGCGGGGCAGACCCGGGCGGGAGGCGCGGGCTCTGGATGCCCGAGGCTCGCACCGGGGCGCCCCCAGCTCGGTCTCCCGCCAGCCCGAGACCCCCGCCCCCGCCCGAGGGCGCCCCGCGCGGAGCAGCTCCCGCCTCCTCCCCGCCACCCCGAGCGCCGCGACCCGGCCGCTCACCTGGTGCCGCGGGGCCGCCGCGCGCAGAGCAGCAGGAGCGCGGGCAGCAGCCGGGCCAGCGCGTCCATGGCTCGCGGCCGCCGCGCGGGACGGGTCCGGCCGCCTCGGGCGCACGCGAAGTTGCCTCGCCGGCCGCCGCGGCGCACGGGCGGGAGCGGGAGGGAGCGCGGCGCGGGCGCGCAGGGTGGGGGCGGACGGAGCGCGGGGCCCGCCCGCTGCCCCGCCCCCACCTCCGGGTCTGCCCCGCCCCTGCCGCGCCCCCTCCCTCGCGGGCCGCGCGCCGGGCAGGGGCCTGGCGCTCCCGACCCCCCAAACCGCGGGCCGCCAGCGGGTCCCTCCCGGAGCGCAAGACCCGCGTGGACAGGGCAGAGGGACGGGGGTGGCAGAACCTCGTCCCCGAGTCGCCGGGGCGCTTGCGGGGGTCGCAGGTCCCCGGTTGCTGGTTCTGCCAGCGCGGGCCGTGGGCGGGGAGGGTGCGGGCGTCCCTGCAGCACCTTCGCCTTCTGCCGGGACAGAGACCCCCCCCCCCCCACCAGCAGCGCCTTCCCAAACCCTCGCACTGTCAGCAGAGCCGCAACAGCGCGACTCACGGAGCAGTCCTGGTCCTGGGGCCCCCACGGGAGGAAGAAGGTGGCAGCTGTCGCGCTCCGCTGCCCCAACCCCCCACCCCCCACGGGCCGGCGGGCGGCTGCGCTCCAGCGACCGTGAGAGCCGCCCTCCCACCGAAAGAGCTAAGAAATTGAGGGCCTGGCATATTTTGTCCTCCTTCTTTTGAACATAAAGTTTTTCTGCAGTTTCCTTGAAAAGCTGATCACACACTTCAATCATTAAGTTTCATTTATTCACTTCTGGACTCCTGATAGCAGCATAAAGTGAACGTCTCATGTAAACACTTAAAAGTGGGCAAACTTGTTCCGGAGCGGGCAAGTCCCCTTAGATGACCATGGCCGGGAGCAGAGCGCAGGATGGCATCTGCCCACCCTTGGTGTGGACAGCGGAGGAAGGGGCTGGTTCCCAGCTTGCCTTCCTAAATCCAGACCCCCTGGGCCGCTCCCAGCCCACCTAGGGTGGCTCCTGTGTGGGGACCACTGGCCTCTCCGTGTCCCTGCGGCCCGGCCTGAGTCATGCTCTGCACAGCCCCCTCTGAGCACCCGCGGCCTGGTTCCACCTGTCCCTTCTACACAGGCCCCTCGGAAAGGCTGGGAGCTGATCCGCAAAGAGTGCCCAGAGCCTGGCCTGGCGGCCGGCGAGAGTGTGAGCGTCCACACTGCTGTTTCCTCATCCCTCCAGAGCAGGGTCTTGTCTGTCGGCCCTTCCTAGGGTCTGGCGTGCAATAGGTGCTTAATAAACGCAGGAATAGCACCGGGTCAGAGCCTTGTAGCACAGCCCTGAGACAGCACCTCCTTCATGGCCTCCGGACAGTGCAGGGCACGCTGAGCCCTGCAGCCCTGAGCCTGGGGACACGCTGTGAAGTGGGTTTGTGTCATGCCCCTTTTCCGTGTCTGAGAAGGGCTCCGGGCTCGTAGCCTCTGAGGACACCGTTGACTGTGACTCATTCGACCCAGTTTGGTCAAGATGAACCAGACTCTGCCGCCATTTTCTTCACTCCACTATCTGGGGGCATAAAATTAACACGAACTGTCCCCGTGGGATGTGCTGTCACAGGCAGCTCCGGCTCAGCTGGACACGCATCTTGGCCACAGACTGCTTGTTGGTGGCATCAGATCTCCTCTTCCTTTAGTCCTGGAGGCAAACGAATCTCAAAGCCACAAACAGAGGCAGTTAAGCGGTCACCTGCAGACACCTTAGACTTGAAATATTGTCCCCATCATTCACAGATGCCTCTGAGGTTGATTTTCCCCCAGAGTCTGCACATTTTAATTCTGCATTGTTTCTCATTGGTGTTTCAGTTTGGATCTGAAGAATTTTCATTATTCCTTTTTTAAGTTTTTTGAGAATTAGTTGCCATTTCTGAGCTTTGGGCCTGTTCCACCGATGTGCACGACCCGCGGGTGGGCCTCCTCAGCCTCGTCTTCCGCCTAGAGAAGCTCTGGCTACTCCAGAGCCGGGAAATCCACTGGAGGGTCGGAGCTGGGATCTGCGTGGCTGGCCGCAGGGGAGCTTCGTGCCTGAGATGGAAGGGGCCCACCTCCCTCCGCCTTTGAGAATTCGGGCCGTGCTCCCCAGAGTCAGAGGCCAGGCTGCTGGTCCCAGCTCCGATTGGAGCTGGCTGTGTGACCTCAGGGAAGTCATTTTTCCTGGCTTTGTTTTCTTTCTTTACAAAGTGAGGAGGTGAGAGTAGCAATCGGTGTCAGAAGTCCACAACACGGATTCTGGTGCTTTCATTAAAAGTAACAGTCTTACCGGCAGGTGGTCGGGCTGCCTCCCCACTCCCCAGGTGTGACTTTGATGAGACATTCAGAATCAATAACTGTTCCAGACAAGATGTGTGCTCCTCCCCCAGGTGCTGGGACGATCCCGCCCCTGTCTTGGCACTGCTAAGTCTGCAAAGTGGGGTCTGTACCCAACGACGACGACAAGGATGGTAATAAAACGCAAGTTTGAACTTCAAACCTAAAGCATTTGATTCTACACATCTCGTGAATTCCTTTTTTTTTGAGACAGAATCTCACTCTGTTGCCCGGGCTAGAGTGCTGTGGCATCAGCCTAGCTCACAGCAACCTCCAACTCCTGGGCTCAAGCGATCCTCCTGCCTCAGCGTCCCGAGTAGCTGGGACTACAGGCATGCGCCACCATGCCCAGATAATTTTTTTTTTCCTATATATTTTTAGTTGTCCAGATAATTTCTTTCTATTTTTAGTAGAGATGGGGTCTCACTCTTGATCAGGCTGGTCTCAAACTCCTGACCTCGAGCAATCCTCCCGCCTCGGCCTCCCAGAGTGCTAGGATTACAGGCATGAGCCACTGCGCCCGGCCTCATGAATTCTTTTTAAAATTTATTTTATTGATTTATTTTTTTTTTGAACCTGCCTCACTGACAAATACGTCTTCTGTGGTCTCTCTTACTGCTTATTTGATACACAGAACTGCTTCTCCATCAGACAGGACCCACTCAGAGCCCTTTGGTTAGAGCTTGAGACAGTGGCAGCTGTCTCTCTTCCATCAGCACAGAGAGGAATTGCCCCCTCCATATGGCACTGGGCAGGACACACGTTTGGCTCTGGGAGGTAGGAAAACCCTGCCTCCTTCGTCAGCCTCTGGGAGCTGCCAACTCAGTTCTCCCCTGGACGACAATGTCCTGAGGGGCACCCAGACAGTTACAGAAGTGGGGTCTTCCGGTCTACTTGCATGTTCTGATGACCAGCCTGCAGCGTTATTCTTTGGGATAACCACTTTGCTGGAGGCTCGTGGGAAGGGAGGGCACAAAGTCCGGGGCCTGGGGAGAGCTGGCCCCAGCCCACTGTGGCAGGTCGCAGCAGCAGGACAGGCCCCAGGAGGTGGAGGTGAGTCACAGGGATGGGGAGAGGAAGCTGCTCCAGCTAAATTTAAAATCCCTTCCTGATGTATTTGTGAGGTTGCCTTGTTATTTTCCTGGGAAAATGCACCAAACAGAGAAAATGGTGGTGACACAGAAGAATTTTACTGAGCTTAGAGCGTCATTATTAATCCCTCGATTTTCAGATGGAATGCGTTCATTCAGACAAGCAAAGAGAACTTGGCAGAAAGGATCAAATGCAAAATACTTGTAGCAGCCTGAGATCCAACGTCTACTTAAACAAAGGGTGCAGCTCGCTCAGAAACCAGGCTAGTTTTGCTGCTGTCTTCGGTAATCAAGGCCCTGAGAACCAATAAACAATCAAACTTGGCCACTTCGAACATTTTTTTCTACACTTGAGTTAAATCAATGTCCAAGGACAATTACTCATTTTTAACGAAGAGAAGCCGGAATTCTATTCTCATTTTTTTATGTTCTTTGCAGTGGCGATTTGAATTCTTTCCTATGATGGAAAACGTTAAACACAAATTAACATTTCTAACAAAAGGGCTGTCGATCAAGTGACAAAAACATTCTACTTTAGATACAAGCATGACTGAGTTGACAACATGAAAACTCCCAAATGGGCTGCCGGGAGGATGAAATCCGGCCACCGACGGCTCACGGCCCGCGCAGGTGCGGGTGGAACGCAGCCACGGCTCCCTCGCCCTTCCCTCCCGTGCCAGATCCTCATCCTCCATGCAGGATGACAGAGAAATAAAGACAGATTTGCTGCGATCGTTCTCATACTTGATATTGGAACACATTCATTAAGTGTCCTCAAGAACGGCCCAGACGCGATTGGTACTCACTCAACAAGTTTTACGGCAGTATTGGTCCCCCCTTTCTCAGGTATCATCTAGACCCTGGGTGTGAATAAGAGATCACTGTCCCTGTCCCCACAGAAGGGATTTAAGTGAGATAAATGATTTAACATCAACGTGTTGAGGACACTTCAGACAGGTGGCCAGTGAAGACCTCTGAGCTGAGACTTGGGTGATTCCCTGTGTGTTGGGAGCAGCCCCAAGCAACCATTCCAGGAAGGGGACAGGAAGTGCAAAGGCCCTGAGGCAGGAACCAGGGCCAAGTTCACAGGGACACAAAGCCAGGCAGTCTGGGAGTGATGTGAGGAGCAAAGGAAGGCCGGCCACCGCAGAGGGAGCAAGGCAGGGGTCCCAAAAGGCAAAGTCCATATGGTTGTGGCCTGGAGTCTAGGTGTTATTTTATGTTTAAACAGCTTTATTTTGTAAAATAATATTCATCAACTTTTTTTTTCTTTTTGAGACAGAGTCTCACTGTGTCACCCAGGCTAGAGTGCCGTGGTGTCATCACAGCTCACTGCAGCCTCAAACTCCTGGGCTCCAGTGATCCTCCTGCCTCAGCCTCCAGAGTAGCTGGGACTACAGGTACGCACCACCACACCTGGCTAAGTTTTCTACTTTTTGTGCAGACAGGCAATTTGCTGTTGCTCAGGCTGGTCTTGAACTCCTAACCTCAAGTGATCCTCCCGCCTCGGCCTCCCAGAGCACTGGGATTCCAGGTGTGAGCCACTGCGCCTGGCCAAATGCATCAACTTTTAAGCCTACGATTTGAGTTTTGAGATACGTGCAGGGCTGGGGAGCCGCCGCCACCCTCCTGACCCTGCACATTCGCACGACTTTAGAAAGCTCCTTCCTGCCCGTGGCTGTTCATTTTGTCCCCCAGCCTGGTGCCCAGTGACCACTGCATCTGCCTTCTGCCCCTGCAGTTCTGCCTTTCCTGAAGTGCCTGATGCTGGTATTGGCACCTTCCGACGTGGCTCTAGTGACCCCGTCCCTGCCATTGTGACCCCCCTCCTTGCACGTGGTCTGGACCCAGAGGCTTGTAATGACGTGTCCAGAGTGACGAGCCATCCCGAGGTCAGTGTATCAAAAACCGTGTGTAACTCAGTCTCCCTTTGATGGAGCAGCTGCCCAGCTGTGAGCTGGTGGCAAGAGGCTCAAGGGGCGAAGACCCAGCCCAACCTCGAGACGCCTGTGGCCCTGCCGACATCTGACTGCAGCTTTGTGAGACACACTGAGCCGGGGGACCCTGACCTACAGAAACCGAGGTAGAAAATGCTGTTTTGAGCCACTACGTCCCGGGCAACCCGCTATGTAGCAGGTGGCTGACGCAGTGGTCCGTGTCTGACTTCTCTCACTCAGCATACTTTTGAGACTCGTCTACACTGCTGCGTGTATCAGTAGTTTATTTTGCATTGCCGAGTAGTATTCCATCGTATGGATAGTCCTCAGTTTGTTTAGCTCCATCTGTTGACGGGCATCTGGGTTCTGCCCAGTTTGGGGCTGTTATGAGCAAAGCTGCTTCCAACACTGAAGTGCGAGTCTCTGTGTGGACACGTGTTTTCATCTCTTTTGAGTAAGTCTGTAGGTGTGGGGTTACCAGATTGCAAGGGGACAGATGTCTAACTTTATGAGACACCCCAGTCCTATTTCTGAAGTGGCTGTGCCATCCTGCATTCCCACAGGCAACGCACGAGGGCTAGGCTGTTCCACCTGTGTCAGCCCGGGGCGTTGTGAGTCTTCAGCTGCGGCCGTTTTGCAGCCGTGTGGCGGTACCTCCCTGTGGACTTATCATGCATTTGCTTGATGGCCAATAACACCAAGCATCGTTTTATGTGCTTATGTATTTGTATATCTTCTTTTGGTGATGTATCTGTTCAAATCTTTTGCTAATGTTTTGAAAAATGAGGTGATTGCTCTATTACTAAGAGTTTTTACATACTTTAGATACAAGTCTTTTGTTAGACATATGTTTTATAAATATTTTCCCCCAGTCTGGGGCCTGCCTGTTCATTTTCTTAATAGTGTCTCCTGAAGAACCGAAGTTGTTAATCTTGACAAAATCCATTTCATTGATTTTTTCTTTAGGGTTCATGATCCACCCAGGCTCCCCTCCCCGCCGGCCGGCTCCCCACCCACTTCCACATCCAGGGGGCCGTCGCCCCGGGTTCCTGGTGTCCGGGCACTCGAGAACTGTGGTCTTGTGTATTTTATTCAGTTTCTAGGTTGTTTCAGGCAGGAGGTGAATCTGTTCCTATCGCTGTATCTCTGCCAGAAGTAGAAATTTACCTGTATTAAAAAAAAGTTTTTTTACATAACAGCTTTATTGAGATATAACTCACACACCATAAAGTTGCCTTCATTTTAAAAAGTTATTTTCTCTGGGCATAGACAGTTGGGTCGTCGGCATCTTTTGTTTGTTTTTTTCCCTCTCAGTACTTTGAAGTTGTTTCGTGTCTTTGGCTTGCTTGGTTTCTCACAAGAAAAACCATTTCTGACATTTCTCTGTTGCTCTTTAGGAAATATGTCTCTTCTTGGGATGTCTTAAAGCATTTTCCTTTACTTCTCACTTTCATCCATTTGATTTCTATGTGTCTTGGAGTGATTTTATTGTTTGAGACAGGGTCTCGCTCTGTCACCTGGGCTGGAGTGCAGTGGCGTCATCACAGCTCACTGCAGCCTCAGACTCCTGGACTCAAGTGATCCTCCTGCCTCAGCCTCCTGAGTAGCTGGGACTACAGGTGCACCCACCACACCTGGCTAATGTTTTAAATTTTTTGTAGAAATGGGGTCTCACTTTTTCTCGGGCTGGTCTCAAACTCCTCGGCTCAAGCGATCCTCCCACCTCGGCCTCACAAAGTTCTAGGATTCTGGGCGTGAGCCACCGCCTGGCCAATTTTCTTGTATTTATTCTGCTTCAGGTTTGTTGAGTTTCTTGGATCTGTGGGTTTACAGTTTTCATCAGGTTTGAAAGATTTCCAGCCACTTTGGCAGTGGGTTTTATCCTCCACTGAGGTTCGGCAAAAGTATCAAAACCCTTATCTCAAGAGAACGCCCCAGTGGGTAGACTCTCGCCTTCTGGGTCTGGTGTTTGGCCCCCGCATCGATCGAGCCCCGTGGCTGGACACGGGCTGGTCCCTGCAGCTCCTTTGCTGCACACACCCAGCTTGTATTTGACTAGGCGGCAAAAAACAACATTTCAACAAATTTGAAGATCTAATTGGCTTTTATTAGCAATTCATGAATCGGGCAGCATCTCATGTAAAGACTTTGAAAAGGGCGGGCGCGGTGGCTCCCACCTGTCATCCCAGCACTCTAGGAGGCCGAGGCCGGCGGATCGCTCGAGCTCAGGAGTTCGAGACCAGCCTGAGCAAGAGCGAGACCCCATCTCTACCAAGAAAATAGAAATTATCTGGACAACTAAAAATATATATAGAAAAAATTAGCCGGGCATGGTGGCACATGCCTGTAGTCCCAGCTACTCGGGAGGCTGAGGCAGAAGGATCGCTTGAGCCCAGGAATGTGAGGTTGCTGTGAGCTAGGCTGACGCCACAGCACTCTAGCCCGGGCAACAGAGCGAGACTCTGTCTCAAAAAAAAAAAAAAGACTTAGAAAAGGCAGAACAGTCCATTTTTGTAAGGCAGCCTGAACGGGAGCAAGGAAACTGTAATAGGAAAAGTGGATTCGTTCGTTCCCATCAGGCCAGTCCAGGTCACCCTGCTTGTGAGGGTCAGAGCAGAGGGACTTTCTTACCATGCCGGCTCTCTGGCTATCGTCTGTCCTTCTTGATGTCTCGGAAGGTCAGAAAAACAACTTGGTTCTGGTGTGGTGACATGGAAGCTTAGCGTGAGTGACTCCATTTTGGTGTGGTCTGTCGGAGCCCAGCGTAGGATCTCATCCCCAAACAATGGCCTCCTGTAACTTTTATGTAACACCAGGCTACACTGTGCCTTACCCCCAGGTACCAGCCTGGCAGCCGAGAGAGGGCAGGGCTGGGGCAGGTCCTGAGGGGACCCTGCTGCTGCAGCGTCTCCTCACACGAGGGGGGTGCTCGCTCTCCCTGGGGAGAGCTGAGCCACCTTTGTGGGCTCTGAGGTTTCAGGACAGTCCAGGCAGCCACGACATCCAGGGCCACCCACCCAGGTAAGCCCATCCCAGGTGTCAGGAGCCCGTTTATCTCCGCAGGACCCTGACCCTGGCGGAGCAGATCCCCTTGACTGAGACTCGGTCATGTTTGACGCTCAACGTCTCTAACTATTCAGTCCCCGGTTTGGTTTCCAGCTTTTCCTTTTCTCCCACTGCAGAAAACAAGGGCCTCTTTATAAACCACCAAAGCAGCTCTGGCTTTCACGCTTAGTTTCCACTGTCTGACTGTCTCGAACTTTGCAGGATCCCTCCGTGGGGTGTTCTGCAACGGACTGGCAGCCAGACCAGCACACTGCTCTCTCGAGCACCTCCCGCACCCCGCAGACGCACGTCTTTCCCCAGAGCCCCATCGCTGCACCGGCCACTGTTCTCCCAATTTGTTGCTGGTGACAGTTTTGCCAGTGGGCTCCCTACCGCCTGGCGCAGGGCATCCGCACGGTGCCCGGATGAGCTCCTCATTGCCAGCTGGCGGGAGTGATCCCCTTCCAAATCCCGTCTTACCATCTGCTTCCCGAGACCGGCCCTGGTCCCAGCTGCGTCAGTCTGTGTCCTGCAGTCAGCAGACCCTGAGATGGAGGCAGGAATGCAAAACTTCCTGGGGCTCGTGCCTGTGAAGATCGGGACAGGGCTAGAAGGCCTTCAGGCCACAGGACCCCCGACATCTGCGAAGGGAAAGTGGGAAGAAGAATGGGGCAGGGGGAACCGAGCTGCCATGCGAATCTCCGGCATTTCTGCCAACCCAAGGAAGGGGAGCAGAAGGGCTCTGGAGCAGACAGCGTCCCTTGGAGGAGTCCTGTCATGGCGGATACGGCTGCGCTAGAGCCCTGCCAAGCCCGGTCACTGGCCAGGGCCACCTGGACAGAGAGTGGACTCAGCTCAAGCGCTGGCACAGACCCTCCTCTCAGCCCGATGCAAATCCTTTCTTGAGGGATTGCAGCGGAGCTGCGACTCAGCATCCTTCAAAGGTGTCCAGGGAGGATTTCATTTTTTGGATGAACTCATGAACACTAATTTATTTTTTGTTGTTGCTTTTTTATTTGAGACAGAGTCTCGCTCTGTTGCCTGGCTAGAGTGCCGTGGCATCAGCCTAGCTCACAGCAACCTCACGCTCCTGGGCTCAAGCGATCCTCCTGCCTCAGCCTCCCGAGTAGCTGATTACAGGCGTGAGCCACCGCGCCCGGCCAACACTAACTTATTTGATGTGCTTCAATCCATTGCAGTTTACTCTTCTTTTGGATGCTGAAATAGTCTTTATTTTGGCCAGTGAGAGCCCCTTCAAATTGGCTAATGAATCCCCTGACACAATTCCAGGATCTTTGATGATTTCCTGGCTTTTATTTTGCTGCAGTTTGGGTATTTGACTCTTCCAAATCTCTTGGTGAAATTTGATCCCCAATGTTGGGATGGGGCCTACTGGAGGTGTTTAGGGCATGGGGCGGATCCCTCAGATCCCTCGGGAATGGCTTGTGTAGTCCTCACTCTATTAGTTCTCCAGAGGGCTGGTCGATAGAAAGAGCCTGGTACCTCCCAGTTCTATCTCCCTTCCTCTCCCTCCATGTGATCTCTTCACACCTGCACACGCAGCTCCCTTCAGGGCCACCCTGAGTGGGAGCAGCCTCAGGCCCTCCCCAGAGGCAGATGCAGGCCCTGTGCTTCCTGTGCAGCCTGCAGAACCCTGAGCCAAGTAAGCCTCTTTGTTTTATAAATTACCCAGCCTCAGGCATTCCCTTAGCAACACAGACTAAGACACTGTTGATAAGATGTTCCAGGATCATCTTGTATGTTTTCCTTCCTCATATCTAGAACTGGTCATTGTCCCAGGAAGCCATGGCTTCTTTTGGTGAGAAATGGCCCGTAGGGCACTAAGAGTGCTCATTGCTACCGGACTGGTGATTGTTTCCTGACCAGCTCAGTGCAAGAGAATGACAGGCGGTTTTTAAATATCTATGCTGTCCACTATGGTAGTCACTGGCCACACAAGGCTACTAAACACTTGATACGTGGGTGCTGTGACTTGGGAATAGAATTTTAAATTTTATTTAATTAAAAATTTTTATTGTAGTGAAATGTACATACATAAAATTTCTCATTTTAATTTTTTTTTTTAAAGGCACAGGGTCTTTGTCACCCAGACTGGAGTGCACCGGCAGGACCACAGCTCACTGCAGCCTCAAACTCCTGGGCTCAAGTGATCCTCCTGCCTCAGCCTCCCGAGTAGCTGGGACTACAGGTGAGCACCACCACACCCAGCTAAGTTTGTTTTCAATTTGTTGTTGCTGTCGAGATGGGCTCTTGTTATGTTGCTCAAGCTGGTCTCAAACTCCTGGCCTCAAGTGATCCTCCCACCTCAGCCTCCCAAAGTGCTGGCATCACAGGCGTGAGTCACTGTGCCTGTCTCCACTGGAACCATTTATTTTAAGTGTGCAGTTCTATGGCATTAAGTGCATTTGCATTAAGCAGTCATCACCACCATCCATCCCCAGAACTTTTTCATCATTCCAAACTCAATGCCCATTATCTAACAATTCCCTATTCCTGCCTCCCCTCGGCCCCTGGCAACCACCATTCCACTTTCTGTCTATAAATTTGACGAGTCTGTGTAACTCTTATAAGTGAAATCAAACAATATTTGCTCTTTTGTGTCTGGCTTATCTCACTGAGCACAGTGTCTTCAAGGTTCATTCACGTTGTAGCAGGTGTCAGAATTTTATTCCTTTTTAATACTGAATAATATTTCATTGTACATATTGTTAAAAGAAAAACTTTAGACAAATTAAATTTAGCTGAGCTTAGCTGAGCAAAGAACGGTTTGAGAATCTTGAGAATAAGACAGCCCTCTGAGCCAGGACAGGTCACAGTGCCTGACAGATGCCACGTGGTCAGAAAGCATTCATTTACAGAGAAAGGAGGTACAGGAAACAGAAGGGAGGCACAGAAGCAGCTGGGTGGGTGACAGCCTGGCATTTGCGTTGTGTGAACACAATCAACAGGTGGCTGCCTTTGATTGATTGGTACAAGAGTAGGTTACGATCGGTTTTCACAGCCCTGCTGGGTTACAGCTCACTGTGTATGGAGAAACCTTTAGGCCAAACTTAAAATATGTAAGGAGGCAGCTTTAGGCTAAACTTAATTTAATAGTATATATCACATTTTGTTTATCCATTTATCTGTTGATGGATATTTGGGTTGTTTCTACCTTCGACTATCATGAATAATACTGTCATGAACATTAAGGTACAAGTATTTGTTCAAGTATTTAATTTTAATTAATTTAAGTAGCCACATGTGTCCAGTGGTAATTAAATAGTTCTAGAACTTTTTCAGTGTACATAACTAAGAAATATATTTTAAAAGAAAAATTATTGTCATTCATACTTACTTCCCATTCAAACTCCAGATTACAAGGTTGCTTTTTTTTTTTTAACATTTGTATCTCTTCTCTCAAGCTGAAAATATTAGTTCCTAATATTACTGTTCTATTTGCTTTATCCCACTTCATATAATACTTTTAGAATAGCAATATCAATATTGCTTTGATTACTGCAAACAACTTAAGATTTCTCCACAGTTCTTTTTGTCCTTAGGATATAGTCTACTAGGTATGGACAAATTGTTGGGTTTTAAAGTGACTTGACGCCAGGCACGGTGGCTCCCATCTGTAATCCCAGCAGTTTGGGAGGCCAAGGCAGGAGGATGGCTTGAAGCCAGGAGTTCAAGACCAGCCTGGGCAACATAGCCAGACCTCATCTCTACAAAAAATTTAAAAATCAGGTGGGGCTGGTGGCACTTGTCTGTAGTCCCAGACACTCAGGAGGGTGAAGTAAGAGGATCACTTGAGCCCAGGAATTTGACATTACAGTGAGCTATGATGACGCCACTGCTCTCCAGCCTGGGTGACAGAGCAAGAGCCTGTCTCAGTAAACAAACAAAATAACTTTTAAAAAGCCACTTGAAATTCTTTTCTGTATGGTTAAGCCTTGATATACTGTTAGGTTCATTTGTTTCATTCTGTTTCCAATTTTCAGATTTTTTTTCTATTTTATTTTTGGTTTCATAATTAACAGTTTCATAGCCAAATATAAGCACATTTAGAGAAATCTAGTTTCTATTCCTGTTCCCTCCTGCCCCTGGGTGGTAACCATTTTTATTTTTTAATGTAAGAAAGTATGCATGTATATTCTTATTGCCTCTGCCCCTTCTTAGACAAATTACTACACAGTCTGTTGTGCATCCCGCTTTTTCACTTCGCGATGTGTTCCGGAGGTCGCTCCGCAGGACGCAGAAAGTCCTTCTCCCCCCACCCCGAGTTGGGCCACAGCTTCCTCGGCCGGTCCCCACGGCGCACAGGGGGCTGTTTTCAGTCCCTCACTGTCCTTCCCTCCGGTCGAAAGAAAATCAGTAGCACGGGAAGGTCCAGAGAAGCAAGGCTGCGGAGAAAGCGACCCCTGGTTTGCGCGGAGCGGCGGAAGGGAACGGGGGCGGGCTGCTGCAGCGACCGGCGCCCCCGAGGGGACGCGCAGGGGCGGCTGGCGTCGCCGGCCTCGCACAGATGTTCCCGCAGGTGCGATTTGGGGCTTCTTGTTTTTGAGAACTTGAATAGTTCACTGCCGGATATGCCGGGAAAAAAGGTTTTCTGACACACGGTCTCGCTCCGGCCTCCCGCCCCGCCCGGCGCCGGCACCCAGGTCCTCGGTCCAACCTTCCATTTCCGAAAAAGAACGGGGAAACCCCGACTTTTACGTGGACGCTCCTAGTTTTTTAAGTTGGCGATTAACCCAAACTCAAACCCGCCTGGTCGGCACCACCGGACACCTGCGGCGCCGCACGCCTCTCCCTACCGGGCCCGCGACCCCGCCCGGAGGGCCGCACTCACACACTGCGCCTGCGCGGGAGGGCCGCGCTCTCACACTGCGCCTGCGCGGGAGGTGGTGCCCCGGGCCGAACCATCGCGAGCGCGGACAGGGGCGGAGCTCTCGCCGCGCCGCCGCCTCGCGTTGCCATGGAGCCGCCCGCACAACCACGCGGTCGCCGCCGAGGGGCTGCGCGGGGCCGGGCGCGGCGGGTCTTCTGCGGGGTTCTTCCACGGCCCGGCAGAGCCGGCCCAGGCAGGCGTCCGCGCCCGGAGTCGCGCGAGGCGGCTCCGGTGACGCGGTCCTCGCGGCTCCTCTCCGGGACCGGCCGCGGGGACGCGTCTGCGAAGGCGGAGAGCGCGCCCGGCGGCGAGGCCGCACCGTTGTCCGCGCGGACGACCGGAGAGCCGGACCCGCAACCGACTCCCGCTGGCACAGCACGCACAACGCGGAGTTTGGTGGTGTTGCTTTGCTTTCCGTAAACGAGTGCCCCCTTTACCTGCACAGATTCGTTTACTCAGCAAAACGTGTCTGAAACGTCTGCTGCGAGCCGGGACCGAGCCGGGAACGAGCCAGGTAACGAGCGAGCCCGCCCTGCCCGCACACGTCCCCGCAGGCGCAGTGCGCAAACCCACGTGCGGTGTGAGGCCTGGTTCAAAGCAAACGTCAGGCGCCGCCTCCCGAGTCACGAAGGAGAGTCACGAAGGAGAACCTCAGCGCCCCCAGGACTCGCCCCTCCGCACTCGGGGACCCCTCCTTCTTGGCCGCGGGCTGAACTTTTCTTTGGTTTTACTACCTATGAGTGAATCCCTAAACAATATGATTAAGTTTCACCTATCTTTAAACTGCATATAAATGGAGTGATACTGTATATATTGTTTTTTAAGTGTTTTGAAGCAATCTCAAACTTACATAAAAGTTGCAAGTTCAGCACACGAAAAGCTTTCCCAGATGCGTTTGAGAGTGAGCTGTCTACCTGACACTCTGTCACCCCCAGACTTGTACAGTGTATTTTCTGCAAAGAAGAACGACCTGCCTTCAGCCACACCGTGAGCACTGAAGTCAGGAGAGTAACAGGGATGCCTCACTGTCTGATCCGCAGCCCTGTCAGGTGTGTTTTGGGAGTTGATCCGGGAAGGTCCCCAATGTGAAAGGATCCAGTCTGGAAGCACGCTTTGCACTGAGTTGTCATCCTGTCTCTTTTGTCTCCCTTGGTGCAAGACACTCCTCATCCTTACCTTGGCTTCCAGGGCCCTGAGCCTTTGAAGGTTATAGGCCAGTTACTTTGCAGAAAGTCCCTGCATTTGGTTTTATCTGAAGTTTCCTCATGATTAGGTTCCCATTATGCATCTGGGCAGGAAAGTCACAGAGGTGACGCTGTGGTCTGCTCATTCCATCCTGCCTGGTGCCCACAGTGGTCAGTTCGTCACAACACTGATGCTGTCCACTTTGATCACTGGCTTAGCGTGGTGACTGCTAGCATCTGGCAGGGCCCGTGAAGCTACACCAATGTCAAGTCCCTCCCAGGCTTGGGCTAGGCGGCTCTCCTAGTAGACGCCTACCTCCCCCTGCCTGCGCTTGGCCCCCACATGGGGCTGCCCTCTTCCCTCTCCAGCTCTGACATCCAGCTCTGGCCCCAACACCCCCCCAGACATCCTCCTCACCCTGTTGAGCTCTGACACCCCAGTGTGGGCCCCTGCACAGCCGTTTCACCTGCCCCCACCTGGAGGCCTGCTTTGGCAGTGAAGGAGGGGGGAGGAGGAAGAGCAAGTGCCTTTGTGTCTGCTTCTCTGCACGGTTGGTTAAGAGACTCAGCCACACTACACATGTGGCCGCAGTTCACCCGTCTCCCTTGTCACATAGCGTTCCGTCGCGTGACTCATGCAGGTCTGCGGCCCACAGCCACTGGGGCTGTTCCCCAGGTACAGCTGTATGAACGCTGCCGCTCCCTACAGGCTTGTCAGGGCTCCCCAGAAATTCATACATTGAAGTTCCAACTCTCAGTATCTGAGACGATGACCTGGTTTGGAAATAAGGTCGTTGTGATGAGGTCTTCCTGGAACAGGAAAGGCCGCTGCCCAGTAGGACTGGTATCTTCATATAAAGGGGAAATTTGGACACAGGCCTACCCACGGAAAGTTCATACAAAGATTGGAGTTTTGCCGCCACAGCCAGAGAACTACCAAGACCTGGGAGAGAGGCCGGAACAGATTTTCCTAGAGCCTTCGCAGGCAGCGTGGCCCTGCCAGCACCATAATTTCAGACTGGCCTCCAGAGCTGTGAGATAATAGGTTTCTGTCATTTGAGCCACCCCAGTCGTGGTGGTTTTTATAGGAGCCCCAGGAAACTAGTCCAGCATGTCAGCTTCTGTAGGGACAGCTTCTGTAGGGACAGCTTCTGTAGGGACAGCTCCTAGGAGAGCAACGGCTGAGTCAGAGGGCGCGGTGGGCAGAATAATGCCCCCCAGGACATCTGTGTGCTAAGTCCCTGATCCTGTGACGATGTCAGGCTACATGGCACGTCCCTTACTGTGAGGTGCCTGCTAAAGTCTTTGCCCACTTCACCGTTCCTCTGTCATTTTTATGGATTCGCAGATGTGCCTTGCGCGGCCTTGATGGTGAATTGTTTGCGTTATACGTTGTGGTTGTCTTTTTCTACTTTGTAGCTTTTCTTTAACTCTCCTTAGAACGTTACCTGAACAAAAGTTTTTGGCTTAAGTGGAGGTGACTCTACCAGCTTTTATCTCTTGTGGCTGTTTTTAGTGTCTTGTTTAAGAAACCCTGAGGTCATGAAGCTCCATCGCCACCCCTGGTTGGGGTTCTGCTTTTCACGTGTGACTTTTGGGTGGATGCCCGGGTTCTCAGCGTGCTGATGAGATGCTGGTCCTTGCCCACGGCTGGTGGTCTGCTTTTATACTTGAGGCCCCTTTCCCACCGCTGTGACCTGCTCCATTGGTCTCACTCTCCCTGCCAGGATGCCGTACTGTTTAATTTTATAGCTTTAGATTAAACCTTGATATCTAGTGGCATACCCCTTCCCCTCTAAGACTATTCTTGTCTTTTTATTCTTCCATATAAATGTTAAAATTCACCAGGCAAGTTTCTCGTTCTCTTTCTCTTGCATGTACACACACACACTCTCTCTCCTGTTGGGATTTTGGTAGGGGTTTTAGTTCAATGACTCTATAGAGATTTGGAAAAAATTGGCATTTTAAAAATAATTTTTATTTCAAACTATTAGGGGGTACAAGTGTTTTTGTTATGTGGATGAATGGTATAATGCTGATGTCCAGGAAAACCGGCATCTTGATAACATTGAGTCTCTAGTACAAGAACATGCGTCTATTTATTTATTTTGACTTTTTTCTTTAAAAAAAAACTTTAATTATGGAAAATTTCAGGTTCACAAAAGCAGGGAGGATGGCAAGAGGAGCCGTGGGAGCCATTGCCTGCCCACAGTTGTCACAGTGGTGGGCTCCGTCGTTCCGTCTTGCCCGCCCGCCCACCTGTGGTTTGGGCTGATGCATTTTAAAGAAAATCCCAGCCGTAATATCGTTTCATCTGTAAAAACTTTATACTTCTAATGGATAAAAACCTATTTTTAGCATAATCACAAAATCGTTATCAACCCCAACAAAACTAACAATAATTTCTTAATAAAATCTAGTACTAGTCTGTGCTCATTTTCAGGAATTATCTCAAAATGTCTCTTACAGTTGTTTGCTTCAAGCAGGATCCAAACAAGACGCCTCATGGCCGCTGTGGAAAACATCCTCCTTTCCCTTCCCCTACGACATTTATTTGTGGAAGAAACTGGGTCATTTGTTCCCCTTATTTTGTGTCTGTCTCCTTTGATGTTGCCCAGTGGGGTTTCAGCATTTTCCCTGTGGGGCCCTTGCGGACCTTTTGTTGTCTTTATTCTGAAATACGTCATGTTTTTATGTAATCGTACCTGGTAGCTTTTCCAGATCTTACTTTCTCATTATTTGTTTTGATAAATGGGAATGTGCTTGGGTTTTATGATTGAAGTTGTATCGAGCAACGTCACTAAGTTGTCGTAATAATTTTAGTAATCGTATATTTGTTTGGATTTGACACATACATAATCATCTGAAAATAATGGCTGTTTTTCCCTTCCGTTTCTTATGCCTTTTATTTCTTTTACTTCTGATTGTTCCAGTTGAGGACCTGGTATTTACTGAGAAGTGGTTTTGGCAAGTATCTTGTTTTAGTCTCAATGGCAGAGTAATGCTTTTAGTGTTTATGGTTAAGTATAATGTTTGCTGTCGGTTATTCTTGGTATGTATACTCTATTATGTTAAAGAAATTTATTTCTAATACAAGTTTGCTTAAGTTTTTAAAAAAATACAAATGGGATGTTGAATTTTTTTTTTTTTTTTGGAAACAGAGTCTTGCTCTGTTGCCCGGGCTAGAGTGCTGTAGTGTCAGCCTAGTTCACAGCAACCTCAAACTCTTGGGCTCGAGCCATCCTGCCTCAGCCTCCCGAGTAGCTGGGACTACAAGCATGTGCCACTATGCCTGGCTGATTTTTTCTACATATATTTTTAGTTGTCCAGATAATTTGTTTCTATTTTTAGTAGAGACGGGATCTCGCTCTTGCTCAGGCTGGTCTCGAACTCCTGACCTCGAGCGATCCGCCCGCCTCGGCCTCCCAGAGTGCTAGGATTACAGGCGTGAGCCACCGCGCCCCGCCTGCATTGGACATTGACCTGTGGTGTGGCCCTCTCTGCCGCTGCCCCTGCTCTTTGCCTCAAGTACTTTGTTTCTAGACAACTCCGCCAGCTTCCCAGCTACAGTCCTCCGCAGGGCATCTCCTTCTGACTCTAAAATGCAATGCTCTCGTAAGCTTGCGTTTTACTTGTTTCCTTTAAATCGTAGAGATTTAGAATTTTTGTTGTTATTGTTTTTTTAATCCAATTCGATGATACACTTCCCTTTAGCTTGGTTATTTAACCTATTTATATTCTTGCCTTCACTTGGATTTTAACCTGATAATTTCCTGTTATTCTGTCATTTCTTCAAGGATTTCAAAAAAGTTAGAGTACAATTTTGTCCATCATTCTTTGGTTATTTTCAGTGTGATGGCTGGCACGCTGGCTGGGCACGTTACCAAAAATGGAACTTCCAACAACTTCTTAAACATGCCAACAACTTCTTAAACATGCCTTGGTGAATCTCTGGTTCTCAATCCTTTCCCCATGTAGGGACACTCACTGCTGCCTGTTCCCGAGCCTCTCCCAGGTCGTGTGGGGCGTGTGGGGTGTGTGCTTGGTCTCGCTTCCTGGGGCAGTGACCACCGTCCTCCCACTCCTCAGCTTCTCTTTTGTTCCTGGTATTTCTTCTCCCATTTGCCTTGTCCTTGTAGATTTGTGTGTTGAAAAAACAAATCCTTCCACTGCTCTTAGGATTTGAGAGGCACCAGGGTAATGCCTGTGTGGAGCTGCCCGCTTCAGCTGGCATCCAGGGCGAGTGTGGTTGCATGGAACCGTTTTCAGTGGCACCGGGTGTGCGCGCTCTGCCACCTTTTGTAACACGGTCGTCCCTCCGGGTGTCCGGGGCAGCTGGGTCGTGAAGGTCACGTGGAATTCACAAGCACAGAGCAGAACACATTGGACCATTTCATAAATATTTTCTGAAAGCTCTGCCAGTCAAAGACCAGTAGGTTAATCAGTTCTTGCATGTGGGAAGAATATTATTAGTATTTTACAAGATACCTTAAAATTCTGCCTCCCAGGACTTAAACACACAATTGTTTCTTTGTAAGCTTTTTAAAAAATAAATTACTGGCATTTATTTTTTAATAATTTATCCAAGAAACATTGTTAGGCATTGAAAATATTTTTTAGCGAATTACAGGCAGTGCCTGGGCTACGGACGACCCGACTTAACAGCATCTGTACTTACAGGCAGGCTCCCAAGACTCCCATAAGGATAATTTTTTTTTTAATTTTTATTTCAAAATATCAAGGGGGTACAAATGTTTTGGGATACGTGGATAGCTGCCGTAATGCTTGGGCCCTGGCTGTAAGTGTGCCCATCCCCCAAGCGGTGTTCCCTGTCCCCGTTGGGCAGGCTGTCACCCATCCCCCCTGCCCCCTCCCGTAAGGATAATTTATAACTACATAATTAGATTAATAACTCAGGAACTAGTTTCTTCCATGCACATAAACACACATGCATGGCGTGAGCGGTTTGTTGGCAGCGTTGGCTAGCGTGCTAGTCTCCTTGTTTACACGGTCGCCTACGGACAGCATGACTCCTGTCTTGACTTTTTTATTCGACTGTGTGAGTCTGTGTTTACCCTGATGACCACGCCTCTGAATGAAAGTCCACCGCGAGTGCAGGTGAGCCTGCAGCGCAGAGAAAGGTGATTACGGTAGAAAAGAAGGTAGAAACGACTGAGTGTTGAGAAAGGCCAGACGCGTCCTTCCCCGGGAGGGCACCAGCCGCGGGTGCTCCGCTGTGGGAACAGCTGCTACCGTGAGGTCGCGTGAGGACAGTGCGTGTAGCAGGGGCAGAGCTGCCGTGAAAGCATAGGTTATTACTACGCAGCGTCGTGGATTGATTATTGAAATGGGAAGGTTATTATTGATTTGCTGAGAAGATCAAAATAGGCGTAACATTCCTGTTAGCCTGGTGCTGATGCAATATTAGGTGACTTAATGTTCGGTTTTGAAATGTCTCCGATCTCCTACGTAAACTTTTTGTATGCGTTTGTTTTTATGTTCTGTTTGAATTAAAAGAAAGAGCACAATAGTTTGTGTAACTTATCATTACAGTACAGGGCTGTTGTTATTACCACTGTAATAATACTGTATTATAATACAGTATTACACTGTAGTGTAATGTTATTACCATAGATGAGCCATTGCAGTGTTATTATTATTACCTTATATGTGCTGTTCATCAGGGAGGGGTCCGAGTTACATACAGATCCAACCTGCAGATACTCTGAGGACATACTGGTCCATAACCCAGGGTCTGCCTGTGTTCTGAAGCAATTGCTAAGTTAAGCAATGAAAAACATGCTCTTCTACAATTTTAGCATCTCATACATCGTGTCAACATTTATGTACATTTCACCTGGAATTACTCACTTTAATGTGAAATAGTGTACATTCCCAACGTAAAATGTCTGTTTCTGTAATGTGTATGTTGATTTATAAGCATTTAACATCAGCTCTTTTGTGTATTAATTATGGTACAAGCATGATGTGATTAATAGACATTTAAAACTAATCACATATTTAAGGTGTAATAGAAAATAAATGGAAGTTAGACATTAAATTTAATTTTCACAAGAAAAATTAAGGTCCTAAAGAGCTTATGTCTTTGACATTGTTTCTTAAGTGAAAGTCTTTAATTTCAACATATGGACATATGAGATTCTCTACCAAGAGTCCCTCGGTTAGGCAGCTCCTAACATTCCTAAAACCGTAACCAAAGTGTAACAAATATTCTGAAATTCTTTAAGAATTGTCTTTGAACCTTGGCTGTGTCTGTGTTCTATTGGGATAAATTAACACGCCGTAAAATGTACAGACTGTAACTGTTGGGTCAGGTGACTTTTGAATTCGGTTGGAATTGCCGCCGCCCAACGCAAGGTGCAGCGCGCCCACCCGTCCCACCCGCTCCCGTCCCGCACCTAGAGGGCACGTCCTGCCTGGGCTGGGATTCCACGCGTGCTCGGGGTCTGGCTGCACCTGACGTGATGTGTCTGCGAGTCCCTTGTGCTCCGCCCGTGCTCCGTCCTCGCTCCTTAGCGTGGCCCGCTGCGCGATGCCCTGCAGTGTGTTCTCTGTCTGTGGGCGTTTGTTTTCCGTTCCGGGCCACTGTGAGTGGGCTACTGTCAACATTCCTGTGTAAGTTTCCTGTGGACGTATTTTTGTTTCTCTCAGGTACATACCTCAGAGTGGGGTTGCTGGCTCATATGGGAAGTGCATGGTCTGTAAGAAATTGCCCCATGGTTCCGTGTCACGCTCCCACCAGCAGCGTGGGCCGGTCCACACCCTTGCCGCACGTAGCAGGATCCGGGTTTTCCATGTTAGGCGTTCCAATCTGTGTGTAGTGGTGTCTCGTGGTGGTTTTAATTTGCATTTCCCCAACAACTAATGGTGTTGCACAGTTTCACGTGCTGTGGCCACTGTCTGCCTTCGTTTGTCACGGCTGTTCTACATCTTCCGGCCTCTTAAAATTGGAGTGTGGACTGTGTGTGGGTGATATTTGGGAGCCGTTTATATAAGACCTGTGTCAAGTATATGTACTGCAAATATTTTTTTCCTAGTCTGTGGCTTATCTATTAGTTTTCTTAATGTCTTTTTTTTAAGGGAAATGGTTAATTCTTACAAAATCCAGTTTTTTAGTTTTTTTTTAAAAAAATCCCTGATCTTGTTGATCTATATTTTCTGATAATTTTTTTGTAGCTAATTCCGTCTGCCAGCATGGAAGAAGATACCAGCCTGTCCCCCGAGGATGAGCTTTTGGACAACGCCCTCCTTTTGGAAGATGGTACGAGAGGCGCTTTCACAAGTAACCCGAGTTTAGCAGCAAGAAGACAGATGACCTGCCTCACAGTTGCCCTTTAAGTCCCTTTATCTCGAGGAGAGCGTATCTTTTAAATTCACATTTTTTTCTCAAAGAGGGAGCTTATATTATCGTCTTTAGTTGAAAGAAAGATAAATTATGGCTGAGAATTTCGAAAGTGGCAGACCATAGTTTTCTAACTTCCCACATCACTATTGAGAAATCTGATGCCATTTTTATTCCAGTCCTTTGAATGTGACCTATTTTTGTTTTCTGTTTGTGGAAGCTTTTAGATTTAAAAAAAAGAAAACTCTGATGATCTGAAATTTTTCTGAGACGTGCCTCGATTTGGTTCCGGTGCTGGCCCGAGGCCATTCCAATCCTCAAGCACATCCCCCACCCCGCCCCGCCCGCAGCCCACGCTGGCTCGGCTCTGTGTGTGGTCGGCTGCCCTCCAGCTCCCCACCTTCTGACACCGCACGCCCCCCTCCATCCACTGTCTTCCCTCTGCTGCCCTCTTGGCGATGTGGATTTATGCCTTATCAGTCATTTTAGCTGAGATTTAATGAGGAGTGAAGATAAACCCAATAGTTCAACTGGCCTTGTCTTGCTGGGAGCCTGTGGAGATTCCCTAAGACAGTGACCCTCAAGCTTGTGTGAGAACCTTCACGTTCTTAAGAGTTACTGAAGGCCGCCCCGGTGGCTCACGCCTGTAATCCCAGCACTCTGGGAGGCCGAGGCAGGAGGATCCCTTGAGCTCAGGAGTTGGAGACCAGCGTGAGCTAGAGTGAGACCTCATCTCTACTAAAAATAGAAAAACTGACCAGGTGCGGTGGCACATACCCGTAGTCCCAGCTACTCAAGAGGCTGAGGCAGGAGATTGCCAGAGCCCAGGAGTTTGAAGTTGCAGTGAGCTAGGCTGACACCACGGCACTCTAGCCGGGCGAAAGGGTGAGACTGTGTCTCAAAAAAAAAAAAAAAAGTTACTAAAGACCCAAAGGGCTTTTGTTCATGTCTGTTATGCCTTTCAATATTTACTGCGTTAAAAATTAAAGCTGAAAAAAATTTAATATCTATTCATTTAAAGTAGCTTCGTTTAATGAAGCTGTTAGAGGCAGCAGAGTCTGGTTTAGCAGGAGACATCCGGGTGCTCCTGTCCAAACATCGTTAGTCAGTTGCAATGTCACGTGTTACAGCCTCTGGGAAACTGCCGTACCCCCTGAGGAGAGGGCAACAGTGTGTCAGTGTCGTTGTGGAAGTGCTTTCGACTCGGGTCCCAGGACGACACTCAGGCCGTCTGCTCTGAGACGCTGTTCCCGTTCCCACCGCTGCCCAAGTGTGAGCTCATCAGGGTTTATCCTAAAACTTCACACTCTAATGTTTGATCTGCTTTTCTTTCTGACTCTTGCCTTGACTTGTAGAAAGAGATGAATTGGAGGATCCAGAGTTCGATGTTGAATCTCCCCCTCAGGAGGCTGAGAAGGGTGCCTGCCCCGTGCCCTGCTGGTAATTCCCCTGGGTGGGCAGCGGCTCCCTCCCGCCAGACGACTGGGGGTTTGACCCAGTAGGTCATGCCCGCGGAGCAAGTTCTGGGAGCTGTGGAGGGTGTGGGCGGCAGCTGTGTCCTTTTTATTTTAAGTCCAGTGAAACAACCAAATACTGATGCTGATAGAACGAAGAAGAAAGCAGCTGTCGAAGACAGAGTTCGGACCTTTCACCTGCGAAAGAACCTGAGCTACCTCGATGAGATGCAGGAAGAGAAAGATCTTTTCATTCAGAAAACGAGGTGAGCCCTGCGGTGAGGCCCGGGCTGTCTGTGCCCCGAGGGAGGCAGGGGTGGTCCTGCGCCTGTGTCTCCCAGAGACCCCGCAGGGAGGGTCCTGCCAGCGTCTCCAAGGGGAAAAGCCCAGCAGCGCCCGGGAGCTGGTGCCCTGGGTTCTCTGCCCCTTCCAAGAGAAAAGATGGAACCAACAGTGCAGCTGCCACCCAGACACCAGCGCCCAGAGTCACCGCGTGTCACCCTGTCCTGTGATTTCTCTGCGTGTGTGCTTGTATGATATGTCCCTGGGTTTGGGGTTTTTCTGCTAAATTATTAATACTTAAAAGCACATTGCAGATATGGTACTTCACTCCTAAATATGTCAGTGTCTCCTAAAAAACAAAAACATTCTCGTCGTGACCTCAGCACCGTCACTTCACCTGGGAAAACTCGCGTCTCCCCTGCCTCCCAGGGCACCTCACGTTGCCCATCCCCCCATGTCTCCCAAAGGCCCTGCAGAGCCAGTTTCTGGGCTTTGTTCTGCTGTTCTTGTGGTGGTGACAGCCACTAGTAGGGGCTGGCCCTGGAACCAGGGTGCCATCCAGGCCCATAGCTCGAGCAGGGGGCCCAGGCCTGTCTGACCTGTCCGGGTCACTCTTGGGGAGCAGCGTCCCTCCCGCCGCCCCAGCCCTCCCACCGGGGCCCTGTACCTGCCGAGCCCCAGACCCTGAAGATCCGTGTGCACTTTGGGCTCCTGAGAGCACATCACTGCTTCATGAGGCCACATGCTGGCCCCTGTGGCAGGGTTTTCAGAAGACGATGGACAAGACCCTGCTCGTGTCCCTTGATTGTGTTGGGGAGACCCCCGGGCTGGGCGAGCAGAGAGCTAGGGGGCCCGGCCCGGCCCACCCAGCCGCACTGCCCCTTTGGAGGCTGCAGTTTCAGGGAACCACTGTCCCGACTCTCGCTTCCATGTTGCAGAGAGGAGCTGCGTGCTTGTCGCCAGAGGATGGAGCTCATCCGCACACAGCAGGCGAGCATGGCAGCCGCGATCGCCTCTGAGAGAGAGGCCGGCAACGCGTAGGTGATGCCCTTGCCCTGGGGGTAGAGCGTTGGCCGCCAAGCCGGGAGGCAACCATTCATGGTCAGGGCAGCGCACGAAACACAGGCACAAACTATCAGGTGGCCACATGCGCCACCAGGACCATAAAGCCAAGTGACCACGAGGCCAAGAAGGCTGGGTTGCCAGGTTGGGGGGGAACGCAGGAGTGCTCTGCCTTGGGCATCGTGGTGAGGGGGCAGGAGGGCATGGGCGCCACACAGGGACACAGGAGCTGCTTGGGGTTGAGGGGCCTCTGCCACGGGGGCCGGGTCCTGAGGGGAGAGAAGAGGAGCCAGAGCCCACCCAGCTTGCACGCGGCAGCCAGGCGGGCTCTGCGGGCTGTAGGCCGCCTGATTCTGTGGCACGCAGCAGCCCACGGTATAGGGGTGACCGCCACCCCCGGCCCACTTCCTGCAGCCCACCCAGCCAGGGCCTGTGCCTGTTCCTCCCCACCCCCACCCCGCCAGCCACTCCGGCCTGCCTGCCCCGCGGGATGTGGCATGTGAAAGGCCTCCCCCTCGGGCTCTCCCTGCTGAGAGTGGCGAGGGCGCGGCAGGTGCCAGGTGGCCGTGGGACTCCCCTCGACAGCCGACACTGACGCCCGGCCCGTCCCCCCGCTTTGCCGCAGGGCAGCCGTGGGCCGTCTGCAGGCGGCGGCCAGACGCCTGTGCACAGAGCTGGAGAACGAGGGGGACCTGCAGGCGAAGATCACGGCCCTGCTGGCGGAGAGCGAGTGAGTGGCGGCGGGGGAGGCGGTGGGGCTGTGCCGAGTGCGAGGCCTCGGCCGTCAGGCTGCGGAAACACCGACCGGTCACTTGTCACACGCCGTGGTTGAAAGGAGCAGCCTTCATGTGTCTGAAGGTTTTCGGCTTCTCCATATTTACTGCGTTCTCAGAAACTATAAAATCGGTGCTTCCATAGAACAACCAGCACCATTTTTAAAAGGTGCTTCCGAATTTTTCTAGAAGCTTCCATCAGGAAACAGCCACACTGTTCTAAATACTGTCGGAGTTTGGCTTGTACATTGGAATTGGCTCTGGCAAGTTGGGCAAGAAGGGGCTTAGTAGTTGGTGACCGGTGGCCCGAGGCACAGATCCGGCCACCACAGCACGGCCTGCGTAAGGAAGCGTGGGACACTGCGTCTGCGCCACAGCCAGGACGGGGTCCTCACGTCACCCTCGTGACAGCAGCTGGCGTGTGCGTCTTCTCTCACCACTGCCCGCACCTGAGCTGGGCGGGGACTTCTCCAGGCCGGGAAAGCCCTGCTGGTCCCGTCCTTATCGGGTTGCTGTGGCCGTCGATTTAGGTCTTTTAAAAAACAATTCCAAACTTACAGGAGAGTCGCAAAATGGCACAGAGTGCCAGTCTGCCCTGGGCCCCAGCACCCTGGTGGTGTCCCTGAAGCAAGAGGCCTGTTCGGGGTGCCTGGTTCTCCCCTCAGCCCTCGGTGACAGTCGTCACCGGCACGACCCTCAGGTTGTCTCTGACACGTCCTCGGGACGACCGCGTCCTCGCGGTAGCGCCGGCCCTCCGCACGCAGAGCGAGACGCTGTCTCACAAACCAGTGAGAGTCCAAACCTGGCCCCGAGTCAGACAAGCGTGCGCGCGTGCCCCGTGCCAAGTTGGGGTTCTGTACCCGAGGACCCAGACAGGCTGAACACGAGGAGCCCTGAAGATAGACGAGAAACGGCCACAGCAGGAGTTCGTGCTCTTGGCAAGGCACACGTGTTCCGGGAGGGCCCGGCACGGCCCCCACCACGGCGGCCTCACGGCGGTGCAGAGAACCGCGTTTATGATTTGTTAAAAAAAAAAACTTAGTAAAATAGGAATTGAGGGAAATTGTCTTAACGTGGTTGCGAGTGCTGACTGAAGACCCACCGCGAACGTCTCGCCCACAGCGTGGCCGGCAGACTGCCGCTGGAGCTCCTCCGTCCCGCCTCGTCCCTGGGTTCCGACCCTAACGCAGGTGGCTCTGGCCTAGCCTTTGCCTGCACACAAGTGTCAGCGTGTCTCCGGGCTGGCGCGTCACGTCGCTCTGCCTGGCATGCGGGGCGCGTAGGGCCAGGTTCTAGCCGGGCTGGCGAGCCTCCTAAGCGTGGAGGTGGCCAGGGTGCACCTCTGCCTCTGGGCAGCTCTGGGCCAAGGGGGCTGCGTGTAGGGGGGCTGCCCCTCGGTGGTGTCCGGGGCCCACCTGGAGTGTTTGTCCGAGCCTGGTGCCCGGACCCTGTCCAAGTCCCCAGGGTGGATGTACAGACCCGGGTCTGCCGCCCCACGGCTGCCATGAACCAGAGGCCTCTTGTCTGCAAGGAACACCATGTGGCACGTCGAGCTGCAGCAGGGGCAGCTGGAGGACTTCCGGAAGTCTAACCGAGAGGAGGCAGAGGCCGCCGAGAGGTACCTCCAGGTGCATGCCACGCGGCAGCTCCGTAGGGAGAAGGCGGCCGTGGAGAAGGCTGAGAGGAACCAGCGGCTGAGAGTGCGGTAAGTGCCCAGGGGATCCGGCTCCTGCCAGCCCTCTGCTCCTCACCTGGCACCGCACACCTCTGCGGCTCTTCTGCCCGCTGCCCAGGCCCCCTCACAGCACTGCCCTGCCCACAGCTCCCTCCGCGGCCGTCCCCTGTCACCCCCCCGCCTGCCCTCCCCAGCCAGAGTGTTCCCGGGCTCCACGCCCACCCGGCTGCCCCTCGGCCCTGAGTGCCCAGACCCAGGGCTCGCTCGTCCCCCAGGCAGCCCCGCCGCCCACCAGACCAGCCCCACATGTTCTGCAGTCCACGGGCCAGTCCCCCCAGCCCTGCCGTGAGCCCCTCCCCACCTTCCCTGCCCCTAGCTCCTTCCCGTGTCACCCTGTGGGTCCCTCTGTCCAGCTGCCCAGTCCAGGAACCGGGTCCTCCCGGCACCTCCCACCCCACACCCCGTCCATCCCGCTGCCAGATCTCTCCGCTGCTCCCTGAGGGATCCCGGCCCCCAGCCATGGCGGCCACGGGCCCTGGTCCCTGCCTCCTCCCTGCCTACAACACGGCCACCACGCCCCCTCCGCTCCCAGACCCCCGCCAGGCTGTGTCGCACCTGGGCCTGGTGGCTCTGGTCTGACGTGTGTGGCCCGCGGTGCTGCGCTGGCCATGCTCCCCACGCCTGGCCTGGTGGAGCTGGTGCAAGGTGACAGTGATGCCGCGGGCAGCAGCGTGTGCAGACGCGAGGCCGCGTGTCTGCCCTCACCGCCTGTCTCGCGGCAGGAAGTCCCTGCTCATGCAGCAGAGACACGGGCTTGCACAGCGGAAGCTGGCGGAAGACGCCCAGAAGAATCACAGGACCGCGGTGAAGTTCCTCAAGGCCTCCCTGGGAAGGTAGCGCATCCCCTCCCAGGACCTTCTCCGGTCCGTGCCCTTGAGGACAAAGCTACGAATGTGGGTCATTCGCTTCCGTTTGGAAATTCCCCGACTTTATTGTCGTCACCTCGTCATCAAAACCCAACCCGTCTGTGTTTGAGTCCCGGGTTGCTGTCTGTTCCCAGAAGGGACTGAGACGCAGTCTAGACACAGACTCTGGGCAGAGGGAAACATGGTCCCAGCAGCGCGTCCCTGTGGGGTCACCTGCAGCTGCTTTTCCCTTTCACCTTTGCATCGTCACCTTCCACCGTCGCCTTGGAAACGGCCGTGGCCGAGGCTCCTGTGATTACACCCCTCCCGGCCCCTGGTTCCCCGGTTAAAAACGCGCCTCCCCCAGGATCCGCGAGCGAGAGGAGGAGGAGGAGGCCGTGGCCCGCTGGCACCTGAGGAGGCGCATGGATGCCGTGCTCGCACTGAAGAGCAGCATCGCGGCGAACCGGGTAGGCGGGGTGGCCTGGCCTCCCGCCCTCAGCCTGCCCTGCGCCCCGCCTGCCGGGGTCTGCCGGGACCCCTGCCCCCAGGAGCCTGCCCTGCGCCCCGTCCTGCCTGGGTCTGCCGGGACCCTGCTCCCAGGAGCCCCCCCTGCGCCCCGCCTGCCGGGGTTTGCCGGGACCCCTGCCCCCAGGAGCCCCCCCTGCGCCCCGCCCTGCCTGGGTCTGCCGGGACCCCTGCCCCCAGGAGCCTGCCCTGCGCCCCGCCCTGCCTGGGTCTGCCAGGACTCCTGCTCCCAGGAGCCGGCCCTGCGCCCCGCCTGCCGGGGTCTGCCGGGACCCCTGCCCCCAGGAGCCCCCCCTGCGCCCCGCCCTGCCTGGGTCTGCCGGGACCCCTGCCCCCAGGAGCCTGCCCTGCGCCCCGCCCTGCCTGGGTCTGCCGGGACCCCTGCCCCCAGGAGCCTGCCCTGCGCCCCGCCCTGCCTGGGTCTGCCGGGACTCCTGCTCCCAGGAGCCGGCCCTGCGCTCGGCTCGTGCCCAGGACCTGCTTGCCCGCTCGGCAGCTGCCTGGAAGCTTCCCGAGTGTCTGCCACGGATTTCCTGCCCACGGGCTCAGTGCCGGCCCTGTGCTCGTGGGGCCTAGTCTTGTGGGAAGAGCAGGGACAGCCCCGTGAGGCACACAGGGGACCAGGGCACCCACCCCCCACAAGGCCGTGCGACGGGGCCGGGGTTGGGGGCTTGGGCCGGGGAAGTGGAGGGGAAGTGGGGGGCGGCGCGGCCAGCCCTGCAGAGACGCCCGCAGGGCCCCAGTGGGGTTGTGTAGGGAGGGGTGGGGGGAGAGTCGTGTGACGCGTGCAAACCGTCCAGCGTGGGATCCACAGGCAGGCCTAGCCCTGACCAGATGACACCCATTCAGAGGAAAGGCCCGCATGTGTGTGCGTGTGTGCTCACGCAGAGTGTGTGCACGTGTGTGCATGTGTGAGCGTGTGCATGTGCATGCTGTGTGCTGATGCTATCACCTCTCTGTTTCCTATTTCCAAGGAAACGCTGCGGAAGTTCCAGGCGTGGAGCCGGGCCAAGGGGCAGCTGGCCGAGCGGAGGGCCCAGGCCGAGAAGGAGGCGATTCTGGCCCAGGGTGGAGACACCTTCAAACACCTTTTGCATCAGCGCCGACACCAGGAGCTGGAGGCCCAGACGCGGTGAGGGGCAGGCAGGTGTGGGGAGCCGGGGGACCCCCCACACCCAGCACAGCCACTCTCTCCCCGGGCCCCCCTCAGGGCAGGCCAGGGGCCTCAGGACAGCCCCGAGGCTGCAGCACCAGGAAGCCACCAAGAGTTTGAGCAGAGGGACTGTCCGAGTGGCACCGAGTTCCCTGGGGGCCTCGAAAATGTCACCAGGCCAGGCCCCGTTTTCCTGGAGACCTGGTCGGCAGCTCTGGGTGGGCCTAGACAGAGCCCACCAGCACCTCCTCCTGAGAAGCCGGGACAGGGCTGGGGCTCTCAGAGGCCAAAGTGCCGGGGCCCGGACCCCCTTCCCGCGTCCGTGCCCACCTCTCAGGGCCAGGTGTCCAACTGGCCGACGTCCAGCCTCGTTTCTGGCCTTTCCCAGCCTCGCACGTGATGCTCCAGGAACTTCCCTGTAAACTGCTCGGTGCCTGTGTCTGAAGAAGGGCCTGTCCCTTTCTCCGCTGACCCTGACCCTGGCCGGTGCCTGCCTAGGGCCTGCCCCGGCGTGGGCTCCTGGTCCTCTCACCGCGGCACCGTGCTCCTCCCGGCGCCCCAGAGCCCTGAGTGACGCCTGAGTCAGAACCGGGGTTCTGCCGCCCATTTGCGGCCCACTTGGGAGGGGTCCTGGGGGCAGCCCCACCCACCTGCACATCCCTTACTCTGGCGCGGGCCTGGCACCTAGGGCCTTCGAGGAGGAGCAGAGGCTCAGAAAGCAGGAGATTGTCGGCCGGATTTTGAAAGAGGAGGCCAAGGAGGGAAACAGGAAGGAGCAGCTGCTCCCCAGCACTGCCACGGGCCGGTGGACCCTGAGAGACGAGACCTGGAGCTACGTGTCCGACTTTCGCGAAGGGAAGACCACAGCCCCGGCCATGTCTTACCTGCCAGTGAGCAAACACCTTCTTCTAGACGGGCTCCACCTCCCTGAGCGTAGCCACAGAGGGGCTCGGGGCGCAGGTGTGGGGAGCGGAGGTCCAGTGGGAGCCTCAGTGCCACAGCGCCCTGCAGGGCAGTGCCACCAAGCTCTCTGCAGCCACAGGGGTCTCCACACGCAGGGCTCCCGTGGCCCTCACAGTCTTGGAGCACCCCCCGCGCCCTGTCACCTTAGTGGTACCATCTCCAAGACTGGGGAGCCGCTGCCCACCCCCCACTCCTCGCCAGGGCCCGGCTCACTGTGGCCGCCCCCGCCTCTTTCCTCTCACCCGTCTGCTCTGCTGGACGCGTCTCACGCGTGCAGCGAGTCACCCTCGGTCTCCGTCTGGCTTCTGCTCTGTCCCTAGACCGTTTCTAGGGTCCCCCAGGTTAGCACGAGGGCTGTCCCGGGCAGGAAAAATGGGCACTAAGGGTGAGAGGCCAGGGCCCGCATCTATAAGTTAGAATATTTCCCAAGAAAAGGGAATACTGTACACTCTTCTGAGCATTATATAGAAACATTTAATAATGTATATAAACACTTATATTCTAAGTGGAAAAGTCCCAAGACAGGGTGGGAACAAAGGACCTGGAGCGCCGTGTCACAGGCCCTGTGGGGCTGGGACGGTTCTTCCTGCTGGTCTGCGTGGCCCTGGGATCCGTGATGAACACGTCTGAGCCGCGTTCTTCCCCCGCCGCAGGAGGACGGCGTTGAGCCCCCCGAGCCCTCTGGGCTGCTGAGAGCCGTCTCCATCGAGTCCGTTCACGGGGACCTCGGGGTCAACTTGGAGGAGGAAACTTTAGCAGAACCGGAAATCTCTGGGCTCTGGAACGAAGACCACAAGCCGTACCAGGTGCCAGCTCCCACTCTGTGAGACCCTTGCAGTCGGACACCCCCGGCTGCGTCTTCTCACAGGCACTGCGGGTCCCCACCCTCCCCCTGTGGGCCGGTCACCCCCCACCCGGCGGGTGTCAGCCACCCCTTGGTTCCTGTAACACCCGGGCACCTCTGCCATCGGGGAAAACCGTTTGGCTCTGCTGGTTCTGGGGATGCCCAACAAGATGAGCAGGGCCGAGCCGACCACCCCCACCTTCTGGGCGCAGCAGAGAGGATGGTGGAGCTGGACAGCGGAGGGTCCCACCCTCCTGGAGGGAGGAGCCTGCTTGGTGGCTGGCCCCAGGCGGACCCCACACAGCCTAGGAGAGACTCCAGACAGGCTCTGACTGTGGCTCTGCCAGTCGGCAGCCTCAGCCAGCACAGAGCTTGCTTTGTGCCGACGCTGCCCCTGGAGGAAACCGCTTCTGTAGAATTTCCAAGCACCTCCTCTTGCCCTCTGCCGTCCTCCCAGAACACTGCCCCGATCCTGGCTGTTTCTGCACTTCTTCCTTTCATTCTTTCCTGCTTCTTTTTTTTTCGTGAGACAGAGTTTCACTGTGTTGCCCCGGCTAGAGTGCCGTGGCGTCAGCCTCGCTCACAGCAACCTCAAACTCCTGGGCTCAAGCGATCCTCCTGCCTCAGCCTCCCAAGTAGCTGGGACTACAGGCACACGCCACCATGCCCGGCTAATTTTATATCTATATATATTTTTAGCTGTCCAGATAATTTCTTTCTATTTTTAGTAGAGACAGGGTCTCGCTCTTGCTCAGGCTGGTCTCAAACTCCTGAGCTCAAACAATCCGCCCACCTCGGCCTCCCAGAGTGCTGGGATGACAGGCCTGAGCCACCGCACCCGGCCTCTTTCCTGTTTCTGAAGCAAGGGCACCTGGCCTTGTCTGGGGGCCAGAAGCCACGTCCAGCTGCCCTAAGTAACTCCCGGGAAGTGGCGCCTGCCCTTCTCTGCGGCAGCATGGGTTTTGGCCATGTATGTGCCCAGCACTGTCACTGCCCAGCTGTGTTAGTGACCCCACAGAGCGGGGACCCGCCCGCTGTGCTTGGCTTTAACAGGCCTGGGCCTCTGTCCTTGTGAACCGAGGTCCCTAAGGAGGACATGGACAGAAAGCCCGTGGGCGGGACAAAGATGGACAAGGACATCCTGGCCCGCACCATGGAGCGGCTGCGGACTGGCCTGGTCCACAGGCAGGTGGCCTCGGGGCACGAGTTCAAAGGCCGCCCCTTCAACAGCAAGCCGGAGATGGTCCACTTCAAGGTGAGCCTGCACAGCGGCTGTGCCATGGAGGAGCTTCTCACCCCTGTGCTGCCCCCGGTGCCTTTTGTTTTAGCCTTAGGAAGCCCAGAGGCTTCTTCAGGAGTGGCCCTAGGTGCTGTCCTCCTGCCTGGAGGAGGCTGGTGTGACAGGGTTCTGGCTCCATGGGGGGGTCGGACGCCAGCCTGCGGGAGGGCATCCGAGACGCAGGGGGCACCTGGGGCTCCTCTCGGGGCATCCGAGACGCAGGGGGCACCTGGGGCTCCTCTCGGGGCATCCGAGACGCAGGGGGCACCTGGGGCTCCTCTCGGGGCATCCGAGACGCAGGGGGCACCTGGGGCTCCTCTCGGGGCATCCGAGACGCAGGGGGCACCTGGGGCTCCTCTCGGGGCATCTGAGACGCAGGGGGCACCTGAGGCTCCTCTCGGGGCATCTGAGACGCAGGGGGCACCTGGGGCTCCTCTCGGGGCATCCGAGACGCAGGGGGCACCTGGGGCTCCTCTCGGGGCATCCGAGATTCAGGGGGCACCTGGGGCTCCTCTCGGGGCATCTGAGACGCAGGGGCACCTGGGGCTCCTCTCGGGGCATCTGAGACGCAGGGGGCACCTGGGGCTCCTCTCGGGGCATCCGAGACGCAGGGGGCACCTGGGGCTCCTCTCGGGGCATCCGAGACTCAGGGTCACCTGGGGCTCCTCTCGGGGCATCCGAGACGCAGGGGGCACCTGGGGCTCCTCTCGGGGCATCCGAGACGCAGGGGGCACCTGGGGCTCCTCTCGGGGCATCCGAGACGCAGGGGGCACCTGGGGCTCCTCTCGGGGCATCCGAGACGCAGGGGGCACCTGGGGCTCCTCTCGGGGCATCCGAGACGCAGGGGGCACCTGGGGCTCCTCTCGGGGCATCCGAGACGCAGGGGCACCTGGGGCTCCTCTCGGGGCAGCAGGAGCCCCGGCCTCGGGGGTGGGGGGCAGTTGCCGGCTGCAGACGGGCAGATTCCTACTTCACCTGAGGTGACCCCCGGTGGGTCCACCCCCAACAACCTGCTGACTGACCTCAGCAGGTGCAACGCAGGGACCAGCGAGGCCAAGGGCAGCGCTTGCTGGTTGCATTTGCCAGGCTGTGCAGGAGGGGCCATCTCAGGGGCACCTGTGGCTCCGCCCTCCCTCTGACCCATCCCATGGAGCCCGGCGCCAAGCCTGGAACCCGCCCAGTCGGAGCCTTGGCTTCCTGCGCCCACCCCTCTGGGCCCAGCACAGCCCTGGTTCGCTAGCAGTGGTGGAGCCTCTTACCAGACAGGCGCTCTGCCCCTGGGGGCCCTTCTCAATTCAGGGGGAGCCCTTGGGAGTCGGGCCTGGGGAACTGTCACCGGGCGCTCTCGAGCCATCGCCAGAAGAAAGATGCTCGAGTGTCCCCACCCTGAAGCTGCTGCTTGTGACCTTCCTAGGACTTCGACGTCGGCAAAGTGTACAAGAAGAAGATCACGCTGATAAATGCCACCTACACCATTAACTACTGCAAGCTGGTGGGCGTGGAGGAGCACCTGCGGGACTTCATCCGTGCTGAGTGAGAGGCCGCAGCGCGGGGCAGCAGTGCCGGGGGGGGGGGGGGCATCCAGAGCCTTCACGCTCGGACGCTGGTCCAGGTCGGTCTGGGCATGAGCCCCCAGGCCACGTTGCCATGAGGACGGGCCAGGGCTGCTCCTCTGCTCGGCCCGTTGTCCCCTCACTGGTGGCCAGGCGTTCACGTGGCCGCCACCTTTCTCTCGTCATCACTGTGTTTTGCGGCTGATGGTTCCAGCAGGGCTTCCCTGGCAACCCCAGTGCCGTCTCCTCGAGAGGGTTAAAGCCGCCCGTAGTGCAGGACTCTGTCTTTCAGCCGTACATTTAAATCTGAACTTCATTCTAGCGTTTCCGTTGTCGTCTTTGGACCCTCTGCTCTGTGTACGTTGGGTCATCCTGGCTGCCTTCGATCTGTCATTGTCCTTCCCGTCCCCTCTCGTGCTTCTCTTCTGTTTTCTTTTTTCCCTGATTTTCCTCGTGACGAACTGTTTGGTTTTTCTGCAGTGTTACTCCTTCCTGCTCCTTAGCGTCTTCCCTCACATTTAGAAAGTTTTGCTTTTCTCTTCCGTGTCCTTCCTGGTTTCTGCGGGTCTGTGGACAGGCCCGTGTGCCAGGATGCTCTCAGGTTCCGGGAGCGTCTGCTCCTGGGTGTCGTGAGGCTCAGTCTCCAGGGGGGCAGCTGGGCAGGACCCTTCCTACCCCCGCTGCCACCAGGGCACCGTCAGAGGCTGCTGTCCTGGGCGTGTGCCGCTGGCAGCCCCTCCCGCCGCCGGTGCCGACCCACCAGGCTCCACAGTGCTCAGGACGCACCCTCTCTGTGGGGAGCTGAGTGTGGCTCCGCCGTGAGGTCTTTTCCACCTTCTCTCTTCCCTGCAGTTTCTCCCGACCCTCGTAGCTCTCTGCAGAGGCAGGCGTGGAGACAGAGTTCCTGGAAACTGGCATTTATTGCCCTTTATAAGTATTTCAGAGTCTGAGGCCCTGTGGAAGGCCTGGCGGCAGCGCACTCCTGTTCTCGTTGGCCCGCGTGGCTTCTGGCGGGTGTAAGCAGAGGCCCGGATCAGGTGGTGGCTGGTGCCTCAGTGGCCCTGAACTCAGCACTCACCCCACGCTGAGACCAGGGTCTGCTGTCGACAGTTGCTTTCTCCTGGGTGCTGAGGATGTGCCGCCTCTGTCTTCTGGCTTCTATTATTGCGGGGGGGCGGGGGGGGTCAGTCCAGCTGTCATTTTTTGTGGCTTTCCGTCTGGTTGTTCTGAGACCCTCTCGTAGCGTCCTGCAGCTGCACTGCAGTGTGTGTGGCATGCATGGCTTTTCTTAGAACTCTTTCTCAGATCTTTGAACGATTTTGGAAATTTCTCCCTCTCCCGTGGCTCTGCCCTCCTGTCCCCGCTTGTGAACCTTCCCACTGTGCTCCTGCCTAGACCCCTGTTCCGCGTGTCCCATCCCCCCTCCCGCTCCGGAACCAGGTTCCAGGTGCCACGCGGTCTGCGACTCTGAGGCTATATCCGATCAACTGCTCAAACTGCTGACTAGGCTTCTCATTCAGCTGCCAAGTTTCTCATTTCTAAAAATTCCGAGTCCCTTTTCAGATGAGCTGGCATTTCTTGACAGTGTCTGGTGGCGTTGTCATGTCTGTAGTTCTCTATTTATGGCTTTAACCGTTAGAGTGGCACCTCTCTTTGTCTACACTCAACACTTCTGTTGTCTGGAGTCCCTGGAGTCGGCCCTGCCCGGTGCCGTGTCGGCTTGTGCGTGTTGCTCATGGGTTCTGCTCGCTGTGCAGGCTCCCCACCGGGGCCTCTGTGCCGTCCAGCAGCAGACGTTTCCCCCTTAGGGACGTTTGCACTGGCTTCTGCCTGGTGCCATGGGGACGCTGTCAGCCAGCGACAAATTTTTGTCTTAGATCTTGACCTCACACCCTACGCCAGGCTCGTGTGAATAAAAGCCTTGTGAAAGGGGGACGGGCCCAAGGTCTCTGGGAGGCTCCTTCCCTTATGCAGGGTCCCGGCCACGGCAGACCCACCCCCAAGAGCCTCCCTGTGCAGCTGGGCCATTTTTCTGGTTCTTTCCCTGAAATAGGGCTGTCCAGCCCCGCTGTGCAGGCTCCAGTCCCCACTCCCTTCCCGGTCCCCCCACAGCCCCAGCCCACGCTGTATTAAATCCCTAGACCCTTGGCCCTGGGCCTGGCCCCTGGCCACTCCCCCCCCCCCCCGCGGCACCCGCTTACTCTGGAGCTGGTCTGAGGGCCTTCCCTCGTCCACCACCCCCCTCCCATGCAAACCTTCCCTGGCGTCCCCTTCCCAAGGGGCACGGGGCTGGGCCGCAGGGAGCACGGCCGAACCGGGGCTTCCCAGGAGGCAGCTGGGCAGGCGCACAGTGCCGGGCGGGCGGGAGGGATCCAGACGGCCCAGCTCGCGCCTGTCCGGCCTGACCACGCCATCCACGCGGCGCAGTGAGCGCAGCCCTTCCTGGTCCATCTGACGCCGGTGTGCTGTGGCCCCTTGTACCGCAGCTTCAACCCCCCTGGCCCCATGTCAGCCGGGATGTCCTGCGAAGTGCTCATCACCTTCAAGCCCATGGTGAGTCAGGGGCTCCTGGCACCACAGGGCGGGGTGGCGGGCGGGGGAAAGACATACTTGGCCTCTCAGTGACAGTCACCCAGAGCCCCTGCTTTGCTGCTGGATTTGCAAGAAATATTCGACGTAGTCCGGAAGCGCTGGCAGCGGCACAGAGCGGTGTCTCTGGTTCACCAGCTGACGGCTGCGGCCCAGGGACTGACCTTCTCGCACTCTTGGGTCCAAATGGAGGGCGGGAGAATGTCCTGCAAGGTCCTGCCAGCACGAGACAGGCCCGGGCCCAGCCTAGGCTATACAAACGCAGTGTATGCAACTGGGGACAGAAGTTAATGGTGGTTGGGTTGTTTTATTTTTTAGATAAATAAAGATCTGGAAGGAAATGTCTCATTTTTGGCTCAGACGGGCGGATTTTCTGTTCCACTGAAATGTTCAACAAAGAAATGTTCTGTAAGTTCAAAGATGTCTGAGCCGGCGTGTCTCGGGGCACCTGGTTGAGAACCCTGTGAGCCCTGGGGTGTGGGGCCCCGGTCTGCACTGCAGGGCTCTGACCCGCCCTCAGGGGGTGGCATGGACAGGGGGTGGGGGTGGGGGCGCCCCGAGAAGACGGGCGCTCAGGCCAGCGCCGGAGAGACCTGGGCAGACCCTGCCCTGTGCGGAGCGCAGACGAGGACCTGTGGGTCAGAGGAGGCCTGAGCAGGCCCCATCCTTTCTGTAGCTCTTGGTGTCCCCTTGGTTGTCATTTTTAATTAAGAAACATTTTAGGCCGGGCGCGGTGGCTCATGCCTGTAATCCTAGCACTCTGGGAGGCCGAGGCGGGAGGATCGCTTGAGGTCAGGAGTTTACCTGAGCAAGAGCGAGACCCGTCTCTACAAAAATTGAAAGAAATGATCTGGACAACTGAAAATATGTATAGAAAAAAAAAAAATTAGCCGGGCATGGTGGCGCATGCCTGTAGTCCAGCTACTCTGGAGGCTGAGGCAGAAGGATCGCTTAAGCCCAGGACACGGCGGCACTCTAGCCAGGGCAAAAGAGCGAGACTCTGTCTCAAAAAAAAAAAAAAAGAAAGAAAGAAAGAAAGAAACATTCTAAGCATAACGAAAGCAGACAGAATAGTACGAGAACATCCACATGCCCACGACCTGGATTCAGGGATTGCCAACGTCTGCACGTTTGCTCCGTCTGCCTGCCGACTGCTGTAAGCCACTTGCAAGCAGGTTCTCACATGTAACACCGAGCACCCACCCTTGGAAAGCTCCGGCATCTCCACCAAACACGGAGCCACCATGTCATCATCCCTCCTACCTGGACGTCGGCTCTTACCACACGATGCTGCGTAACTGACCCCTGACCCAGCGGCTTGCCACAGCCCCGGCCCAGGGCTCTCCCTCCCCCCGTGGATGCTGCCTTCTCAGAGAGCCCCACTGTGGGGGCCACACTCCCCCGTGGAACAGCCCCTGGGAGGAGCCCAGCACGGTGGGCCAAGACTGGAGCCCAGGACTCAGCCAGGGGAGCCCGCGGGGCGCCAGGCAGGCCCGCACCAGTGCACGGCCGGGCCTGGAGAGTTCCGTGGAGTCTCGAGCCGGCAGACTCCTGCCCCCTCCCCGTTGGCCTGCAGCCTGTCGCCCACGTCAGCGTCCTCCAGCCAGACGCCTGGTGCGCAGCCCAGACGTCCTCTGCCAGGCACCCCTGCGAGTCCTGCACGTGGCTATTGCGCCGTCGGTGAAGCACTGTGGCCCGGGCACCGGAGACCGGGCAACTCATCGAAGCCTGAACTGCCTCCTCTGGGGGCGTCTGGGCTGGGGGCCCAGGAGGAGAACGGGGCTGTGCGGTGCTGCTCCCCAGAGCAAGGCGCACTGCCCGGCAGGCGCGAGGTGGCCTCCCTCCCGGGGCCCAGGCTGCTCTCCGAGAACCTGGTCTGTTTGCCTCAGTGGCCCCAGCGATGGCTGGGGAGCAGGGGCTCGGAGGGGTGGGGCCCCTGGGTGGCCTGTGCCTTGGAGGACTTACTCCTGTTCTGGGAGGAACCCCCAGTGTCCGCATGTGCAGCACAGATAATGGTACCCAGAGGCTGTCGTCAGCTTGCCAGCACCGCCCCCCCCCCCCCCCGCCCCTGTGCCTCCCTCACCAACTCTCACAACTCCCCGACACGGAAGCTGCCGGCCTGACACGCTCAAAGCCAGACTCAGGAGCCCCAGTCGTCTGGTTTCTGGGATGGGTCTTGTGCCAGGTGTGCCGTGCACGGTTGGCACAGCAGCCCTGCCCGTCCTGTCTGGAGCCGGACTCGGGCCTCGTCCCTTAGGGCAAGCGGGGGCCAGGGCAACCCATGTGCCCTCAGGGCTACAGGGTGACAGGCAGGACTGCCGCGCCCTTGGGGTCTTGTGCCCCCCACGCTGGGCACCTGCCGGCCTGGTGAGCACCCGGCTCACTCTGGTGTCCTTTGGCAGCTGTCCCTCGACAAGGAGCTCATCGACTTCGGCAGCCACGTGGTGGGTGAGACCGCATCCCGGACCATCACGCTGACCAACGTCGGGGGCCTGGGCACGGAGTTCAGGTTCCTTCCAGCCCTGGAGACCTGCGAGACAGATGACTCCCGGTCCCTCCTGAGAATGGTGAGTGTGCTGGTCAGTCACCGTTCCCCCAACACACCGTGTGCAGACGGGGGTTGGTGCAGGAGCACATCCATAGTGGGGCCGGGAGACGGAGCGGCATGTGGGCTGTCCTCAGATCAGCTCACAGGGACATCTGCAGTCACCTGGCCTTAGGGGCAGTGGCAGCAGGACACTGTCCCTCTCTAATGCGTGTGGTGATAGGAGCAGCAGCTGGGAGCACCGGGCCTGAGAGTCCTGGGGGACCCACACTTCCCCTGCTGTGTCACCAGTGTCCTGGGCATAGGGGTGGCCCAGCCCAACCCAGAGGGCTGGCAGGTTGACCCCACAGCCACACCTGCACCTGCTCCAAAAGTGTGAGGTGGCCTTTGTCCCTTCACAGGTGTGTCATCCAGTGTGAAACAGCCTCAGGTTACCCAGGGGGATCCCACACATGGAACAATTTCCTCCACACCCAGTAGATCACGGTGAATCATTTGGGGGCTGAGGGCAGGAGGCAGAAACTTTGCCTTTTTTAACACACTTCTAAATTATTTGAAAATTCCCTACCAGAAGCATCGCATTCCTGCTCTGCAGTTCTATTGTCCACGTTAAGGGGTGTCAGCAAAGGCCCCTGGAAGGGTCTCCCCTTGGGGAGGACAGGGTCACACAGGCGGCCAGCCCCTGGGCACAGCGTGAGTGGCAGAGGCTGCTGCGGCTGGGGCGAGGGGCCCATGGTCTGGCCCGGGGAGAGGACAGGTGAGGGATGAGTTGCTTGTGGACCCTGGAGAGGACACTGTCTCTTCCTGGCAGCATCCACCCGGCACCCTGTCTGTCCGTCCCCCACTGTGGCCCAGGGGTGCTCAGGGACTCTTGTGAGAGCCCAGAGAGGCCTGGGTGGGAGGCCTGGCGGCGAGGAGAGGGTGGGTGTAGGACCCTCAAGCTGGCGGGTGTGTGGGCTGAAGCCCAGGAGAGAGCAGTGCTGGAGTGGGTGGTTGACCCCACACGAGAGAGGACCAAGCGCCGGGGATGTCCCCGAGCTCAGGTGGAGAGGATGGCTCTGCCTCCCACCGGGTGAAGAGGGAGGAAGGCCAGTCGGGACCAGGCGGGTTGGGGTGGCCAGGACTGGGTTGCATGCCAGATCCAGCACACAGGCAGCTCCCAGGCGGGCCGTTCGTGCCTGCCAGAGACGGAGGAGGAGAAGCCCCCCAGGCGGGGGAAAGGAGGCCAGGGTTGGCCCTGAGCCCCTGGAGCAGCCTGAGGGACAATAGAGGGGGACAGCCATGGATAGCCACGGACAGCCGGGGGGCACAGCTGGGGGACAGCTGGGAGAACAGCTGGGGGACAGCCATGAACGGCCACAGTGGCCATGCAGGAGCCAGGTCCCCAGCCCTGGACCTGGTACCTCCTCGCATGGGCCCCCCCAGCAACAAGGGAGTCCGGGAGGTGAGTGGGAAAGTAGCTGGGCAATCGCCAAGATGTTGTGTCTTTTCCTCAGAGTAGTCTCTTAACGTACGAAGACAAAAGTTTATACGAAAAAACCCCGACTAGTTTTTCTGAGCACCAGCTCGAGGGCTATGAGTCTTCCTACGTGGACATGCACAGCAGGAAGGAGTTGGAGAAGCTGGACAGCAGGGACCCGGAGGAGGCGCAGCCTGCAGGTGAGCCCGGCCACCCCTGCTGCCCCTGCTGCCTCTGGCCCCAGGGGCTGGCGTGGGCAGGTGAGGGCCCGGGGACAGCATTGCAGGAGCCTCTTGGGCAACCGGGGTCTGAGGGGCCCAGGGCTCAGGCCGTGCTGGGGAGGGCTGGAAGGTCCGGAATTTTCCCAGGGCTTCAATTGTAAGTGAGGGCATATAAGCAAATATTCACATATTCAAATAAATACTGGTTATGGACTGGATTGAAATCTCCACTCCTGCTGAAGCTAATGGAAGACTGGAAGGAAGCCCCCAGCTTTGGGCCACCAAGCCGGCCCCAGCAGTGGGACCGCAGCACACTGAGGGTGGGTGTGCTGCGCCGTCTGGGGCTGCCGGGCTTCTGGTCACCTCAGCGGCTGTGTTGTGTGTTTCACACTCGTACCTGAGGACAGGTAGGGGAAGGGCACATGCACAGGCTGCAGAAGGAGGCTCCCTCCCCAGCACCCTGCTCTGCACCTGGGACGGCCGTCTGGAATTGTCTTCGTCACTTCCTTGCTGCTTTCCATAGTCTTCCACGTACACATAGATACCCAGACGTGGCCGCCTTCCCCTGTCACCAGGCTTTGCACACGCAGAGCCACCGCGCAACTTCTGCACAGCGTCCACCCACACAGACGTGTGGCCCGGCGTTGGGCCAGACCTCTTACACACAGCACCGAAAGTGTGGTCCTTTTTTTTAAAATTATAAACCGGACTTCATCAAAATTGAGAATATCTGCTTTTCAAAAAACTATAAGGAGAATAAAAAGCCACAAACTGGCAGTAAAACGTTAGGAAGTCACATGTCTGATAAAGAACTTGGATCCAAAATACATAAAGTATTTTCAAAACTCAATTAGAAAACAAATAACCAGTCAAAAAAATGGGCAAAAGGCTTCAACAGACACTTCGCCAAAGGTCTGCGGATGGCAACTAGACGCACGAGAAGCAGCTCAGCATCGTCACACACGAGGGAGACGTGAGTCGAAGCCGCGGTGGCGCCACCACGCACACACGAGGATGGCGGATTCACGACAGACATGGTGGTGCTAGGCGCTGGGCAGGGCAAGCGCTGCGCTCACCGGTGCTGCCGGGCCTGGCAGTGGCGCAGCCCCTGGCAGGGCAGGGCAGGGCAGCGGCTTCCCACAGAGTGAAACCAGATCGTACCACCCACAGGCTGCTCCTAGGTATTTACCGAGAGACATGGAAACTTCTCTTTGCACAAAAGCCTGCGTGTGCGTCTTTGTAGACGGTCTGTCTCTAATTGCCCAAAGCAAAGCATCTCTTGCTTCCTCATCTTAACACACAACCCCTCTTTTCGTTGGTGCAAAACATTCTGTGCACGTGTGGGGCAGGTGCACGGAACGTGGACGGACCTAGTCAGGGTCTGTGCAGGGCCCGTCTTGAGCACTCGCCACGTCTGAGAGTCGGGCACATTTCCCGTCCTCTCTTCCAGCCAGGTGCGGGCTGCGCTAGTGGCCACGTCCCAGGCGGGTCTGGACAGAGCTGCCCCTTGTGCCTGGCGGATCCTCACACCTGGACGCCCCTTCTCTTCCAGAACCAGAGAGATTAACCGCCGTGATGCCGTCTGTGGAGGAGCCGGTGGAGATCACACTGGGGGGGGTCAGCCAGCCCGTCCTGCCCAGACCCTGGCTGCACACGCGGGAGACAGCCCGTGTTCCGCCAGCCCCAGCTGTGCCCTCCCGACCCATGGGCCCAGCACCCCCGCGCGGCCGTTCCACTTGACCAGAGCCAGGCTGGCCCCTGGGCACCTTGCAGTCCCACTAGCGTCGGGCCACCCCTCCCCAGGCCGGGGCTGGGCAGAGCCAGAGCGGCAGGGCCAGGTTCCTAGGCGTGGGGCTCTTGGTCCAGCTTGGAGAGGACACTGATAGCGGCCCTCCAGGCTGGGCACAGCACGGACGTGCCCACGCTGGGGGAGGGTGCAGCGAGCAGTCCAGGCTGCCTTCACATGCCCTCGGCTGGGATCCCAGGGAGGTTAAGTCCTCAGGTGGCTGCCCCAGGGACACAGGGGACACAGGTCCAGCCACCACTCACCCTTGCAGTGACATGCTGTCATGAGGGTGAGTGGGAGGAGCCCTTTGCCGTCCCTCTTCCTGTGCAGGTAACAGAGGGGGCACTGGGCCCCTTCAGCTCCGTCAAAGTGCCCATCATCTTCGCCCCGACTATCCCAGGAGAGGTCCAGACCAGGTTCAAGGTCACGTTTAAGACTCCGCAGTGCCCAACGGTGAGTATCCCTGTTGCCACTTGACGCTCATGGCACGGGGCACTGGCTGCTCCTCTCCATGGCCACCTGGGGTGGCCGCCCACAGGGCTGCCCTGCCCCCGCGCGGTGGCCAGGGGATGGCACACATGGTTGGCAGCCCAGTCACATGCGCACACACGCACACAGGCATCCACCTGCAGGCATGTGCACACATGCAGGCATGAGCATATATACATGCACACGCACACACATGCCACAGACACAAGCATGTATACACATGTGCACACATGGACGCTTACAGAGGTCTGGCTCTTAATCACTAGAAATGCCTTTCTTCGAGTAGTTAAAATTTTTATTACTTTTTAATCATTTATTTTCTTATAAGTTTATCAAAGTAAATTATGATCAGAGAATATTACCTGTAAATTCTGTTTTGTAAAAACTTTGTTAAAAGTTTCTTTGTGACCAAAGGCAAGATAGATTTTATGAATGTGATAACCGCATGTGAGAGAAGTGTATTTGTTCAAGGGCTGGAAACGAAATTATTAACTGGATTATTCACCTTCCCTGTTCCTTCCCTCATGGTTACATTTTTGACAGGTTCTCCTTAGGTTTCCAATAGGTGGTCGTTATATACTAGGTTGGTGCAAAAGTAATTGCATTTCGGACCGTGAATTATAAACCATAACTAGGCTCAAACACGTCTTATTAATCAAAATAGGAACCATTACAATCCACACATTTTTGCCAACGAGAAATAAGTTTATTCCTGTAGCGTAAAACTCCGAGCTTCAGGATTCAACAGACTCTTGGAAAGCATTTTCTGCATCCTGCTGGTTGTGGAAGCGTTTTCCCTGCACAGAGTCGCCGAGATGCTTGAAGACATGGCAGTCGGTTGGCAAGAGGTCAGGTGAATGTGGCGGATGAGGGAAAACTTTGTAGCCCAGTGCATTCAGCTTTTGAAGCGTTGGTTGTGTGATGTGCGGTCAAGTGTTGTCGTGGAGACGAATTGGGCCCTGTCTGTCAACCAATGCCAGCTGCAGGCGTTGCAGTTTTTGGTGCATCTCATCCATTTGCTGAACATACTTCGCAGATGTGGTGGTTTCGCCGAGATTCAGAAAGCTGGAGTGGATCGGACTGGCAGCAGGCCACCAGACAGTGACCATGACCTTTTTTTGGTGCAAGTGTGGCTTTGGGAAGTGCTTTGGAGCTTCCTCTCATCCAGCCACTGAGCTGGTCGCAGATTTTCGTATAAAATCCACTTGTCATCGCACGTCACAATCCGATTGAGAAATGGTTCGTTGTTGTGTACAAGAAGAGAAGACGACACTTCAAAACAGTGATTTTTTTTATTTTCGGTCAGCTCACGAGGCACCCACTCATCGAGCTTCTTCACCTTTCCAATTTGCCGCAAATGCTGATCGATCTGATCGTAGAATGGTTGACGTTGAGTTCTTCAGCAACTTCTCGTGTAGTTGTAAGAGGATCAGCTTCGATGATGGGATGATGGCTCTCAACGAGTCGTTGTCAACTTCCGATGGCCGCCACTGTGCCCCTCGTCTTCAAGGCTCTCGTCTCCTTTGCAAAACTTGTTGAACCACCACTGCGCTGTACGTTCGTTAGCAGTTCCTGGGCCAGATGCGTTGTTGTTGATGTAGTGAGTTGTCTCCGCTGCTTTACGACCCATTTTGAACTCAAATAAGAAAATCGCTCAAATTTGCTTTTTGTCTAACGTGATTTCCGCAGTCTAAAATAAATATAAAATAAACAGCAAGTAATAAGTCATGAGCAAAAAAACAAAGTGAGAAATGTGCATTAAAATGGTGTATAACATAACCACATTTATTTAAGAATGTATTACAATATCACACGGCAAATTTCAACCATGCTAAAACCACAATTACTTTTACACCATCCTAAGCCCTTGAGACGAAGAGCCCTGGCAGAGGCTGGCCCAGCACAGGGCGCTGCAGGGTGCGCCTGCTCCTGGGTGGAGTCCACACTGCCTGCCTCCCAAGGTGGGAGGGTCCTGCCTGCTCCCTGTCCCTCCCGGAGCCAGTGAGGCCTGTCCTGCAGTCAGGCTCCCCCTCCGGTGGCTCTGGGGTGCCACCCGCCCGCTGTCTCCTGTGAGCACAGCGTGGCGCAGGCTGCTCTGTGTGCCGGGTGCTCGCGGGGTGGACCCCGGCGGGCAGGTGCACGCTGGGGCCTGCCCTGCCGATCGCCCCACATCTGCTCCATCGACCCTCGGAGCATTGCTCCCCTCCCTCTTTGCCACCTGGCCTGGCCTCCAGCTCTCGGCTCTTTCTTCATGCCTCACCTCTCCTCGCTGTCACACACTGTGACACACCTGTGTACCCCCGGGGTGGCTGAGCCAGGCTGCTCTCTGTGGAAGTGATGCTGGCTCCCCCGCGGCCCCGTCTGACCTTCTTATCTCCGTCCTGAGCGATGGGCTGTGTTTTCCACAATCCTGTGGCACAGGATCCGGCAGTTCTAAGTGTCGCACCCCTGTCCCCGTCCCTGCACACCCCCTGCCCACCCTGTAGGCTGGTGACCTAGCAGGGGGTCACCTGCCCCAGGTGGAGGGTCTCGCCCTCCTGCAGGTGTTGAGAGCGCTCAGCTCCCCACAGCACAGGGGTGGCGCCCGCAGCCCAGGCTGCACCACCCTGGGGCTCGCAGACCCCCCGGGACCACGCACAGCCTGGGGGCCTCGCTGTGTACAAGTTCTCCCCACAGGACACCCACAAATCCCAAACCTTCACGCACCTCTCCAGCAGCACACGGTGGGGAGGGAGCAGGTGCCCCCTCTGTTCCTGGTTCCTTCAACACCTGGGCTCGCTGCAGCCTCCAGTCTGAGTTGTCAGGAAGGTTTTGCACTGCCGGTACGATGGGTTATTCTATAAGTAAAAGGCTTTTAAACAAGTAAAAATGTAGTAATCGTGAAGCTGGGTGATGAGTACATGGCAATTCAGTATTCTGGGTTTTTTTATGTGTGAAAATTTTGATAGTAAAAAGAACTTTTAAGGCAATATGATGTGAAAAGTGCCACGGAACTAGAAGAGGTGGCTTGTCAGACCACTGGCCTTCCAATGCGTGTCAGTGGCCCAGGAGGTCACCCCATGACATGCGCCACCGAGCTAGTGTTGGCGCCCGTGCGTGTCACCTGCCTGCCGGAGGCACTGCGTGGCGCTGAGTTTACTTTCAAACTTAGCTGTATTTCAGAGCCACGGGCGTGGCCGTCGACGTGTCGGTCTGGGTGCCGAAGCCCAGCGTGGACCTGAAGATCTGCATGTACGACCGCCTCTACCAGGCCTCCGTGCTCGTGCACACGCGGTGAGCGCCCTGGCGCCGGCCACAGCCCGGGTGTGAATGGTCACCCGGCGTGGGGGACGGGGTTGGCAGGTGCGGTTAGCTTAAGCACCTGGAGGTGGGAGGGGACCCTGGATTATCCCGAAGGTTCCAGGGTCGCCACAGAGGTCGTCATGGGAGGCAGGAGGGCCAGAGTCGGAGGTGGGGGTGAAGATGCCGCGCTGCAAGCTTGGAAGATGGGGAAGGGGCCGCGGGCCACGGAATGCTGCAGCCTCCGGACGCTGGGGAAGGCGTGAAAATGACCCTCCCCTGTGGCTCCAGCTGTGGCCGTGCTGTGCTGGCCGGCGGGAGCAGCGGCTGCACACAGGGGCGGCCACGTCACGCTGCAGCCCCCAGCCCTAGCTCACGTGCTGCCCCCCAGCCTCCCACGTGCGGGCGACTGGCGCGCACCACCACGCCCAGCTCCCAGGGCACACGTTTGACAACATAAATCTGCTTAGTGATGTTTAAAATTCAGTATCAGTCATCTGATGCTTTGTTTAACGTGGCTGGAGTGTGCGCGTGGCTGGACTGGAGGTGTTGGTGCAGGAAGCCGTCTTGTCCCGTGTGCCCCAGGCGGGACCCCCGGCCACACAGGACGCAGCGCAGGGTGGTGTCTGCTGGGGGCGCAGCCTCTGAGCACCCCAAGTGGTCGACCTTCCGTGTGGGGGCGGGGCCCCAGCAGCTGGGGCACAGAGGGCCTGGCAGGTGCGGTGGTGACACACGTGGTGGGCTGTGCCTCAGGGAGGTGTCAGGAGCAGGCCGGTGGGGGACAGACAGGGCCACTGCAGCCCTGGGGCCGCTGAGTGAAGAACGAGAGAGAAGAGAGAGACTTCACTTTCATGCCCCCGCCTGGTCCTCCCGGGGCCATGGCTGCCCCTGAGGCCCTCGCACGCCACCTGGGGTCCATCGGCACGGCTTTGTCACCTCTGCTCCTCAGTCCCTGTGCCGTGGCCGTGCAGAAGGAGGGGACACTGCGCAGCAGCCCCCACCAGCCACAGGACAGACCAGGATCATTCAAAGCCATCTGCAGAGGCGCCAGAGGCTCTGGAAGGGTCTGGAACCATGGCCCACGATTCTCAGGTGGCCAGGAAAGAGCTCCCTGGGTCTACCTTCTCAGGCTGCCTTTTCTTCCTGTAGCTGAGAGGCCAGTCTCGCAGAGATGTGAGAGACCCGAAGCGGGCAGGGAGGGAGGCTCGGGGGGCCCTGGGGGCTGTCGGCCTTCGGGCCTCTTGGGCCTGGGCTGGGGGGCACTCGTGGCTTCCTCTGGCTGGCCCTGAGCTGGACGCCGCGGTCACTGGCCGAGGCCTGGCCGCCCCAGGGCCTCCCGAGCGTCCTGTGCTTGTGCTGCAGGGTGTGTGGACACCCAGCCCCGACCGGCCTGGACAGGACAAGGGAGGGGCTCCCGCCCCACATCCCCTCCGGCCCCCGCACCCTGCAGCTGCCTGGCGGGAGCTCTTCCCAGAACACACTCAGGCTTTTGAGAACTGATTAGGGCCATGCTTTAATTGCAACGTAGTTATTTTTAAGAATTTCTCATCAGATTTCATTTCAGAAAAACCAGCCCTTACAAAGCAGGGCTTGGAAGATTCTCTAACAGCCAGGCGCACACGTGTGGCCTGGGGCGGTGCCAGTGGCTTGGCCTTAGCGAAACTTCAATAACGTGAAGACGAAGCCCAAACAGCCAGCCTGACCGGTGCCCCGATGCCCCCGCAGATCGAACGCCGCCCTGCGCCTCAAGTTTGAGGTCTGCAAGGAGCTCAGGGGACACATGGAGCTGCTGCCCGAGACGGGCTACATCCAGGCCCACTCCTCCTACTCCGTGCAGCTCAAGTTCCTGCCCCGGTAAAGGCCCCAGCCAGGCGGGAGGTGAGGGGGTGGCCGGGGGAGGGATGGGGCGCCCTGGCCTCCTGCTGCCTGCCGGCCTCCTCGCATCTCTGTAGCTCCCCAGGGGCCTGTGTCAGCTCCGCTGGGGCCTGAAGCTTGTTTCTTTGCCGCTGTCTCCCCTGTGGGGCGTCCCCGTCACATGCCCATCACCGCTGTCTCCTCACCTCCCCACTCCGAGGCTCTTCCCAGGCTTCCGTGGCATGTCCCGTGGCTGCTGTCTTCCCCAGGTGGACTCTGGTTTACTTCCCTGAGCTCTCGTCGTGCTCTGGGAGCTGGAAGTCCTGTTCTTAATTCTGCCGCTGGTTTCCCTGGAGCTGCCCTTGGCTCCTGCCACGGGGTCACCACCCGGTGCCGGGACCAGGACCGGGACAAAGCACTGTCGGGGGAGGTGGCCCAGGGCATGGCCGGCCAGGCGGGTGAGGGTGGAGGTCTGCAATGGGCGTCCGACCTCGCGGGGCCCGGGTGCAGCTGGGGCCTGGCCGGCTGCCCATCGTGGGGCAGTGGATTTTCCCTATTTGCACCTCTGATATTTCCGTAACAACGTTAATTTCCTCTTGACATTGAGCTCAAACTATTGTTTAAAGTGATTATGCATTTTCAAAGGGGCTTTTTAGGATTCCTTTAAGTATAATAACAAACTCCTTCTTAGTGTAAAACTGTTAGATTCACTCCTGTTTATTTAAATGCAATTGCTTGGCCGGTGCGGTGGCTCACGCCTGTAATCCTAGCACTCTGGAGGCCGAGGTGGGAGGATCGCTCGAGGTCAGGAGTTCAAGACCAGCCTGAGAAAGAGCGAGACCCCATTTCTACTAAAAAAAAAAAAAATAGAAATTATCTGGCCAACTAAAATATATATATACAAAAAATTAGTCGGGCATGGTGGCGCATGCCTATAGTCCCAGGTACTGGGGAGGCTGAGGCAGGAGGATCACTTAAGCCCAGGAGTTTGAGGTTGCTGTGAGCTAGGCTGACGCCACGGCACTCACTCTAGCCCAGGCAACAGAGCGAGACTCTGTCTCAAAAAAAATAAAATAAAATAAATGCAATTGCTCCACGGTCAGTCTGCGTCATGCAGTCGCAAGCTGGCATGTGCCCTGCCGGGGCGTGGAGAGACCCCCAGGCCTGCCGTGGGCACATCCCCCACCGACCCGCGAGGACACGGGTTTGCACAGTGCGCATCGCAGAGCTCTCCTATTCCATGTATTCCGTCGCTCTCGTGTGATTTGAAAGCTCCACTTCCAGGTCGGTTCTTCTGTCGTTTCACAAAATATAGAGAAGAAAAGTCCATTCAGGTGTGTCCTGCCTCTTTCAGACACTCCCTCCCGGAAGACGCGGGGAAGTACTTTGACAAGGACAGCCGGGTTCTGGAGGCCCCGATGACAATCTGGGTGGCTGACCAGGTCTGTGCTGGGCACTGCTCGCTGCAGAGGGCTGCTCTGGGAGGCTGGGCTCCGCGCCCCGTGAGGGCCCCCGAAAAGACAGGGCTGGTTCCAGAGCCCACCCGCAGGTGCCTCCCAGCGGGTGGTCAGCGGCTGGACGGGCAGAGTTGATGGCTGCCCACACGGCCCCACCCGGTTCGGGGCAGGGAAGGCGTCTGGGGGCCAGAGGGAGGCCTGTGCGGGCCGGGCGGGGTGTCTCCCAGGCACCCAAACCTGTACGTGCACCACACTCCAGGGTGCACACACGCACACGCCCACACGTGCACATGTGTACACACACGTGCCACAGCCCAGCCGGGACTCAGCGGCTGCCGCTGCCGCCTGGGCTCCTGCCCTGGGCTCCTGCCCTGGGCGTCCTGTGTGGCCGGATCCCACGGCCTCGCGAGGCGGAGTCGTCGCGGGGAGAAGAGCCCACCGTGTCCTGGAAGCGGCCGTCACTGCCACGAGGCAGCAGTGGTGTCGGTCTCCGGTGGCCGGGACTGCACTCCTGCCCTTTGTGCTTCAGACCAAGCCGGTGGGGTTCACCGTCCACGCCGTGGTCACCGCCTCGGACCTGGAGCTCAGCCCCGCGGAGCTGGACTTCGGCTGCTGCACCGTCTGCGAGGCTGTCAGGGCGGAGGTCAGCCTGCGCAGCCTCTCCCTGCTGCCCCAGGACTTTGGCTTCGGCAGGCTTCCCAAGGTAGCGCTCGTGGCCAGGCCTGGGGGACGCGGGGACAGGGTTGGGCAGCCCCAGCGACAGGGTGTGGCAGCTGCTGCTCCAGGGTCCGGTCGTCACCGGGCCCCAGACAGCCCTGCCCACCCTGCTTGCCACCCTCAGACACCCCAGCTGGGCGGGAACCCCCATCAGCACAGGAACCCCTCCCACCCACCGCACCCCGCCCCTCCCCGGCCCAGTGCACCCACAGGGCCCCAGACTCCTCTCGCCTACCTTCCTTCCAGAACTTTCCCTCCCTGGGCCTCGCAAGGCAGCCAGGACAAGGCCAGGCTTGGTCACCCCCACCCCTCCCTGGGGTGCCCCACCGGCAACCCCAACATCCACACACAGGCCCGCGCACACGCATCCTCACACCCACACACTTGCTCATGCTCATTCACACATGATCACGCTCAGCCGTGTGCTCACACTCACACCCCTGCTGCACGCGTGTCCACACGCTTCTCCCGCCGACTCTCCCTGTGGGGAACGGCTTTGACTGTGGTGTCGGCGTTTTCCGTTTCCCAGTGTGTGGACATCCAGCCCGGCGACGGGTTTGGCACGATCCTGCCACTTGAAACTCTGCAGTTTGACGTGATCTTCCAGCCCACCAAGGCCAAGGAGTACAGCTTCGAGCTGGTCTGCAAATCCGAGATCAACCGGTGAGCCCGCGGGGTGGGGGGTTGGCCCCGCTCGGGATGGGTAGCCCTTCCCTGCACCCCACCTGCCCAGCTGACCCGCTGCAGACAGGCTGGGATCCAGCAACCCTGCACTCTGGGCCGGCTCACCCCGTGAGTGGGTGTGGAGTGTTTATGTGCATGAATGTGAGCATGTGAGCGTGCATGTGTACGAGTGTGTGTGCATGTGCATGTGTGAGCATTGTGGGGGCATGTGTATGAGTGTGTATGTGTACGTGTGTGAATGTACACGTGTATGAGTGTGTGTGTGCATGTGTGAGTGTGTGTGGTGTGTGGAGCGCCCCTCTGGACACAGACAGGCAGGACATGAGCCCCAAGTTCTCCAATGTTCTGGGTGTGGCCTCTGCCCCTCCCTAAGTCTGAGAACGGGACGGAGGCAGGGAGGGAAGGTGGCGGGGAGAGGGGCTGTGACGGGCCGTCCGCACCGCTGCCTTGAGAAGTCGCCTTCTGGGGCAGAGGCCAGGACCCTGCCAGTCCGACGCAGAGTGCCCCACGCCGGGTCCTCCCCGAGCCCCACCTGCCCCTCCTCCCTTTCTCTCCTGTCCTGTCCCGACCTGAGCCGCCCCCAGTGAGGTCGGCCCGGCTCCTTCACCTCGCCCTCCTCGCCCTCCTCACCCTCCTCCTTCTCGCCCTCCTTGCCCTCCTCGCCCTCCTCGCCCTCCTCGCCCTCCTCCGGGCAGGACAGCAGGCGGCCGGGATCACAGGCTCCTGCGGCAGGAGGTGGGCAGTGTGATCTCAGGGAGCAAACACAGAGCTGGAACCCACAGAAACCACCAGGTTCTGCCACCTCCTGCCCAGGGCGTCCCCCCGCGTGGCGGCCAGTGTGCTGGGACACATCCGTGGCCTGTTCACGTGTCTCTCGGCCTCTGGAAGACAAGGCCCGTGATAAAAGGGTTTTTATCTGTTTGCCTGTTGAAGCGACCCTGGTGGCAGAAGCTCCGTCAGTTTCAGTTGAATGAATGTGGGTGTGTTTCATTTTTTAAAAGACTACAAGTCAATTGAGATTACCAAAAATTAAGAGGAGAGCCACCTGGGGGGGTTACGGGACGCTCACGCCCTCAGGCCTCAGTGAGTGGCACAGAAGACACGGTGGGAGGCCTGCCGCCCAGGGGAGCCCCGCCTTCCCGGGCACACCCCAGCAGGTGCCCGCACAGCCACTGTCCCGTGTGTCACCGCAGACCTCACCTTCCTGCCGCTCAGCCCCAAGTCCTCACTCCCCACCCTCACATCCAGGCCGTCGGCAAATCCTGGGGCTCCACAAATCACCTCCACACCCCTCGCCCCGTCTCCCTGCCTGTCGGCACACCCCGCCCTGGCCCCCTGCCCTCCCCGGGGCACAGCTCCTGCAGGCCACGAACACCGGGCACAGCCCCCACCCCCCCAACACGACGCTGCCTCGTTCCCCTGCTGAAGGCGCCTGGGCGAGTTCCAGGTCTCGGCAATTAGGGATAAAGCTAAACATTCCCGTGCAGGTATTGGTGTGAGCGTAACTTCTCACTTCACTGGGGTGAGTGTCCAGGAATTGCTAGATCATGTGGTAAATTTGTTTGCAACTGTGTAAGAAACGGCCAGACTGCCTTCAAACAGCGACCCCACCCCGTCAGGTCCCACGAACAACCTGTGAGCTTTCCCGTCGCTCCGCACCGTACCAGCGTTTGCTATCCTGACTCTATTCTGTGCTGGGGGGAGGGATCCTACTAGGTCTATCCTGGCACCCCCTGTGGCTTTAATTTGCATTACCCTAACGACTAATGATGTAGCACATCTGTTTATGTGGGAGGGGGGGTTGAGACACTCTCGCTCTGTTGCCCTGGCTAGAGTACCTGGGACTACAGCCATTTGTCACGGTGCCCGGCTAGTTTTTCTATTTTTAGTAGGGACGGGGTCTCACTCTTGCTCAGGCTGGTCTCGAACTGCTGACCTTGAGTGATCCTCCCACCTCGGCCTCCCAGCGTCCTGGGATTACAGGCATGAGCCACTGCGCCCGGCCATTTATATTTTTTTTAATTGAGTACTAAGAGTGACTTCAATGATCTAAGAGAAAATTTTTTTCTCATTTAGAGCCTATGGTCACGGGACATAAAAGTACACATGGAAATACCCCAGCACATGAACACGTTCTGTCACACACGAGAGTGATGTGGTCAGCGCCGTCCTTTAAACCATGAAATATATGTAACCACAGAAAAGTTGATGGGGAAGATACAGTAGAATAGGAGTTCAAGGAAAATATGGAATGTAAAGTTCCCAGTGATTAGGCCGGGTGCGGTGGCTCATGCCTGGAATCCCAGCACTCTGGGAGGCTGGGGTGGGAGGATCGCTCAAGGTCAAGAGTTCGAGACCAGCCTGAACAAGAGCGAGACTCCGTCTCTACTAAAAAATTGGAAAGAAATTAGCTGGACAACTAAAAATATGTAGAAAAAATTAGCCGGGCACGGTGGCGCATGCCTGTAGTCCCAGCTACTTGGGAGGCTGAGGCAGGAGGATCACTTGAGCCCAGGAGTTTGAAGTTGCTGTGAGCTAGGCTGAGGCCACGGCACTCTAGCCCGGGCAACAGAATGAGACTCTGTCTCAAAAAAAAAAAAAAAAAGTTCCCAGTAATTAAAATACCCAAATGTCTGTGCATTTTTATTTTTATTTTTATTTATTTATTTTTTTGAGACAGAGTCTCGCTCTGTTGCCCGGGCTAGAGTGAGTGCCATGGCGTCAGCCTAGCTCACAGCAACCTCAGACTCCTGGGCTCAAGCAATCCTACTGCCTCAGCCTCCCCAGTAGCTGGGGCTACAGGCATGCGCCACCATGCCCGGCTAATTTTTTCTATAGATATTTTTAGCTGTCCATATAATTTGTTTCTATTTTTAGTAGAGACAGGGTCTCACTCTTGCTCAGGCTGGTCTCGAACTCCTGACCTCGAGCAATCCACCCGCCTCAGCCTCCCAGAGTGCTAGGATTACAGGCATGAGCCACCGCGCCCGGCCTGTGCATTTTTAAAATGAGTGGTTGGGGGAATCACTCACTTTGGTATTAACATATAAATCCTCGTCCTTTTAAAGAGAAACTTATCACTTTAATTTTTTTAATGTAAATAAATATTTAACAAAATAAGCCAGAAATTACGTCCTTTGCAACCGTCTAGGTGAGTGATTCAAAGTTCAGTGACTGAAACGTGGGGTGGGCCTGTGGTGCCACCACTCAGGGCCGAGGCGGGAGGAGCACCAGGGCCAGGAGCTGTGAGCCTGTGGTCTCGCACCACCCCACTCCAGCTGTGGCGACACAGCGAGGCCCTGTCTCTCAAAAAAAAAAAAAAAAAACAACAGAAAACTGTTAGCTGCCCACCTAAAACAGGCGCAGGATACGCGGCAGTTTCCAAACTTACGGGGCAGTGCGCAACTGCGGCTGCACCCATGAGCCCTGGCCCCAAGGGCACACGACATGCATGTCCCCATGCCCCGTCTGCACGCAGCGGCCACCCGCCCGTGCCGCAGAGGGACCCAGACCCCCTCCACAGCTGAGCGCCAACCACCCTGGTCACTTGCAGGTGCTTCAAGCTGTCCTGCCGGGCCGTGGGTGTCCACCCGCCCCTGGAGCTCTCCCACCACCAGATCAAGTTTGCGGCCACTGCCTTGTACGACACCTCTGTGGCCACAGTGTACGTCATCAACTCCCACCTGAGCATGAACTCTCTGGCCCACTCCGTGCCCCGCATCGGCTCCGAGGACGCCTCCCCAGTGGGGCCAACGTCTTTCGAGTTCCTGCTGCCCCCGGACTCACCGATCACCATCGCACCCTCAGTGGGGACCGTGTTGCCAGGAAAGGTGAGTGTGAGTCCCGTGGGTGGGCTGGGAGGTGGGGGCTCCTGGCTCTGCCCAGCCTTACCACAGAGATCAACCCTCCCCCTCATCAGACCCCAGCAGGGCCAAGGAAGGCTCTGTGGCCAGCAAGCCTGGGGCCAGGGGCCACCCACAGGCCGTGGGAAGAGGCCGCAGTGCCCTTGGCCTGCCTGACCCCAGGAGGCTGGGGGCGCCCCGGCTGCAGACCTGGCAAGCACCCAGTGAGGCCCTGGCTTTCCCTGATTCCCCGACGGAGCAGAAAGCCCCGGGGCCTGGACGGCAGGGCCTTAGGTGACAGCCGTTCTGAGGCTGCTGGGAGGACTTGGCAGAAAGGGCACACGAAGGGGATGCCTGGCTCCCAGCAGGATTTTGGCAAATACAATTATTTTAAATGCATTGCATTAAATTGAGCACACACTGCCCAAGTAACGCTTGCTTCTCACTGCCGGTGGGTCACGTGACTGGATTGCGGTTGCTGGCTCTTTCACCCCGTCAGCCACCTGCACCTTTGCCTGCCAAGCTCTGTGTGCGGGGTCTGTCTCGGGGGGACCTTCCCGCGGGGGCTGGCTGCAGACGAGTGAACGGAGGCGCTCTGGAAAGGCCGGCGTGTGCAGGAGACAAGTCAGGGTGCAGGACCTCGCCCCTGAAACCCAAGGGCTGAAAAGGAAGCCTCGTGTCTCGTGGGCAGGGGGGCGGGGCTCTGCTCTCAGCCCTCAGCAGGACCCCACCCCGCCAGGCTGGGGCTGGCTTGTCACGCTCTGCAGCCCACCCCACCTTCCGGGGGAGCACAGTGCTGGGCAGGGCAGGCCCCCAGGGGCTCCCAGGGGTGGGAGTGGCAGCAGGGCCCGTGGCCACATGCCCCCTCTCTGCTCAGAGGTGCCTGGTCCAGGTGGCTTTCCGGCCCGTGCTGCCCGAGGAGCTGATCCAGCAGGAGGCCCTTCAGACCCTGAACAAAGAGTTGGAGACCAAACCTGTATGTGGGGCCCGGGAGGGGGGTCACAGGGGCCCCAGGAGAAGAGGCGTGGGCCCTGGACCCGGGAGGGGCTTGCGGGAACGTGGCGGTGCCGCCCTGAGGCCCTTGGAGCCGGCGTGCCGAGCTGGGGCGGGCTCTGCCAGCGCGTTGCGGGTGTCGAGCTGTGTCCAAGAGGTTTAAAACTTCTCTCGCCAAGACCCCTCCCTCTCGAAAAGAGGTCTTGAAAACAGCACCAGGCAGCAGGGCCCCGGGGGTGGGCTTTGGAGGGTGGGCGTCCAGCCCCGGCACCGGGTAGCAAAGCGCACGTCCACTTCTCACCGCCGCGGGGCTGGCACGCGGCAGTGGCCGCACAAATGTGCCCCTGCAGCAAGGAGTGTCCTGCCCTGGAATAGCCCCACAGTGCCCAGCCCTGGGGAGGTGCCCCGGCCCCGAGCCATACTCTAGCAGCTCCTGTGGCTTTGGTGGCTGTCACAGTGCACCCGAGTGACAGCTCACCTGCAGCCTGCTGGGCGGGCGTCGAGGTGCGGGGAAAGGCCCCTGGTTCTGGTGGGCTCTTCACCCATCTTTATGCCTCAGTTTCCCCATGGGTGAAGGCAGGCGCTGGAGTCGCTGAGCAGCCCCAGGGGGTTCTGTGCACTGGGGCCTCAGGTGCCCTCTGGACACCCCTTTGTCTCCATTGTTCAACCCCTTCTGCACCTGCCTCCAGTGCCCAGGGAGCCAGTGGGTCTTGGGGTCCCTGTTCACCCCAAACCGGGGGCTCCCAAGGTTCCCACATTCACAGTCAGCCCAGGTCTGCTTGGCTGGGCCCAGAGCAGCCGCAGGAGGCAGCCTTGGTGCTGCTGGGCCCAGAGCGGAGCTAATGGGGGCAGCCCCACAGCCGAGCTCCCCTCGCAGTTTGGAAAGGACACGGCGCCCAGAGGAGGGACCTGTGCAGACGGTGCCTTTCCACACTTCGGCTGCATAACCAGTACCGACCTCTCCAGGTCTCCACCCACCCCAGGCTGGAGCTGCAGGAGCAACAGCTGAAGGCCAGGTGGGCTGGGAAGGGCTGCCCCCCCCCAGCTGCCTGGAGCTGCACTGGCCCATGCGGCTAAGTCCAGGGCTGACGGCTTCAGATACGGCCGGACCCAGACACTGCCCTCCTGGACACCTGCCACCCAGCTCCCCTGGGCCTGGGGTCTCCGTGAACAGCCTTGCTCCACGGGCAGGGGCCGCCCTGACTCTCGTCTTCCCAGGGGGCGAGCCCTGATGGGCTTGGGTTACCTGCCAGCCCTGCACACAGACATGCAGGCCCAGAAACATGGCCCTCCAGTTAGGAGCCAAAAGCGCCTGTTCCTCCCCCAGCCCCACCCCTGGGTTGCCCAGCAGGGGCCACACAAGGGTGGGACAGCCAGCGTGTCAGACAAACCTGGGGCAGCCATCGCCTGGGACCTGGTGTGGCCCCAGCCTGCTGCCCCTTACCTCTCTGGCCTTCCCGGGAGGGGCCACTCTGTGCCCAGGGCCCTAGGGGTCAGGTGTGGCCTTGCAGACCCCTCCCTGGAGGGTGGGGGAGGTCGGATCCCACGCTGAAGAGCCCGGGGCAGGACCTAGGGTTGGAGGCGTGGCCGGGGGCAAGGTGGGGCAGGGTGTGAGTGCACTTCGGTGGCTTTGTTCCAGCTCCGACAGGTACCAGGCTGCCCAGGCCTCCCTGGCTAGAGCTTTCCAGGGGAAGTTTGACAAGTTTGTGGTCCCCTGTGTCATTGCCAGTGGTGACACCAAAGACAGGAAGGGAACAGAACCCCTGAGCTTCAGGTACGGAGTGCTCTGGCCAGGATGGGGCGTAGCTGGCTGCAGACCCAGCGTCCCTCCTCCGCCTCCGCTCAGACCTGGGGCCTGGCGGGCACAGGCCCCCCACCCTGCCCTCACCGTGCCCTTGTCCCACCCCCAGCCCCCACAACACCCTGTACCTGGAGCTGTGGTGTCCAACAGTGGCACCATCTGTCGTGGTGACATCCGGAAAAGGCAAGACCGTCTTTGACTTTGGCGATGTGGCCATAGGTGAGTCCTGATTGGGCCCAGACACTCAGCCCCCCCAGGCACACCCAAGCCACCACCCAGCTCCCTCGCCCCACCCCAGGGCTGTCCCTTGGGACCTGGGGCTGAGACCTGAGTCTCCTGCTCATTGCAGGACACAGCGGCATGAAGAAGGTCTCCATCCAGAATGTCTCCCCGGAGGACCTTGCTGTATCCTTGTCCACACCCAGCTTGGGCAGCTTACGGGTGGGGTGGGGGCCTGGTGCGGGGCTGTGGCAGAGCCCAGAGGGGTTGGCGTCTCCCTCCTTGACATTGAACTCAGGTGAAGTTCTCTGTGCTGGACCCCAATGGCCCCTTTGTCCTGCTGAACCCCTGCAGCAGGCTGCACACGGGCGAGACAAAGGTCCTGGTGCTGTCCTTCTCTCCCCATGAGAGCGTCCCGGTGAGCCCCAGCCCCGCCCCAGCTGACCCTGCAGCCCTGAGCTCCCCAGGCTGCAGGACCAGAGTGTGCTCAGGCCCAGAACACGCCACACCTGGGTCTGCCGGCAGCCCGTGTCCCCAGCCCTCGCTCTCGCCAGCGAGTGAGCGGAGGGGACAGAGCTCCACGCTGTCAGCTCCCGTGTGCACGGACCAACATGCCTCTGACAGACGTCTGCTCCTCGCTAAGGGACGTGGTCTCCCTAGGCTCAGGAAATGCTGGACGTCGTCACCAAGAGAGGCACACTCTCCCTCACCCTCATGGGCACCGGCGTGGCGTCCATGACCACGTGCTCCATCGAAGGCGACATCCTCAACATGGGCTACGTGATTGCCAGGGAGTCTGTCTCCTCGGGCTTCAAGGTGAAGCCCACCTCCGGGCCCCGGCGCCTGCCCCAGCTTCCCAGGAGGGGCGTCCACCTGGGGAGGGGTCAGCCCTGCCCTTCAGAGCCCGCCCTGGGTGGGGAGCCAGTGGAGGCGCAGGCGGCCCCTCCATCCTGCCGCCTCCGCTGCCTCTCCAACAGGGCAACGCAGGCCCTTGTTTCTGGGAAAGCTGAGATGTCCCCTGCCCTCCACCCCTGAGCCTCCTCGGTGCTCCTGTCCTTCTGCCCCAGGGCCTTTGCACAGAGCGCCCCTCCAGCAGCCCTCCTGCTTTGCTGCCTGAACACTGCTTTAGGGCTCGACTCAGGCACCCCGGAGGCCAGGGCTTGCAGAGCTCCCTGTCAGGGCCACTCTGCCCGTGGCTCCCACGGCTGTTGGTGAGGGTGCCTGGCCCCGGGAGCCGCTCCTCTGAGTGTCACACCCGCCTGGGCTTCGGCAGCCCACAGAAGGACACCTGCCTCCTCGCCTGGTGCAGGTCGGCCCTGGAGGCAGAGCCTGAGAGGGGTGCTCTCAGGAGGGATCGAGGACGTGGGTTCAGCTAAGCCGGGCCTGAGTGAGACCTCAGAGGAGCTCTGGAGGACAGGGGGCACCACAGAGCTGTCCCCACGTGCCAGGCAGGGAGCAGGCCGCCAGGCTGGTGAGGGCTTCCTATGAGGCTGGGTGAGAGGAAGCGGCACCAGCACTTCAGCCAACTGCAGGAGTGGGTGTGTCACTGTGGGAGTCGGGGTGATGGGGCTTAGAGGCAGGAGGCCGCCTGGGTCCCCAGTCGGTGTGGCCAGTGGCAGGCGACCACATCATGGGCACTGACAACAGGAAGAGGGCAGCCGACCCTGCCGGCAGGCCGGCCGGGCCAGTCCCGTGACCGGCGGCTGCTCTCGCAGCTGCAGAACAACTCCTCGCTGCCCGTCGAGTTCCGCGTGCAGCTCGAGAGCCTGCGCAGCCGCAGCGCCGAGGCCCAGCAGCAGCTGCCGCAGTTCCTGGCCTCCCCCGCCCAGAGGACCCAGGTGGTCGGTGAGCGGGGCTGGGGGTGGGGGCGCATGGCCAGGGCCGGAGTGGGGCTGGAGACGGGGTGGGGCAGAGAGGGACCGCGGTGGGGGAGGTTGGACGTGCCGCCACCCGCAGGCACTCAGAACTTCAGTGGCCAGAGCGTGTTCAGCGTGGCACCCGTCCAGGGCATCATGGAGCCAGGGAAGACACAGGACTTCACTGTGACCTTCAGCCCGGACCACGAGAGCCTCTACTTCTCCGACCGGCTCCGTGTGGTGCTCTTCAAAAAGGTGCAGCTCCCAAGCCTGGCCGCGGCCCCCCCTGCCCCCACCCCCCCCCGTGCCCTGGACCTCCCTGCGAGGCCCATTCTGGAGGCCTCAAGCACCCGTCAGCCCCTTGCGCCACAATGGGGGCGCTGTGTCAGGGTCACCTGGTGGAGTGACCAGAGTCCAGGGTCCTATGGGGTCCCCACCCCCCAATTCCCAGGCCCAGCCCCAGCCCCAGAGCTGCTGCACTTGTGTCCCCAGACAGTCTCCCACCAGATCCTCCTGAAGGGGGCTGCCCGCGAGCACATGATGTTTGTGGAGGGCGGAGACCCCCTGGATGTGCCTGTGGAGTCCCTGACAGTAGTCCCGGCGTTGGACCCCGAGCACAGAGAGGGTGAGCACCCCCAGGAGGGGGCCGTTAGAGGACCTCCCAGCACCCGTGGCCTCGCACCCAGACCTGGCAGCATAGGGCAGGCCCAGCCCAGGCCCCTGGAACCCACCCCCGTTCCTCAGCCTGACCCTGGGCCACCCCCCGCGCACCCCTGACCACCGCCAGCTCCTAGCCAGGCCCTCCCTCTCCAGACGTGGAGGAGCTGAGGCCCATCCTTGTGACCCTGGACTACATCCAGTTTGACACAGACACGCCAGCCCCGCCTGCCACGCGGGAGCTACAGGTGGGCTGTATCCGGACCACCCAGCTGTCTCCAAAGAAGGTGACCACAGCACTGCCCCGGTAGCACCTTGACATCCTCCTCAGCCTCCCCTGCCCTGGTGGCCTTGCCCCTCTCGGGGCTTGTCTGCGACTTCCTGCAGCAGCTGTGGGGAGGGTGGGTGGAAGGGGATACCCTCGTCCCCCATCCCACTGCCCTGGGAGCAGCATCTGGCCCGCCAGCCCCCAGCAGCCCTGTGCCCACAGACGGTCGAGTTCAGCCTGGACAGCATCTCGTCCCTGCAGCACAAGGGCTTCTCCATAGAACCCTCCAGGGGCTCCGTGGAGCGCGGCCAAACCAAAACCATCAGCATCTCCTGGGTGCCGCCAGCCGACTTCGATGTAGGTGCCTGCGGGCTCCAGGCCAGGGGTCCCCGGGAATGCCAACGGCTGGGTGGGCTGACACCCTTGCGCCACCCAGGGAAGGGATGGCTGTGGAGGGCCTGGGGGTGAGGTGGGCAGGGCAGCAGGGAAGACAACAGAGCTGCCGGGGGTGCCCTGCGCTAAGGGTTCTCCCCTCCCCTCTGCAGCCAGACCACCCACTCATGGTGTCAGCCCTGCTGCAGCTCAGAGGGGACGTCAAGGAGACCTATAAGGTCATCTTTGTAGCCCAGGTGGTGACCGGCCACTGAGGCCACAGGAGCCTCTCGACAGAGCACCCTCGGCCCCTCCTGCCACCCTCAAAGCCCTCCCCAGGCTGTGGCCAGGCCAAACCACCAGGGCCCTGGGACCTGGGCATCCCCTGCCCGGCAGGTCCTAATGGGCAGCTTTCTGCATGGCCCATGGCCAGCTCCTGCTGCCCTGGACCCAGAGGGCCCAGGGTCCAAGAGCACCCCTCCCTGGACCTCACACTCAGCTGGCACAAGGTCAGGCCAGTCCCCAGCCTGCCCACCCCCCAGCCCCCAGCCCCACCCGCACCTGCGCAGCCTCTGGAGGCCCCAGGAAGAGCCACCCCCACAAGCCTGTCAATAAACTCTGTGAGCAACACGGGGGCTGCAGTGTGGTGACGGCAGGTTCTCCACTGGAACGAGCACAGAGTGAAAGGTGGCAGAGCCCTGGGGAAGCAGCCTTCCCCGCATATGCGTGCATGAGCACACACACATGCACACGCACACACACAACCCGTCCATCAAACGACAAACTGCCTGGCAGGGCCTCCTGGAGGGTGGGAATCTTGCTGGACATCTGTGGGGGGCCACCCCGGCCCAAACACCAGGAGAGACCCCAAGTCCAGAACACTAGGGAGAAGGGGGGAGGGAGTAGGGACTCCAAAGCCCAACAGGCCCCTTAGACCCCCAGGCTCCTCCCAGTTCCAGGACCCCTGACGACCCCAAGCAAGGGTGAACGAAGGTCAGGGTCCCAGCTCACTCACACGCTGCCCTCAGCGCGGCCAGGGTCCAGGGTGAGGCCCAGCTCCTGGGATTGGTTTCCCCTTGCCCAAGGTGAGGCTGGGCTGGGCTTTCCGGGCCCTGACCCATCCTTCAAGGGAGAAGACAACTCCCAGCCCCCACCCCCCACCCCCCAGCTTCTGTCCTCTGGAGTGTGTCTGCCGGACACGTCCCACAGAGGCCACCCAGCCTGGCCCTCCCATCACTAGGCAGCCTTCCCTTGCCTGGCAGGGTGGAGGGTGGCGCATCCGGGTGCTTTCCTGGGCACAGACCTCAGGGACACTCATCTGGAACTGCCCACCCACACCGTCCCCCTCAGTGCCTGTCCTGCCTGGAACCTGCCAAACTCGGAGCCAGTGACACTGACCCTGGAGTGGCATTTTACAGGACTTCTGTCCAGTGGTTCTTGGAGGTGGCAGGCCCAAGTCCCTCGCTGGCCCCAGCTTGCTTCCTGCCAGATGGGAGAAGGCAAAGTCACCGGGCCTCGGCCAGGCCCAGCCTCAGGACGAAGTGCTCCCTGGAGGGCGTCATCCCCTGGGAAGGCCACTCTTCCAACCCCTGGCCTGGCTGTCCCGCTGGCAGGCCCCTGGTACTCAGTGGCCCAGGCCCTGCCAGGTCCTGCATGAGGGCAGAGCCTGCACCTTCTGAGCTCCGGGGAAGGCCGAGCTGGATTTGTGTCCATCCATGGCTTTCTCTCACTCCCGCACAGCCAAGGCAGGAGCAGGGGTGGCCTGGAGCCCTCAGGGGAGGAGCCAAGCAGAGGAGACCCTGCCTTCAGGGGGAGGGGTCACCTCCCTTCCAGGGGGACACAGCAGCGCCCACACGCCCCTAAGTAAGGGCGCAGCCCCTCCCCCGGACAAGACAGCCACCCTGCTCTTGCTACACCCGCCATCACATTGTGCTGCTGGTCTAGCGGGGACCCTGGCCAGGTGGGAGGAGGGCAAGGGTCAAAAGTCAAGGATTCTCCTGGAAGAAGGGCCCCGGCCTTCCGGGTCTCCAGGCTTGGGGAGGGCGCCGGGCCCCGGGCCCTCGGGGCTTTCCGAGAGTCTCCGCGCCCAGCGCAGCCGGCGGCGGGGCGGGCCGCGCCCGCACGTGGGTGTAGGGCAGTGTCACGGCGGCGCTGCCAGCTTCGTCCCCGCGGCCACGCGCTCCGGACCAGCTCCGCGGGGCGCCGAGCCGCGCAGAGACCGCCGGCTCGGCCCGCAGCCCGCGACCTGGGGCCTGGGCGACGCGAGGGCTGGGGGTGGGAGTGGCGCGGGACGGGGCGGAGCTTCCTCCAGACGCGCCCCCCGGTGGGCGGTGCCCGCAATGGGCCATATCATGGGGGCGGGGCCGGAGGGTGTGGCAGGGCCTTGGTGGGCGGGGCTTGTGAGGTGGGTGTGGCGGGGCTTGGGGCGAGGGCTCGCTTTAGGGGCGGGGTCTCGGTGAGCTTGGGCGGAGCTTGTTTGGGGGCGGGGCTGGTGGGTGTGGCGGGGCCCCGGTGGGCGGGAGCGTGGGCGGGCCCAGTGGGGGGCAGGGCTTGCTGTGGGGCGGGGCCGCCGGGGCGGGCCCATAAAGCTGCGCGCCAGCCTCTCGGCCTCGCCGCCCGCCGAGCATGGCCCCGGGGCCGCCGACCGCCCGCGGGCTCCTGCCGCTGCTGCCGCTCCTGCCGCTGCCGCAGGTGGGTCGGGCCGCGCGGTTTGGCATCGCGGGGCGGGTCTGCTCTCAGGTCCCGCCCCCCGGCTCACCCGTGTCCCCGTAGGTGGCGCTGGGCTTCGCGGACAGCAGCTGCGACCCCTCGGACCAGTAAGTCGGGGGGAGGGAGCGGGGCCGGCCCCGCCCTGTGGGGAGGGCTGCGAGGTCTGCCGCCGGCCCCGCTGCTCCAGGTGCCGCCGTCCCCGCAGGTGCCCGCCCCAGGCCCGCTGGAGCAGCCTGTGGCACGTGGGGTAAGTGGAGGCGCGGAGCCACCGGTCCGACGGTTCCTCCCGGGGAGGAGCTACCGGGCCAGCCCGCCAGACCCCCGCCCCACCTGGCCACCTCCGCTGCCGCCTCCCCAGGCCGCTGGCGGGAAGGCGCTGGGCCCCGGTGGCCTGGAGCGGGCAGCACTTGCCCCACAGGCTGCACGCGCTTTCCCGCCCCTCCTGCCTGCCCTGCGGTCAGCACCCGGCACAGGGACCGTGCAGTAGGCCCTACTGCCGGGGACAGTGTGTCCTGGGAGTGAGCCCAAGGCCACCCCTGGCCAGCCCGGAGAGACAGCCAGGGTAAGCCCAGTGGCTGGAGGCCAGGCCAGGCCAGCTCCTCAGGCCAGGCTCTGGCCAGGGAGGTCTCCACGTGGACAGACATTCTCTGTTTTCGTATCCTGTTTGCTGTCCTGTCTTGGGTGGTTGGGCCGTGACTGTCCCAGGGTGCATGTGCGCAGCAGCGAGGGTCACTCCAGCGGTAGGGCCTTGCTCCCTGCCCAGGCTGGTCCTGCTCGCTGTCCTCCTGCTGCTGCTGTGTGGGGTCACAGCCAGCTGTGTCCGGTTCTGCTGCCTCCGGAAGCAGGTGCAGGCCCAGCCACATCTGCTGCCAGCACAGCAGCCCTGTGACCTGACAGTCATCCCTGTGGACAGCGACAGCCCTGTGCACAGCACTGTGACCTGTGAGTGGCTGGTGGCCCGCCTGCCGGGGAGGGGGGAGGTGGTGGGGAGGTGAATGTCAAACCTACCTCCACAAACCCACTCTGGTTCCCTGCAGCCTACAGCTCCGTGCAGTACCCACTGGGCATGCGGCTGCCCCTGCCTTTTGGGGAGCTGGACCCTGACTCCATGGCCCCTCCTGCCTACAGCCTGTACGGCCCTGAGCTTCCGCCCTCCTATGATGAGGCTGTCAAGATGGCCAAACCCACAGAGGAAGAGCTGGTGCCCCCCTAGAAACCCAGCCTGCCCCCTGGGGCTTCAGGCCTAGAGACCACTCCAGAGCCCCAGGAGCCAGGCCCCCATGCCCAACACTCCCGCTGCAGCACTGGTGCCCCTTGAAGGAGGCAGGGGACACTCCTGGAGCCATCGGACCAGAGCTTGGAGTATTGGTGCTTGGAGCCACGGGGCCCCCAGCCTGCCCACATCCTTCCCCCGGGGGACCTGCCGTCCCGCACGGTGCTGCAGACTCAGCCTCACACTGTCGCCCCACTGCCCCCCCCCCAGGCAGGCTGCTGCTTTCAGCCCCTGGCCCTGGCCCAGCCCCAGCGGGCCCTGAGCCTCAGGAGCTCAAGGGCAGCTGTGACATCTGCATCTTTCTAGAGCAAGAATAAAGTTTGTATTTAAGTGGCCTCTGCCTGTGCGGGAAGGGCTCTGGGGCTCCAGGAAGGGCCCTGAGGCAGCCGAGCCCCAGTGCGAGCAGGTGGCATGAGCACGTGGGCCTGTGCCTGTGCCCAGTCTGCCCTGCAGCCTGGCGTTTGGAGCCCAGAACTGGGCAGTGGGTGGTATCAGGTGTCACAGCAGAAGTGACTGGGGCCTTGTGCCCAGGCTGGCCCAGGAAAACCCTTTCCTTTCTCCAGCACCACGCCTTTGCCACCTCTCCCCTCCAGACTGGGGACAGTGAAGCACACGTGGGTCAGGCTGGAGCGTTTATTTGACACGAGCCGAGTGGGGTGAGGCGGGCGGGCAGCGGCCTTCCGCAGCCCCAGCAGCTGCTCCTACTGGACCAGCTTGAAGGACTCTCCGGTCATCATGGCCACGAACTCCGGAGGCAGAGGGTCAGTCAGCGCCTACTCTGCTGGCGCCCGCTCCCAGGCCACGCCCACTCACCCTCGTAGTCAATGGTGCTGTCCCTGTCCTTGTCGGCCTCGGCCTCCATCATCTGCTCCGCCTCCACCTCGTTGAGGGGCTCCCCCACGTTCATGAGCACGTACCTGCGGGTCCTGGCACTGAGCCACGGGCCTGCCCACCCTCCCAGCCCACCGCCCAGCCCGCGCCCTACTTGAGCGTGTTCCAGTCAGTGGAAGACGCGGAAGGCCGCCCCCAGCTCGCTCTCCTGGTTCCGCGCCTTCGCGTGGGAAATCCCCGTCAGGGCCAGGAAGCCGTGGCCGTTGAAGAACTCTTTGTCTGCAAGGAGCCCGAGTGAGGCCGGCTGGGCCGCCACCCCGCACACGCCAGCCCAGCCCAGGCCGCCCCGCGCCGCTCACTGTCTCTGCCCACGTCCTTGGCCATGGAGGCCAGCTCACTCTTGGTGGGGTTCATGCCCAGCAGGCTCATGAGGCGCTCCAGCTCCCCGTCTTCACCTCCCCGTTGCCTTCCTCGTCAAACATCTCGAAGACCCCCTGTACTCCTTGATCTGCTCCGCGGACAGGCGCTCCATCTGCAGAGGACACCGTGCCGGCCACGCCAGGGCCCCCGTGCCCCTCTGTCCAGGGGAGGGTTGGAGGCACCCCCCCCATCTGCTTGGCCACGCTTCAAGGCAAGTGGTCAAGAGAGGAGGCCCCAACCTGGAGCAGGCTCCAGGACAAGGTGACAGCTCTCCAGGACGAGCAGGGCTCTGCCAGGTAGCTTAAAGGGGCACAGTGAGCAAGGCAGAGCCCGGTGTGGGGGCACAGGCCAGCCATGTTGGGAGCAGGGTGGGGAGGGGCCTGGCCCGGGCCAGGGCGAAATCTCTCAGGAATGGGCTTCCAGGCCTGCGTGTGGCCAAGGCTTTCAAGGCAGCCTGTTTGGCACCCTGGGACAGTGCAGCACCTGGCCACCCCTGCCTGCCACCCCTGTGGCGGTGGGTCCACAGGCCAGCTTTCAGAGAGGGCTGCTCCACCGTGGCCCCAGAATGAGGGCAGTGTCGGCGGCCAAACGGCTCAGCCCCTTCCTGCCCAGGCTCCCTAGCTCCCTCCTCAGCCCCCCAGAGAGGCCCTCGCACCCCTGGGCGCCAGCTCGAGCATTCCCTGTGCCTAGAGGTCTTGCCCAGCTTTTCCTGCACTGGGTGCTACTCCCAGCTCCAGCTAGACCCACCCAGCAGCCCACTGGAGGCTCCACCAGGCACAGGGAGCAGCTTTACCATGTTGCGGCCGGCTGGAGGGCAGGTGCTGCCGGGCTGAGGCACAGGCTGCTGCGGGCAGCGGTGGCAGCTGAGTTTTAGCTGCCCAGCTGCCCAGGGTCCCTGGGGTCCAGATTCCAAGAGCCTTTTATGGGTGGGAAATCCTGCCGGCCCTATTTTGGGACAGGCTCTCTGCCCTTCCCCACAGAGCCCCTTCCTGGCCCTCCCTGGCCTGGGTACCCCTCACCCTGAACACGGGCACCGGGGCCTCACACGCAGTTCCCCGCCATCCCCCCTTCCCTGTGCCACCCTCTGACTCTGCCCTCCTGCTGCTCTACATGGGGCCCTCGCCCCAGGGTGTCACCAAACACTGTGACACTTCTTGTTGAGGGCCCACCCTGGCCAGCTGGTGCCCCGTGACCCGAGCTAGGTGCCCTCCCATCCCCGTGGGCCCAGGCCCGGTGCCAGCACTTCACAAATATGCTCTGAAGACAGGTTAAATGAAGAGTTGCATTAGGGACCCTCCTGGCCACTTTGCGCTGAGGGTCTCCAGTTCAGGCAGGGACCACTGGCCGTGGGCTGGGCTGAGGGGGTCAGGGCAGACAGCACCTGGGGGCTGGCCTGCCCGCTGGGAGGCCAGGAGTGTCGGGGGCTGTTCTAGGGTTTCTCAGGGAAACCTGACCTCCCTTCCACTCAGAATAGCAAGGCCGGCTCCCATGGGAGCCATGTGCCCAGGCTGGTTGGTGACAAGGCGCCACAACAGCACACAGACCCTTTGCGTACACGCCCACACACACCTGCTCACTCTGCAGACACACACGGACCCCTCCATGCGTGGGTCAAACTACCCACAGGGTAGGTTCCCAAAGCCACAGCCCAGGCCTCCTTGCCCCTGCTAGGCAGTGGGCGTGAGGTTTGTGGTTGCAGGTCTAGGCCCTCTTGGGCTGAGGGGCTCTTCCGGCCCCTCCAGCCCCTCCCCAGCTCCCCACAGTCCTGGGCACGGCCCTCAGGTCATACCCACACACACCTGTTCCCCCCAGCCCCGTGATGGCCTGACGGGTCCAAGCAGGTGAGGCGGCCCGTGTCCCTTGCCAGCCCTCTGCCTGCCACAGGATGCTTCCCGCCGAGGCCAGGCCAGCTGCTGAGGCTGCAAGATCTGTGCTGACGGGGCAGGCCCGCGTCGTGGGCACCGGGTCAGCAGGCCCAGGGCGCACTCCAGCCTGGGCATCTCCCGGCTGAGCCCAGGGCAGGGGCTGGAGGAGACGCCGGCTCTGGGTTTGGTGGGGTGGAGGGTGGCCCTGCACCTCCATCCTGGCTGCTCTCTCGCCTTGGTTTCTCCCTGGGCCAGGGCAGGGGACTATTCATGCACTGAACACCTTCCCCAAGGTCACAGGATGGAGGGAGTCAGCACCCAGACCTGCCCACCCTGGGGTCCTGGCCCGGGGTCTTCAGGTGGAGGCTGGCCAGGTTGCAGAAAGGGGAGCCTGCACTGGCCACCTGGCCCTGAGCAACCCGCAGGACATTGTTCACCGGCTCGTCACTCACAGCTGGTGCAGAACAGGCTCTGCCTCCTGCACCCCCAGACCTCTATCTTCTGACATTCCCATCTGTGGCCCTGAAGGTTCCGGACTCCTGGTGGCTTCCCAGTTAAAGCTCACAGCTGGGATCCCTGGAACCCAGGTTAGAGCAGAGGCAGCTCTCCCCACCCCTTCCCCCCAGGCCCTGACGCTCCAAAGACGGGTGGAGCAGCGCGTGGCCACAGCCACAGCGGCCCCTGTCCCTGCCTGCTCCTGCCCACTCCCAGGCCCCCAAGAAAGGCAGTTCCCCTTGGTCCTCACCGCAGCCCCCTCCTCTCGGGCTGGCCGACCTCCGCGTGGCCTCTGGACGTGCCACATACGCCTAGGACCTGTGGCCACTCCCTCTCTATTTCCCTGCTTGTGTCTCTTCCCATCACTGTTAGGAAAAAACTGAGAGGGAAACCCTAGAGCGCCCAGCATGCCACCTTAGCCACCTCTGCGTGCACAGCACAGTTGTGCCAACTGTATGCACTTTGTTGTGCAGATCTCTAGAACTTTCTCATCGTGCAAAGCTGAAACTCTGTGCCTGTTAAACACTAACTCCCTCTCCTCCCTGCCCCCGGCCCTGGCAACTTCCTCTCTGCTTTCTGTGTCTGAGCATTGACTGCTTTAGACACCTCATGTCAGCGGGATCATGCAGAATGTGTCTTTTGCGACTGGCTGCTTGCACCGAGCACGGCGTCTTCAAGGCTCACTCGTGCTGCAGCGGGTGACGAGCTTCCTTCTTTTTTAAGGCCAAGTAACATCCCACTGTGTGGCCGGGCCGTCTGCTGAGGGACACTGGGGCACTCTCAGCCGCTGCAGCACTGGGTGCCTGTCCAACCACCAGCCCCAGTCACAGCAGCCCACGTGAAATAACTCTCCGCTCCGCGTGTGTGAGAGACACGTACGTGTATGTACAGACAGGCACACACACATACACATGCACACACATGCCCCAACACGCACACGCACGCAGCTCCAACGTGGCCTCAGCAGCAGACCCACCTCCCCTGAGTCCCAGCCGTGGGCCCAGGTGGGACTCACAGGTCCCCCTGCCAGATCCTGCTCCGCTTCCTGTCACGGGGGCCGACCCCTAGTGTGCAGCTCCTACCCCAAACTACATCCGGGTTCAGCTTCTGGGGGCCTGGGCTGTAGACGGGTGTTGATGATGGACCCCTCGCCGCCCACCTGAACAAGCACCACTGGGACAGGACACACGTCCCTGCGTGGTCACCTGTTGCAGCTGTCACTGGCAGTGAGTCGGGAGGGTGAGGAGGCTTAGGGTCAGGGTCAGCGTCAGGGTTAGGGTTAAGGTGGCTTCTGCCAATCAGCTACAAACAGGAGGGAGGAGGCGCCAGCCAGGTGTGAACGCAGGTGTGAGCGCTGGGGCCGCTCTGGCTTCACGCAGCTTCTCTGCTCTCGATCCACAGCCCGGGACATAAGTCGGGGGTGTCATCTCCCACAGTTTGAATCTCATTCGTCTGCAGGTCTGCTCCCCTTTCCCCATGAAGTGCTGATACTCCCACCCCCAAAGCGGGAAGACCCTCCAAGGCAACATTGGTTTCCCCCAGGACCTCCAGCTGCCTGCAGCATAACCCAGCACCCCTGACGCGCTGCGGCACCTGGTGGGGCAGGGCCCGGGGGCTCCCTCTGGGGCTGGGCATGACCTCAGCAGGAGGGACTCTGCACACACCTGCGGCCACCGTGCTGGGGCTGCCCCCAGGCAGTGGCTGAGGGTACTGAGACCCTGCCCTGAGCATCACCTGCTCGGTCCTTCTCTTCTCCAGCCCCCCACGGGACTTGTCTCGGGGTCTGCTCGTGGGACCACAGCCTGCACAAGGGGTGCAAAGTGAAACCCAAACTTAGACCAGACCACACTCAGCAGGAGGGGCCAAGAGCTAACAGGCCTGAGATCCAGCACTGTCCGGGAGATGGCTAGGGACAGTGATTTAGGCTTAAAATGTCATTGTGACACTTTTAAGGTAACCATGAAAATAACTGAAACAGGTTACATAACCTCCACACCAAAAAGGAAAAGAGAAAATGTAACAACTCTCAGGGGACAGGCCGGGTGCGGTGGCTCACGCCTGTAATCCTAGCACTCTGGGAGGCCGAGGCGGGAGGATGGCTCGAGGTCAGGAGTTCGACACCAGCCTGAGCAAGAGCGAGACCCCATCTCTACTGAAAAAATAGAAAGAAGTTAGCTGGACAACTAAAAATATACAGAAAAAATTAGCTGGGCATGGTGGTGCATGCCTGTAATCCCAGCTACTCGGAGGCTGAGGCAGGAGGATCGCTTGAGCCCAGGAGTTTGAAGTTGCTGTGAGCGAGGCTGACGCCACGGCACTCTTGCCTGGGCGACAGAGCAAGACTCTGTCTCAAAAAAAAAAAAAAAAAAGTAAATCCAAATATTTCAGTAATCCAGATAATGCCATATAAAACAATCAGCACCTAAAAAGCAGATTGTCAAGACTGGATTAACAAACCAAATGGCAGCGCCTGGTGTTTATTAATACAAGACGCGACCTTCAAGAAGGATACAGAAAGGCAGCAAGTAAACAGGCGAACCCAGGCGATTCTGCCTGGCCCAGGGCTGGGGGCGCCGGGGCCTGTCCAGTCACCCGGACTCTTGGGGACCTTTCATAAGGGTGTCACGGGGCATCCTTTGCTGAGTCTGGGGTTGCAGCCTCAGAACAATCCTTTCCGAACACCCCCTAGGTGGGGCCTAAGACTGCACCCGGCGTTTCTCTCTTTGCCAGATCTTTGCTTCTCGTGTGACGTCTGCGTGGGTCAGCGTCTCGGCAGGTGCGGAAGCTGGTGCTGCAGACTGCCCCACCTCTAGGCGGCGGGCGCCTGCGTGCCTGGCCTAGGCCGTCCGGCCCCGCCCCAGCCTCCGCCCCGCCCCAAACTCGGCCCCGCCCCGCCTCCGGGCTCCGCCCCAAACTCGGCCCCGCCCCGCCTCCCGGCCCCGCCCCCCAGCCGGAAGTGCCGTCGCCCGCGCCCGCTCCATGTCCCCACCAGGCGGCGGTCGAGGGCCGCGCAGAGCGGGCGGGCGTGGGGTCGCGCGGGGGGAGGGGCGGGCGCCGAGGGAGGGGTCGCGCGGGGGGAGAGGCAGGCGCCGGGGGTCGCGCCGAGGGAGGGGTCGCGCGGGGGGAGGGGCGGGCACCGGGGGTCGCGCCGAGGGAGGGGTCGCGCGGGGGGAGGGGCGGGCACCGGGGGGTCGCGCCGAGGGAGGCGGCGCCGGCGGTCCGGGCGGGACTCGGAGCCCGGCGACCCTCTCCGCTTCCTGTGCTCTCCCTGCGCTTCTGGTGTCACTTTCGGGGTCCCACGCGGTGGGGACGGAGGCACAAGCGTCCCTTCGCCCTGCGGAGGAGACGGCGGGCGCGGCCGGGCGGGTGTCTCGCATGGCGGGGAGCAGCCCACCCGCTGCCCGGCCTCTGCCACGGGCCGCTGCTCACTCCATGGCAGGCCGGTTCCGGGCCCTCCCTCCCTTGTCCTTTTCCGTCTTGTTTGAAGGTGACAACAGCAGATCATTTTGTCCAAATGTAGCAAGAGCCTCAGGCCTCTCCGTGTCTCGGTCGGGGCACCTGGCCAGGGGGAGCAGGAGCCTCTGCACCCACCGGGCTGCTGCCTGCCGTGCAGAGGGGCAGTGCTGGGGCGGTGGCCCTCGCAGGTGGGGCTGGCACTGCCGGGCCTTGGCGGAGCCCTGGCCTAGGCAGCACCCGCGGCTCGAGAGGCGCAGGCCTGGTGGCCAGGCAGGTGGGCCTCAGGGTGCCCAGCAGGCTCCCAGCTGGGGTTGGCTCACAGTCCCTCACTCCTGCCACCCTCTGCAGGGGCAGGGGGATTCCTCCCCATGTTCTCTTTCAGAGGTGGGGGCACCTCAGTGCCCGCCCAAGGCCTGACCCCCGTGGCCCCCAGAGGCTGCTGGAGGGGCCACAGGTGGGACAGACAGACCCTTGGAGGTCTGACTGGCAGGCTGGGCCCATCCCCAGGGAATGCCAGGGCAGGCCTGGGCACGAGTCCCAGGGGCCATGCAGCCGCACAGCCAGTCTCAGGCCAACGTCACAGGGAGAGGCTTCAGGGACCTCGGCTCCAGGCAGCCACCCCCAGCAGCTGCCCCTCGTCCCTGGCCTGGCCCACTGTTTTCCAAAACACCCAGCACTTGCAGGCCCAACCTCCCCAGGAGGGACAGCCTGGTGGCCTTTAGGGACTTCCCGCTCCACCCTGCACTCTCTCTAGCTGCTTGGGATCCTCTCCCACCTCCCTGGGCTCAAGCCCCCAGGCCTCCCCACCTACCTCCTGGCCATCCAGACCCTGCTTCAGGCCCTGGCTGGCCCCCAGGTCCCCTCCACCCGTCACTGCCCCCCTTTAGGTACACTTTGCATCATCTCCCAGGTGGCAGGTGCCTGAGCCTCAGGGACAGCATTCTAGACAAACAACGCTCAGGCCCCTGGGGCACTCCCGGGAGAGGACCCTGCCAGGGCTGAGCCCCTGGGGGTGCTGCGTGGGGCGGCTGGGCGTGGCCCTACAGAAGAGCAGGATCAGGGTGCCCAGCCTGAGTGTGAAGTGCCTGCTGGATGTGGTTTGATCGCAGCCGGGCAGCTGGGGCAGGTGTGGGCAGGAGAGGACAGTGACCCAGCGACCCCTCATTGCTGTCCCTGCCGGCCCAGCCCCCAGCTCCCTGGGTGCCCACCTCCACCTCAGAAGGTGCTGGCCTGCACTTGGGTCCTAGTTGGGGGTCTCAGGGAGATTCCATGGGCCTGATGGGCTGGGCTTGTGCAGGGGCAGGGGGACAGCTGGCAAGGGGGGCAGGCTCGGCGGGCAGGAGGGGCCAGTTGGCTGCCCCAGGCAGGGAGGGGGTGGGAAGGAGGCCAGTGCCAGGGGCCAGGTCCTTCCTGCTCCAGGTCTGAAGAGGGACCGGAAACCTGGCACCAGGTGTGGAATGGAAGTAGGAGGCCCTGCAGGGTTGGGCATGTGGGGCCCCCAGGGAGCAACACCCGCTATTGGCCCCATCTCCCACCCCCGCCCCTGCTGCCAGCAGCTCGCTGTGGCTCTCTCTATTCGGTGCCTGTCCTGGGCAAGGGAGGAAGGGTCTCTGCTCCACTAACAGTCGTAGTGCGGAACCAGGAACTGGGGGGGCTGGGGCTGCTGAGTAGAGGCAGGAGTGAGGGGTGGGCCCAGGCAGAGTCCCCCCTGCCTTGCCTGCGGCATCCTCAGGCAGGCATTCAAGGCCTCTGTGAGGTGGGCTCACCCCCTATCCCCCAGCCCTTCCTGCCTCCGGGCCCAGCTCTAGGACCCTGCAGCTCCCAGGCAGGGACCCACCCATGCCTGGTCCCTGGTGCCCAGGCCACACCAACCTACAGGGTGGCAAAGTGCCTACCTCTTTCTGGTGACACAGGGGTTCCTCCCGGGGGTCACTCCCATTGTGCTTGTGCCGGGCTCCAGGACAGGCACGTCTCTGCCCAGCCCCCCAGCCTGGGAAGCCCCTGATGTTGCACATTCTGGACTCTGCCGGCCGAGGCCTGTAATTTCCAGGACCCCAGAGCGGGCCTTCCTCTCACGCCCACCCCCAGAGCTTCAGCCCCTCCCAAGGGCTGGCCTGGTGGAGACCTCCCAGTGTCCCCGTGCCCCACCCAGGCCAGGCTCCTCCTGCCCACCTGCCCCTGGGAGCCCCCATTCCTCTTGCAGGGACATTGGCAGCCCCCGGACAGGCCTCAGCTACCCGTGCTCCCACCGTGTGCCCCTGCCGCCCTGCCCAGGCCCGGTGGTCCGAGGCAACATCTAATAAAGTCTCGGACTGGAAAGGCCCACAGGACAGCACATCCTCGCCCACCCCCAACTGCCCTTCCCTGTCCTCCCGGCTCTGCCGCCCAGCTGCTTAGACAAACACCTGAGTGTCAGCCTAAGCCTGGTCCTTATCCCTGTGCTGTTGCAGGTCCTGCTGCTCGAGGACACCTGGCCCCGTCCAGCCTTCCCCGTCTGCCCCACCCCTCCCTGCTCTCCCCAGCCCCACGCAACGTCCTCTGCTCACCAGCCAGAGGGGTCATGCCCTGCTCAGGACCCCTGGTGACTCTCGTCATGTGCCTGGCGTGTGCCCCCTCACCGCACAGGCCCGCTGAGAGTGACCACCGCCGCCGGGCGCCTCTGCTGCGTCCGGCCAGAAGGGCTGAGACACCACCCTGCCATCCAGGCACCATTCCGTGGCCTCCCCATCTGAATTTATCTTTTTTAAAGAAGTAGGTGATGTGTGCCAGTGGCCTTTTTTGCAGGAAGAGCAAAGCCGATCCTCAAATCCATGTGCAGTTGCAAGGCCCTGAATAGCAAGAATAATCTTGAAAACGAACAAGTGGAAACACTCACACTTCGTGGTTTCAGAACTCACTACCAGCTGCAGTACTCCGGACGGCGTGCGACAGGCGTAGACACAGAGACCTGACAGGTAGGACGGAGAGCCCAGAAACGAACTGTCACAGTCGGATCAACCGACGCTCAGCAAGGGTGCCAAGACCAGGGGTGGGGAAGAATCATGTGCTCAGCAGACGCCGCTGGGCAGCCACGTGCAGGAGAGTGAAGTTGGCCCCTACCTCATACAATATTCGAAAAGTAACGTAAAATGGATCAAGAGCCTAAGTTGAAGAGCTAAAACATTATATAAGTCTCGGAGGAAAACATAGGGGCAAATGTTCACGGGCTTAGACTTGGCAGTGATCTGTGAGCTGCACGAGCACAGGCAACAGAAACTTCGTCAGAATAAAAATCTTTTGTGCGTCAAAGGACACAACCAGAGCGTGAAAAAACAACCCATGGAATGGAGGAAATTGTTGCAAATCATAAATCTGATGAGAGCCTAGAATTCTGAGTATACAAGGGACTCTTAGCACTCAACCAAAAACAACCCAATTCAAAAAGGGGCAAAGGACATGAATAGACATTTTTCCGAAGATGGTAGAAGACAGGCAACAAGCACGTGGAAAGATGCTCAACGTCACCAATCTTTAGGGAAATGCAAGTCAACACCGCAGTGAGATACCAGCTCACACCGACTTGGAATGGATATTATTTTTTTAAAAAGGAAAATAACACGTATTGATCAGGATGTGGAGAAACCGGAAATGTCCACACTGCGAGGCAGGGGTGGAACGTGAGCCGGTGCAGCCGCTGCAGAGAACAGTCCGGCGGGACCCGGCAATTGCGCTCCCAGGCGAACGCCCCAAAGAACTGAAAACAGACGTCCAAGCAAAAACGGGTACAAGAATGTGCATGGCAGCATTATTCATAACAGCCAAACGGTGGAGACAACCTAGATATCCACGGACGAGAGAGGATAAAATGTGGTCTATGCGGACAGTCATTCAGCCGCAGAAGGGAACAGAGTGCTCCTGCATGGCCTCGTAGGCATGCGGCTGGAGAACTGCGCCACGCCAGACACAAGCGGCCACGCGCTGTGGGATCCCACTTACACGGGGCCCCTGCCATGGTCACTCACAGAGACAGGGGCAGAGCAGGGGCCTCCGGGGCTGCGGGGGGCGTGGGGAGTGACTGCTGCTGGGAGTGGGTTCCTCGGGGGCGACGGAAACGTTTGGGGACTAGACCGTGGGGACGGCTGCACAACATTACGAATGTACTAAATGCCACTGAATTGTACACTCGAAAATGGTTAAAACAGTAAATTTTATGCATGTTTCACCACAATTTTTTAAAAAAGTAGCTCATAAAGCAGCACCCCATGCCGGGGAGCCAGTGAGTCGCCGGAAGTACTCGAGGGTCTCCTCTCCTGGCCAGGAAGGGAGGAAATCCCTCGAGGAGACCTCTGTGTCCTGAGCTGGGCGGGACCTTCCCCCCAAGCCACGAGGCCAAGTCCCCGAGCGCTTCACAGGGAGTGTCGGCGTGGCAGGTCTGCCTGTCGGACAGCTTGAGAGGAGACCGAGCGCCCAGGTGCAGATGGGACAGTCACCGGGATGCAGGCCTGGAGGAAGGGGTCCTTCCGGCCGGTGTCCGGATGCCAGGGTGCATGACCGTGGCAGCACTTGGGTGACTTGGCGAGGTGTGGCACTTTCGCCTGTAAGTGGCTGCAGAGTGGGGGGCAGCTCTGGGCTTGCGTGGCTGTGAGGACCTGTGTCCCTTCTCCTCTGTGCACCTCTTTGTCCCGAGAGAGCCTACACTGGACGGTCCCCTGCTTCCAGAGAGGCTCTTCATTAGCCGCCTGCCCACTGGCAATGGCCTCAGGCTGGCTTCCTGGGGGTGGAAGGGGAGTTCCAGGGCACACAGGTCAGGCCCTGGGTCCATCCTTGGGCTGCCCCTTACCTGGCAGGGCCCCAGGACAGTGGGCAGGGGGCTCGGGAAGGCTTTGCCCCAGCAGCCCTCCTGCCCACACTCGGCCGGGCACCCCAGGGGCCTGGCGCTCACAGAAAGGTGGCGGCTGGACTGCCCTGCCCCCAGCGTGCAGGCAGCGCAGGTGTGAGCTGTTTACCTGGCAGGTGTCAGAGGAGCCACGGAGCCCAGCCGGTGCGCCATCCTCGGGGAGCTGAATCCCCAGAACAGCTGGCGCTGCTGTTCCCCAGGCGGGCCCACAGCAGGTGATGGGAACTTGGGGACAGAGGAACATGCAGGCTGCTCCCATTCTCGGAGGGCGGAGGAGGGTCAGAGTGGGAAGCCTCGGTCACCCTGCACTGGCCTGTGGCCACCGAGCCAGAGTGGCCCACTCGTGGTGTGTGTGTCCCCACTCCCTGGCCCCAGGGACCTCCCCCCAGCACACCCAGGCAGGTAGGTGGCACCTCAGGCCAGGAGGATTGACCAGGCTGGGGAGGAGAAAGTTGAAGATCCCAGAAGGGGTCTTGAGGGCTCAGAGCCCCAAGGTTTGGCTGCGGTGACTGACCCGGGCCAGCCCTCCTCAGCACCCCGGACCCATCCACTGGGCTCCCTCTGAGGCCTCTCCCCCTCTCTAGGCACTGAGGCACTGTGTCCCTGTGTTCCTGTTTGCTCATGTCTCTGGTGACTGCCTTGGCAACCTCACGCTCTCATCTCTGTGTAGGTGTCAGGGTCTGGGTGTGGGCCACTCTGACCCTCGGTCTCTCTGGGTCTTTGGGTCTCTGCACCAGCTTCCTACCCCCTCTCAGTCTGGACATTTTCAACCCAGGATGTGTCCTGGGCATTGCGCCAGCAGCACTCCCCGGCCCGAGGATGCCGGTGACCTGCAGGAGGGCGGGGTGGAGAGCCCCACAGAGAACAATTGCAGCCTCCTGGCCAAGGTTGCCGCCCAGGCCAGGGCAGGAAATGGGGCCAGGGGCTGGGTGGGTGGGAATGCTGACATCCCTCAGAGTCGGTGGACTGGGTGGTGGGGTGGAGCCTCACAGTGCCCTGCCCAGGAGATGCCCCCAGCCTGCCTCGGGGTGGGGTGTGGGGAGGCCCGGCGTGCTGCATCCCGCCCCCCACCCCAGCTCTACCCTCTGCATCCTCTGAGCCAGGGTCTCAGAGCTGCCCTGGGGCAGGCCTTGCCCAGGTCTCGCTCTTAGCCCTGCAGTCAGGCCCAGGGCCCCCCAAACTGAGCCAGAGCGGAAGACACAAGTCAAACCTACCTTCCTTTATAAGTAGCTCAGCTGTTGCTCAGCCAGGAGGGAGGTGGGGACACCTGTGTTCTCTTTTATCCCCAGGGGTGCCGCCCTCCAGTGCCAGCCCTTGCCTTTGTGCTGAGGCTGTGTTAGCCCAGCAGAGCTGCTAACTGCAGCCCCTGCGCTCCCTGCCCGCGAGGCCACATGAAATCTGGGCGAAGCCTTTCAGAGTCTTCTCGGGCTCTTCCGAACACTGTGACTGCCGAGCTGGGGTGACAGGAAGGCAGGGCTTGCAGTAGCCATCTCCCCGCCAGGCAGAGAGAGCAGGTACCCTGTGGGGAAACAGAACCATGGGCGGGCACAGGGAGAGCCCAGCAGCCTCCCTGAATGCCTGGATCCAGCTGTGCCTGAAGCCCACGTCTGCTCAAGGACTCCTGTTCACTGAGCCAGTCAACTGCTTCTTTTCCTGTAAGCTGGTTTAAGCTTCTGCCACTTGCTGCCCTGAGTCCTGACTGATGGGACTTGAGAGTGTTGCACACTTGCACACCTGGGCACGTGGCTTCTGGGTCTACAGGCCGGGGATACGGCTGTTCCAGCTCATGGTCACATCTTTCTCCCTTAGAGAGGTTTGCTTTAAAGCAAAGGCTCCCCGAAGCAGGATGACGTTGAAAAGCCCCTCGTTTAGGTGCACGGGTGGCACCCAGGGCCCCTGGGTGGAGCCAGGATTTCTTTCTGTCTCTATACGAGCAGTTCCAGGGTTTTGCAGCGAGACCCGATGGCCCCACCACAAGGCCCCGGAGAGGAAGGTGGGTTCTCCTGCTACTGCCTCGTGGGGGGGCAGCCGCTGCCGGCCACGCAGGGCCTTTACCGGAGCTGGCGGTCTGAGCTACACCGGGGGCTCTCAGCCCAGCTGGGCGCCTGAGCTCTCCCTGGGATTTGTGGCCCAACCCTTGGGGGAGGGGAAACACCCCCAAATGCATCTGCTCACCTGCGGGTGGGTCACCCACCTCTCCCCCCTGCACCCCTTACCTGGCACTCCCTGACTCCCCATGGCCCCCCAGGTGTGGCGTCCCCACCATGAGGGATGTCCAGCTCATGACCACAGGTGAGTGACCAGGAGGGTCAGGGGCAGGAAGTGTGGTGGGGCCTGGGACAAGGAGGAGCAACTCCCCGCACCAGTGGGGGAAGAGCTGGGTCCTTCTGAGGTCTGCTGGTGGCCAGGGGGCCGCTGCCAGCCTCCCCCCAAGGCCCAGGAGGCGTGGCGAGGCCCTTGCCTTGCTCTGCCTGCCCCACTGGCCTGCTGTGCCTCGCCGGGCATTCATCCCCAGGGGCCCACGAGGCTCGTCCCCACGTCCTGCTGGGCTCTGTGCCAGAGTCCCCTCCTCATGGCCGCTCTCTGCAGGCCCTCATCGACCCTCCAGCAGAGCTGGCAGCTCCCTGCCGAGTCGCCTGGTACCCGCGGGCCCCAGGTGTGTGCTGAGAGGAGAAGCCGTGACCCCATTCCCTCACCAAACCCTGCCTTCAGAGCCTGCAGGAGCTAATTAGGGCTTTCTTCTTGATCACCTACATTCCGCATCCCCCGGCACTGCACGTGCTCCTCCTGTCCCACCCTCCCTCCCTGCTGTCGCCAGGCTGGGAGGCAGGGCCAGCTCCTGCTCACGGGAAGGCAGACACCCTCCGGAGCAGGGAGCCGGGAGCCCAGGGCGGGACAAAGGGACTTCTGCGGGTGCCCCTCCCCGCTCAGCCCTCCCACTGGAGGGAAATCCAGACAGGTCCCCAGCCGCCCTGAGACCCTTCGAAGCCTGGCTGGAGCACGTGCACCCAGGGCACCGCCAGGATAGTGCAGTGGGTCCTGGTGACATGGACAGATTGTTTGAATAATTCAGATTTAAACAGACCTACTTTCCCGTTAGGCCATTTCCTGCTAAACAGCAGGTGGAGGTGGGGCATCTGAGAGATACCTTGTCGCTGCTCTCTGGGTTTTAAAAAAGGCCCGCACACAGCCAGGCACGGGGCAGCCACCTCCACCCTGGGCCCCAGCTCGGCCTGGCAGCCCCCCACGGGCCTGGCCCCGGGCTGGGCACAGCTGACCAGGTATGGCTGTGGACCCAGGGCTCTGGCTGATGGGAGTGTCCCTGGAAATTGCTGGCCAAGCATGGGCTGTCCCTGATTTTTGCCCCACTGTGGAGGGGACTGAGTGGCAGGTGGGGCCCAAAAAGTACAAGAGGCCTCGGCCGACGGGCGTGGAGCGTGGAGGTGGGGCAGGGAGGGCAGGGTCCAGGGTCCTGCAGCTCTTGAGGTACAGAGGGGAAAGCTGCCCCTTAGCTCCAGGGAGGGGCCCTGGCTGCAAGCTGGAAGCTCCTGGGGATTCCTAATGAGTGGCCAAGGGCCAGGGCCAGGGCCCCTGCTGCCCAGGGACTGTGCATGTCAGAGGGGCAGGAGGCCAGGTGGGCAGCTCAAGCCTGCAGCCAGGGCTCTGGGAATAAGAGCCCGGGCCCCCTGCTCCTTCCCTCCTTCCTTCCCCTCAACTTTGCCCTCACACCCATCCATAAACACATAAATGAGGATTTCTGCCCCGGCCATGGGGCAAGTTCCAGGGAAGGCCTGCCCCCACCCTGAAGACCTACAGATTAGCTGGAGGTGCTAGGGATGCACCCCAAAACCTCAGGAGGCGGGGGCAGGCACTGGCCTGCTGTCCTCATGTGTGGCCTTGCCCTGTGTCCCTGGCTGTGCCCATGGTGGCCTGTGGGGCCAGGGAGCCCTGGGGCCCAACTCTGCGACTGCCCAGTGTGGTGCCCGCCCCTCCCAAGGCTCCTCCACGGCCCTGGGCCAGGTGTGCAGGGACCCAGAGTGGCAGGTGGGGGTTCTGAGGGTGCCCCAGGCAGCCTGCCATCCCACAGCAGCATGGAGGTCTCTGCAGAGACGAGTGGCCCCTTGCCCACTTGGGCCACCCCACTGCTGCCTCCGCTTCCCCTTCACTGCCACTCCTCCAGTCCCAGGCTCAGGTGGGCCCTGCAGGCTGGCATCAGGCCTGCTGGATTCCGATGACTGCCTCTGGCCCTCAGAGTCTGTGACTTGCCTGCCAACAATAGAACATTCGTCCCTCTGTCTTTCCATCGTCCCGTGGCCCTTGGTGTGCCCCACGCTCCACCCTTGCTCCCCCTGCAGGAGCCGGGTGCCGTGTCTCTTCTGGACGTCCTGCCACTCACGTTCCCCAGGTGACTGTCCTCTTCCAGGCCAAAGTGACTGTTCTGGCCCTCCCCGATCTCCCCCTCTAGGCTCTGGTTCCTGCGCTGGGTCGAGACCCTCTTAGAACACAGAGCCTGAGGACCCCTGTGGGCCCGGAGCTATTCTTGGCAGGTGGAACAGCAGGTAAAGGTGGGCTTCACAGGGCTCCCGCTGCAGCAGAGAGAGGGGCTGGCAAGGTAGCCTGGGAGGGATCCACGCAAGAGATGCAGCCAGGCACACGGGAGGGACGGACAGGGCAGGCTGGGGAGACGTGTCCGCGGAGGTGACCTGAGCTCCATGAGGTTCTGGGGAGACCCTCCTGGGCAGGTGAAGCCACAAGGGCAAAAGCCGGGACACGGAAGGTGGCGTCGGCGTTGGGAGCACCGAGGGGCCAGTGTCTGGACAGTGAGGAGGGCAGGAGGGGCCTGGACACGGTGGGGAGGGATGGGGAAGTGGCAGCTGTTGGTGGTTTCAAGCACGGAGTGACAATAGCAACAGTGCAGCCCTCGCTCAGCTGCATGGGGCAGGCGCCCTGTGGGGCAGGGGCTTGGTGGCCCAGTGGAGGTCAGAGTCCACCCGGGGTCGAGGGGACTGGCGTGGGCTGGGGCGGCAGCGATGGGGGGAGACCGGTGACACTGGGAGACGACTGGAGCCGGGTTCCTCACTCCCGAGGCAGGAGGTCACTCCCCTGGAGGGAGCCCTGCAGTGCCTGCCGGGCATTGGAGAAACCCTGTAAACTCATGGTACTCAGCAACACGACAAAGGTGTCCAGGTAACTGTGTGGGCGCACACGTATGCACACGTGCACATGTGTTTTCTCTCTCTGTTTGCTGAAGGGGACCAGAAGCAAGGACACCCAGTAGCAATGAGCACACCAGAGCCGGGGCCTGGCCTCTACACACCATTCTCCACACAGGGACCAGGGCGCCCAGGAGAACCGCAAGCTCAGGTGGGCGGGGAGAGTACAAGAGGAGGAGGATGGGGACTGTCTGTGCCCTCCAGGAAGGACCCACCGAGGGAGTGGAGGTGTGGGTGCCTGGGGTGCCTGGACGAGGAGCAGGGTGGGACTCGCGGAGGGTGGCCGACATGCTTGTGTGGAAGCCACGCTGATCCGTGTGATCACACACGCACACACACATACACACACGAGGCAGGAGAAGTTCTCCAGGTTGCAGAGGGACTTGGGGTGGGGGGTGGCCCCCTGACGGTGGTGCCCCTGGGTTTCTCTCCAGCCCCCTTCTGCCACTGAGGCAGACCTGGGGAAGGACCGCACCAGGCCAGGGGGGCCGGCGGGCAGGGGGTGTCAGGAGCCTGGGCCAAGGGTGCTGTTGTAACTGGGAGCCAGGCCCCGCTGGGCAGGCAGGCTCCGCTGAGATTGCAGAGGTGTGTGAGGACTCTCGGAGGACATCTGGCCTCTCGGCCTCCTTCCCTTCCTCACTCCAGGGCTTTCAGTGCTCAGCTGTCCCAGGGGTCTACCTGGGGCCTCCTGACAGGCTCGCACCTGCCCGCCAGGTGGTGGCCCTGCCCTGCGGGAGTGCCTGGGTTCCACCCGAGCACCTCGTCCCACCACGGAGACCACGCAGACCTGTGCCCCTGCCAACTGCCTGAGCTCGCAGCCAGCCACCAGCTGGGAAGCCTCCCGGACCCTCAGGGGCCCCTGCTCCCGCCAGGCCCTGGGGGCCTCCCCAGGTAGAGCCCACTGGCAGCTGTCCCTGCCCCCACCCCCTGTACCTGCAGGGCCCACCGCCCGCTGTCCCCTACTCCTCCTCCCGGAAGGGCCCACCGCCCGCTGTCCCCTACTCCTCCTCCCGGAAGGGCCCACCGCCCGCTGTCGCACACCCTCGGTCCGGTCCTCGCAAGGCCGGGCCGCGGGCGGTCCCCGGAGCAGGGGTCCCCAGGGCTGAGGAGCTGCCCCTTTAAGCCGCCTGCGCACGCGCACGGGGCCTGCGGGGGAGACAGCGCGCGCGCCCGCGTGTCCGTCGGGCCGTGCGAGCGCGCGCGGCGTGCGGCGTGCGCGGTGACGCGAGCGCGTGGGGTTTCCTGAGGCTGCGGGCAGGGGCCCGCCGCGCCCATCCCGATGGCTGGAGGCGTCTGAGGGGCGGACGGAGGCGGCGGCGGGAGCGGGCGGCGAGCAGGGCGCGGGGCCGGGAGTGGAGCAGCCGCCGCGGCGGGACCGGACCGAGCCTCGCCGGCGCGCACCTGCTCGCAGAGCGCGCAGCGCGGCCCGAGCTCGACGACCTCCCGGGCGGCGGCCGAGGCGGCGGCGGTGTGGGCGCGTCAGGCCGCGACGAGGGCGCCGAGGTGAGCGCGGCCCGCCCGACCCGACCCCGGCGCCGCTGTCCCGGGGCCGAGTCCCAGCTCCCTCCGCCCGGGCCCGGCGGGGCCCCCGCCCTGCCCCCCGCCCCGCCCCCACCGCCGCCGCCGCCGCCCGGGCCGCGTCTTCCTGCCCCGCCTGGGTGGGGCGGGCGGCGTCCCGGGGCCGGGGGCCGGGGCCGGGCCCGGGGCGGGAGGCGCCCGTCTGCGTGGAGGGGCCGGCGGGGGCTCGGGGGACGCGGCGCGGCGCCGGCCTGCGTGGGAAGCCGGACGTGGCGCTCGGGCCGCGGCCGCGAGAACAAAGGCCGGCTGCGGGCTGCAGGCGGGGCGGTGTCGGCGGCCGGGCCCCCGCGCTGCAGGCGCCCGCGGGTGACCCTGGAGGTCGGGCTGCGGGGGGCCGGCGGTGCGGGGCGGGGGACAAAGCGGCGCCCGGGGACGGCGCCGGGAGGGGACGGCGGTTCCGGCGGCCGCGGGGGCGGCCGCGCCGTGCCCTCCCCGTCCCCTGCGGGCCCGGCCGAGCCTGCGGCCCGCGCGTCGGCGGCTCCCGGGGCGGCGCGGGCCAGGCCGGCGGCCGGAGAATGAATGGGCCGGGCGGCCCCGGCCAAGATGGCGCTGCCTTTGTGGCTCCCGCCGCCGGGTCCGTCCGCGCCGCCGGCCGACGTGGGCACGGGGCGGAAGCGGCCGGAGGGCCGGAGTCTTCCTCCCGCCGCGACGGGCTTTGCGGAGGGCGGCGGGGCGCGGGGCGGGGTGGGGACTTCTGCTGAAAATCCCACGGGGTGCGGCAGGGCACTCGGCTTTTTCACAGCCCTCTGTGTTTTCCTTGTGAGTCGATGGTTGGTTCAGAAGGTATTTAAACATTTGCTATGTCCTGTAAGTTACCTGCTTAGTGTGCAGGGACAGTGCCAGCTTCATCAGTTACGGTTGTGAGCATTTGCTGCAGGAAGAGACCGGTATAAGAATTTGTATTTTGGGAGAGGAGCTGGGGGACGTTCACTGTTAAGTACAATACTGGGCTTATGTGCAAATCGTGTAGCAGTCTTACCCTGTGGTTTGGGTTTGGAGAGCATTAGTGGTTCCTTCGTATTTTCGTTTTGCTGTCCAGTGACCCCAGCCTCATAATATTTGGTGATTATGCAGTTTGCTCGTGAGATTAAGAAAATATGTAGGTTATTTTTCGTGATTAGCAAATAAATGAAAGTATTACTTTCATGAAAACTTCCAATCAACTGTAGATACTAGATAAGGTCTTTAGAGCAAGGGTTGTTATTTTTTTAAGGGTTGTTATTGATAAGGTTTCTGAATAAATTATTTTCTGATTTGAAGCTGTAGTCTTTTGGGGGAAGAAGGAACCCTTTATTTGAAAGGAAGGTATTTTCATGCTGTTGAGGTCATCTATACTGGATTTTTTCGCAAAAAGAAAGTGAGCAGGCAGTTCCTTTTTTGCTTCCTCCCTAACACTGGGTGTGTGGCTGGGGATGGAGCTGGTGCCGCCGACGTGGAGACGGGTCTGGGAGCCTCCGCGCGGCTGAGCTCCGTGGTAGCTTTTGGCCTGATTTATTATGAGCAGAACTTTCTCACATCGGAACTGTCCAGAAAGGGATCGCAACTGGGGGGTTCAGAGGCTGAGCCTGGGAATCCTGGGGTGGGATTGGGGAGGGCTGGCCTGCAAGTGTCCGACCATGGTTCCCTCGATTATGTGCTTTTGGTTTCACGGTCATTTTAAGTGCTACAGGTTTTTCTTACAGGTTGAGGGTTTGGAAAACCAAAATGAAGTTTTGTGGTTGTGCCTGTGCTCGTTCCCAGTTACCCTTGCTTGGCATTGCCGGCCACGATAACCGCCGGGTCATCTTGAGTGGCCCAGGGTCAGGATTATTCTCTTGGAGGAAATTGTTCCAAAGTGAAGTTTTGATGTTGAATTGACACTTAAGTGAGCGCATCTACTGGACAAAAGCTATTCCTATATGAATTTATAACGGCTGTGTTTATCTCATCAGACAGGACCGAAGCAGAGTACCCTTTAATGATACTTTAAAAAAGATTTTTTTGTTGATATTCTCAGTTATTTCTGTTTTTGGGGGGGAGGGGGTTGAAGTAAATTTTCTCAGATTTAATTCTAATCTCAAAAGAGATTCAAAAGGCTACAGAATAGTAGTGGGGGATGTTACAAAAAAAGGCTACAAAATAATGTTTTTTTTTAAAGAGTAAAACCTTTTTAAATTTTTTTCATGTCTAGTGACTTTTTATTTCAATGCTTATATCATCTAGGTAGGTTTATGTTGACCACTTGAGAAACGGGTGGCTGACTTTATGAGGAGTCAATTTATTTCTCAAAGGCGTTGGTGTACTATCCTGTAAAAGTACCAAAACTTTGTTCTGTTTTTTTGTCGTTGTTTTGCTTTGCTAAAAATTTCTGTCGGTTTTATTTTTTGTCTTTTGGTCCACTGGTTTTAATGGAAAAGTTGTAGCTAAAAGTAACTTTGAGAAAGGAGTAAAAATCTTCGGGGTGTCTCTGGACTTAACCTACCATCAGTTGAGTTTGTAGCTAATACTTACTTTAATGCATAACATTGATTTCATTTTAGAAGTACCGTATTGG